>NC_060210.1:17045000-17645000 GCF_021130785.1 Homalodisca vitripennis
CTAAAAAAGCCCATTTTAATGTTTTTATAATAACTAAAAGAGGATGTGGTAAAAGTTGTAGAGTTGTATCTCTTGTAGTTTCTGAGATAACGGGTCATTTATGTAAAAAATCACTGTTTTCGGGAAAACGCAAATAAATATTTGGCCTACAGGAAATTATTCAATTACTGACCTATAAAATTAGTTTAGTGCAATCCAGCACCATACGATGGTTGGTCTGTGTCCTCTTCTTCGGCAAAAGCTTCTTCCAACCTCCTTTTGGCACTTTCACGTCGTTGTATGGCTTTTTTCTGGAGTTTTGAAAGTTCTCGCTCGCCCCTTTGCACTCGCAGTCTGTCTAGTTCACTCATTACTGAAGCTGTGTTTTTACTAACAGTCATTCCCAGTTCCTTCAAGACAAGGCACCTTGTGGCATTTCCTCTGTTAAAACTTAAAATGGCTTCATAAAGACCAAACTCCACGCTTTGTAGACCTACAAACACCGTTTTGGGTAGTAGTGACCAAATTACAGCATTGACCGACTCATTGGGATTTTGGGACTTACCATGCAGGCATTTCTTCAACAGGGCAGGATCTGCCAAAACCTGAAAAATAGGCTTGATCTGGCTCATAATAACTTCAGGTATATGCATGTGCTTCAAATGATCATATATTTCATTGTTGGCGACAGCTCGCTGATATTTACAACAGTTCTCTCTGCCTTTTTCACAGAGCCCGTGCTGTGGATTTTCATTAGTGGACAACAAATGAAAATATTCAGCCCATACTGCTTGCCTCATTATATATAAATTCCAGTATTCCTCCGAATAGCTAATCCGTAATATTTCTGAATGGCTAAGATGCGTTCATCTCTAAAGCGATTTCATCCACCAATGGTTTTTCCATCGGCAAGGACAAGTTTTCCTGATTTTGGTTTTAATTTCTTTAGGCGAGCACCCATTGTTTTTTGTACATGTCCACAACACTCCATTTTCTCAATCACATAGTTATCTCCATAAGGCTTACTGTTAGCAACAGAGCTAAACGCACTGGAATCGCCATCCCCTACATAATATTTATATTTTACGCCAAACTCAGTTTCTGACCTACCAAAGTTTTGTTTTGCTCCATAGCCCCACTAGAGCCTATGAAATCAGCTTTACAGTTTTCATTGTGTATGTTTTGTAATTTATCTTTGCATGTACAGAACCTACTTACAATGGCCACATCAATAACACAACCTGTATCGACACTTGTTACAGTCACAACTCCATTATTTGATGTGTGCCCCCTCTTTTGCCAGGTGCCATCTACTGCCACAGTTAGTTCTCTGCTTCCATCATTTTCCTGAACCAGCTTTCTCAATTGCTTCCTTCATTACAACTTTACAAACTTCCTTAGTGACTTTGCCAATAACTTCATTGTACCGAAAAAATCTTGCAGGAGGGTTCGATTGATTCGAGGGAAGATTGAGAATGGCGCACAATGTTTTAGCCGCAGATTGTCCCTTACCTGAAGTGAGTAAAGCATAAATCATCCTAGTGTTTATATCATGTAACCTGGTATTCAATGTCTGTTCTGAATTGCAGTACTCTACTTTGGAATCGCACTGTGTACAATGCAGCTGGTAGCTTGTCGCTAATCCACCGAGCCTATTTGTACTGTAGGCTAGTTTTGCGCCACAAAACCTGCAGGCACTAATTTCCAGGAACTTACTCATAAGTGACTCTATATCTACAAGGTCATATATGTTCTCTGCTTCATACTCACTGTAACTTAGTTCTGTATCACATATTTTCATCTTTGAAGATCGTACACTAGGTAAGTCATCTTGTTTTGGGGTTAGGCCTAAAACTACTGTTTAATCAACTTGTTGATCACTTTCTGGCTTGTGTTTTTGAACCCCAACATTTTTCCTTTTCTTGAACACACTTTTAAGCCTCGCCATTTTACTTTATCAATAACTATTTATCACTGAAAATATATTATAATATTCACAATATCATAAGACACAACACAATAGCCTATGTTTGGTAAACAAACAGATACAGCCACAATAAAACAGCAGAAACAAAATTTTCTTGTTTATAAACACTCATAACTACCAACCTAACACATTCAACATAAAAAGAACTTACTACTGTGTACTATATAAATTTCATTGCTGAAAGTACAAGTTGTTGCTGAGCAATTTGCTCCTGCCTTGTTTATTCACGGCAGAGCTACTAAAAATTTGGTATAGACGCATGCCATAAGTCAACTAAAAGTGGAATAACTTTTTTTTTAAATTACAGATTTTGATAGGAGTGGTCTTAACAGGTTTGTGACATGTATATGAACGCAAACATCTAATAAAATAAAAATGCATTAAAAAATATTTTTCTGCCATCTGAACCCTTAAACAGAATAACTCTTCATTCAGAAAGTGAAAAACGTTCTTTATCCAGGGTTAATATAGCGAAGTAAAATAAGACATGGCGGAATAAAGTGCAGTATTGAATTCCAAGCTATTTTTATTTACAATATTCTGAAAACAATAAACTCAAACATTTATTCCGCTTGATTTCTGCCCCTTTATATGTCAATAGTAAACGGAAGTATCTATAAAAGTAAATATATTGATTGCTATAAGAATATATTGAAAGTGTAGGCTATAGATCCATATTGTTTGAAGTAAGTTTTGATATTTCTAAAAAATTTAGGATATTTGCATACAGACTTGTCCCCTGGTTAAACTGTGTATCACAAGCGTGAATTGCTATTTCATAATTTCGAGTTAAACGAGCATTCTCTTTCGGATGTTATATTCTTAACATTTAAGTGCGCTGAAAGCTTATTCGATTGCTTTATATGAATTCGTTCAAAAATAAAATGTTGAATTTAACCGACGACGTTTTCCTGTAGAATATTGCTATCACGATGACTAGGGCGGTTAATATGCCACACCAAGGTGCTCTATTAATGTGTGTTAGTCATCCATTGTATGCAACTTATCATCGATATCTCCTGTACACTAATATCTAAAACAGCCACTTTATCGCCATACCAGTCGATAAGACTCTTATAGAAGGATGAATCTTATTGTCAAAGGAAAAGTCAATACAGGAATTCAGACATAAGAAGCCGTGGACTGATTGGACGATAACACAGCGGCACAGACGTAATCTAGGTAACACAGCCTCAGAGAGACCTCACCGTGATTGTGCTAACAACGCACAATAATGACGTCAGAGATATTAACGGGGATTGTGTCACATCACAAATGTTGCGGCTCCTGCTGAACAAATGTTGCCGTTGTTTCCCACGAGCTGCAGTCTTTGTGGTTACCGGATTGAGAGGTTAATAACAATAACATTAATTTGTAATATTAATATTTCATAAAACAATTAATTGTTATAGTTGTTTTAATTGTAATTTGATAGCTTTACGAGTGATGTGATAGCTTTGATGTTGGTTGTTTCACGTTAGTGTTTACATTTGTTTTGTTTACATTTGATTATTTTTGTTTAATTCAACAGTAAAAAACTCGGTATACAATTTTAGCTTAGTACTTTAATGGACAATGTTATATTGAATGTGATCACTGTAATGATATAAATTTATTTATTTGATACTTTATTTACTTAAATATCAATCATATATAGTTGTAGTTCACTTGATACGCAAAGTACTATAAATGTTTTTATTAAAATTATTATTATGTCATGCTTTAATTATGAAATAATTACTTAAACTAGATCCTCACAATATATTATACATAGTCAGTTTTTAATGTAAAATTTTCGCATGTTATACAGAATTTTAGATTAAGTATCTGTGAAATGTCATCTCAATAAAATAACAACTTTAAGTTTAGATCAATCTTCAGCTGTTAAATAGTTATCCTGAATAAAATCTAGTAACATTTTTAAGTAACACAAAATAATCATATTTATTCCATCCGTTTGATAATTTATTTATGGGACAATTTATTTCACCTACACGTATAAATACATTAAAGTACTAAAACAAAAATATATGGAAATATTTTGAAACATATTTTGGCGGTACTACTATGACACATAATACTTATATTTTTAAATTTAATTAGACTAACATAATCCATTTTTTATTTGTTTTCTGGAATTAAAATGCTGTCAAAACTACTTAACATTACTACTTGACCTCTTGAATAAATTTGTAAATAATTAATGTTAAGGTTTTCATTATTCTATGCTTTGCTGATCAAACAGCTTTACATATCGTGGTTATGATGAGAATACAGGAATAAAGTATATACCTCTAATTCCTAAATTTAAATGTTTACAGCACAAAACACCAATTGTCTATCAGCGTTTACAATGAAGAAATTCTGGAAGCAAACAAGCTAACGTCAAGTTTGACACGCAAAGCGGACAGGGATTTACTTAAACTAGAAATCACTTTTCATTTCCTTTTAATCGTTTTAGTCGGTGAACCTGCAATTTCTTCTTGAAACACTGCAGATTATAACAATTGAACAATTGACATCAATGTAACATTGTTCGTCTATAGATTGCAAACCAAGACCTTATTTATAAAGGGCTTATCAAATCAATTCGATTATGAGATTAAACTAAGTTAACATTAAAAAATTTACGAGTGATTTATACGACGCTGTTTATTAATTTCAAACTATAGCTCAAATAAACTGATAGTAATAAACTAATAAACAATGTAATGGATACTTTTAATAATTATCACGTAGAAGAAATAATATTCATGTGGCAGGCGCTGTACCACACCCCCTCCCGCTACTCCTTTGTGACGGAGTATGTATTCGACAAGTTCACCAACGTTGGTTGAAATCTAATACTAAGAAGGACGTCATGGAGCTAGTGTAGGTTAATTGACTTAGCATTTTGGTATAGACCATTCTTACCATTTATGCACGGAATAAATTATAGTTTCGGTTAGGGCAACTATTAAGATGTGATTTAAACTGGAAATGTTATGTATACAAACGGATGTGTTAGTGTCATCCTAAACTTCCATTCAATCTTTTTTTTTTTAAAAATTAAACCATTTTCATAATTAAGTTTCAATAAAGAGAGTTATTATAAGAACTAATTTTGAGTTTTGTAATAGTACATAATTATTTTAATTGTATTTAATTCTAATCTTGGATGGTTGTGGCCAATAAGAAATTATTACTGATACGTTATATAAATCGTTTAACACATTAAAAATCACCAGTGTAAAATCTAGATGGGTTTCAAAGGCAACTATGTGAAATAGTTTGGTTATCTAAAGTTAAAATTTCTTGAGTCTGTATTCTATCACCAAGATCCCTGCTATTCAAACGCTTTCTTATAGAATAGTCATCTAAGTGACAAACGAGTTATTTGAAATGTAGGTCATCATAGTGAGACCAGAGATATTGAATAGGGTTAGACATTGTTAATCGGGTAGCATCTTAGGACCACTTTTCATCTTCATAAAACATGTTGGTAATATTAATTAGTTAGATTTTTCTATTTGCAGATGATATATACACAAATGTTACTGAGAGATGTACCTAAAAGAAAGTAGATAGAATAATAGTCAGTGTAACGTATATTTGTTTTTCAATTCATATTAAACAAGGAAAGAAAATATGGATTGACCGTACTCTCCCGATTAACTTATGTTGCAACTCATGCGGCAGTCTTTTATAGTAATTTAATGGAACTCGTCATTGCAATATTTATATTGTTGAATTAAATGTGTTTTCTAAAAAAATAAATAAAGACAAAACTAATGATTAATAAAACCGTGTATAATCAAGACATAAAAAAAAGTAAAATAAAGTTTACTACACGATTCTCTGAGATAGGCACGACAAGATATTCAATTCACTGACAAATATTATCTCTGGAGCGTGTGCTCACAAATGATTTTGATAACGAATTGCTTGTCGTCGCACGGATGACTGAGAGAGTGCGTATCAACAAACAGTAAACTCTATATTTTTGTTTCTGTTATTGCTACATGTTTATTTTAAGAATTCATCACAAAACCTTCTGGGCTTTTAGCGAAATTTGAATAACTGTCCCGGTTTAAACAAATGTGAAGAAATATTAACCTACCGAATATAAATAATATGCGGCCGAATGCTTTTTATTTTTGTATATTACATGAAACGGCTTTGTTTCATAAAACTATATATAATACTATGGAATTATATATTACTAGCGATGAATCATATATAATTGTCATTTTTACGTTGGATATCGTTTCCATCTGGTCAGAAGAAGTATTACAAAACTTTTTTAGTCATACGCAACAGAAGTATGGTACGTGAGGCAAAAGTAACAAGTTTTTTAAGTAACTTGTAAAATTTCATATAATTCAAACGATATTCCATTCTTAGATACACGTCAGGGTATAAATTAGCCTCTGCGGACAGGTGAGCTGTGTTAGGGTTGTGATATAAATCACTGGAGTACACGTGAACACTTCCAATTTATGACCACTTGAGGGAACATTACAACACAGGTTTAATTGTCACATGCTTCATCTGAGTACAATTTATATTTGAATTTCACGTTGTTAACACAACTATAATAATATGTGATCAAGTAAGTATATTCCTGTAGGAAAATAAATAAAGAGATTCCCTTGATGATTGTATACAAATAAATTAACATTTTAGGTTACACATTATTAAAGTTTATGATATTGGAATAAAGGAGTGATGCCAGTAGAGGTTGTTAATTAAAATTTAAACTGAAAAGAAAATTATATCTATTTTGCAATCTGTACTCGACATGCCACCCACTAATATGTAATTTCACATTGTGAAGTGCTATGCCAAAGATTGTCTGACAGAGTAATTTCACTTTTCTCTTGGATGGTAAAACAACTATTACAATTGTACATATTATCTTGTTACTTGTTTTAATAATCCTAGCTGCTTATCTATCTACCTCCAATTATACAAACGGTTGTTGACCACGGTGATGGTACGCCACAGTATCATCGTAGTCATCATGATTCTGACACTACGTAGTTTCAAGGACCCGGCAGCAGCAGAACCTTCTTAAAAATCGTGTGGTTTCTCCAACCGTCAGACCTACTGTGCGAGAACTCATGATAAGAAGGTCCTAGAGGCTCTAAGCTTGGTACAGAGATTCCTATTATCCAATGAATAATTGTTATCACTTGGGCGTCAAAAGGTCATTTTGGCCGTTACTCTGTCCGTCCTTGCTATAACGTTTTTTGCGGTCTGTCGGGTCCTTCGATACCCCGTTGTATTGGTTTATTTCATCCTTCAAACAGGTTTCTCTAACAAGTATTTCATCAAAGTTTGTCAAATCAAAATATAAGCCATAAACAATCGTTTTTAGAATATAGCGACTATAATTAAAAAATATATATATATTATGGTTCGAAGAAAGCTTAAAGGGTTTTTGGCCATTAGAAATTGTACCAAGTATAGTATTTTTACTAACCACAATTGTATCTCTAAAAAGCCATTACCACTGGTAAAGCAACCTGGTGACAGTAGCAACAACTAGGCCCGGTCGGCCGTTCAAGAAGTTCGTGCGTGGTCTGCCTCAGAGGCAAATTCCTTGCGATAAACATATTTATTCTATTCGTCACATCTGTACTGTGTACTGGGAATCGCCTCAGTAGTATACGGTATGGGATATTGTTCGCTGGCGATACAACTAGAAAAAATATACTTGACATCAAGAAATGTCCAAGATGTAATTTCTAAGCACGTACTAAGACTATTATTGGGGAATTTGTATGTATAAATATAATTTAATACATTGGCCACAAGAAGAATGTATTTATTAAATTACAAACAGTAACTCAGATATTATTAATTCTGATTTATTCTAATTAGTCTAAACATATAGTTCATTACATTGTTCAAATCACGTCGTCAATTAGTTTATTTTATAAGAATATTTTGTTTTAGAGACATTGTCTGATAAGATGTATCATCATCAATAATAATATTTTGTATTGCAAGTTTGTTATATCAGACAAATCTTGTAATCCCTCCGTACGCTATACTATACCACAACGATATACAATAAAATATTTTAATAGCCAATGAATAAAATGTACAGGGTTATAAAGAACAAAAATTTACATAATGCTATTTATTAATTATTAAATAGGCGAAATAAAACTATGTTAGCTTTAAACGCTGAAATAGCAGACTGCGATATACCAAAATTTGCATGTCATTAGAAGACCAAACATAAACAGAGTACATGAATACGTAAAGTTCATCAAAGCGAGTCTGCTTTATCATTTATAGGACGCACTGTCAGAGCAGAGTTTGGCTAATTTTGAATACAGGGGTTTCAGAGACTACGATGGTTTGTTAACGCTGAGCTTTGTTGAATACGACATGTTCATGCTCTCTGTTACTATAAGAACACTAAATAGTCTCTAACACATTAGACTATTATATAATTATAATTTACGTCTCATATTGTTACTCCTTTTAAACAATGATTTATAAACATAACAATACATTCCTTTATTGATATTTTAAAATTGACTTATATGTTAATTTTTGGCTAACCGTTGATAAAAATCATTTTAGGGAAATACTTACCGTGTACTGGTTTTAAAATGGGTAACCATACTGACGGGAGAAATTACCCTACTTCTAGCTGAAAGAAGGAGGTCTAAAAGGAATATTACATTTACATTTTACTTCAATGAAAAATTAGATAGGTTTTCTTTACAAGTAATTGAACAGATCTGACAGATGTACATTTATTCTCAAAACTTAAATGGGCGGACAAGGCAGTACTAGAGCCACATTGTCATAAATGTTATTGAAAGGTTTTTGAGTAAATGAAGAAACTTCTGAATGATTACAAATAAATGGACTTAGTATAATATACAATAAAAAATTCAATTTTTAATGGAACAATTGTGGTGCCTCATCGTTCTTTATGTAAAAGAGGGTTAATGGAAGTGATTTTCATAATTCCTATTATAGTTGTAAACTGAAATATACTGTATAAGAACATAAAAGATAATAATAAGGTCTTTAGAATCATTGTGAGCTCAAAGCCTGAGTAATTTATATTTCAAAGCAGTAGATGTCAAAAGTACTTCAAGTTCAATATGTGTTTTATTAAGGGTTTACACGAATATTAAGTTCTTACTCACATATTAGTATTTTTAGCCTAAGTTTTTAACTATTATAAGTTTTAGAAACCTGGGTGGTTTTTATTGGTTTTACTGTGTGACTGATTTTTGTTTTGAAGAACTAAAAATCTGTTAAAATATTTTTTTATGATTTTGGTTGAAAAGATAATATGCAACATATTAAGTTTATTTATAGATATCTTATGTGTCTCATTTATGAAGGTACAATCTAAAAAAAAACTAATATCGCTATTATTTATTAAATTTTTACTGGACTGCATGTGAGGTATAAGTAAGAATCAGTATAACCTCACAAACATTATGTGTTATAGAACACTTGTACATGATACAAGGTATGTGTACCCCACACGATGTGTCGTAATCAAGCTGAGGTTGTATGTAAAATTTCAAATCCATAGCGCGTTTCATTCTCGAGTCCTGCGGACAAAATGATAAAAAAGATCGTGACACAAAATGACGCACCATAGAACTCATTATTATAAAAATAACATTTTATGCAATATTTAACGTCTAAAAAAATCTATCTCGACATATCTTGCTACATGATACGTTTACATTTTTTTACATTAAAATTTTGTGCATTTAAGTGTTTAAATAATAAAAATCTACATACATACTATACAAAAAAATAGTTAAGTTCGTTACTATAAAATTGTGTTGTCTGTGTTGGGAAAGTTAATCACATGTTTAATCTCTCATAACTATACAAGGTTTGTTTACAAATTTAGTTATTCATTGCCTTCATGGTTACCCATGAGATCAATGGAAAAGTATTCGGCCAGATACATTGGAAGGACATGCATCGTCATCGAACTCAGTGTTTCTTATATAAAAATGAAATCTCACTTGAATGTACAATTTTTAATTCTATAGATCAGCTCGTGTTCTAGAGATCGTTGCACAGATAGTTAGACAGATATACGGACAAAAATCTATTTGGAGATGTAGAGATTTTATTTATAATTATTATCTATCTGTCGTAAGGATATCTTAAAAATTCAATGAGCTACAGCTTTTAATTTTTACATCCAACCTCGGTGAAGCCTGTTAGGCTACATGGGTTGTCGCGTAGGCCTTGTCTTTGAAAGAACAAAAATAAATAGTTTAGGTTTTTTATTGATGTATTTTGTAAATATACGCTATATAAGTAGATAGTAATATGGGGTTCCTGGCGCACTTTCGGAGCCGACCGAAAAGCAATGTAAAATACTGTTCAATGTACCATAAAGGAAGCTGAGAAATAACACAGCAAATCTCAATGAAAAATTAACCGAATCTACAGTCGTTCGTCTCCAAAAGCGATCGGTACATTACTATCTACTCTGTGGAATGAAAAATTAACCGAATCTGAGCTTCTACTTTCTTAAGCTGTGCTTTGTAAAATGTTGTCAAATCTGCTACGAATAAAGGATTTATCTTAATAAAATTTAATCAATTTAAAACATTTTTACTAAAAACATACTGTACTTTAATAAAAAAACTTTTCTACTAAATAAACAACATGAACTCACCAAGCTCTCTTCAGTTTCTAGCATTTCAAAAACTTACAAAGAAAGACAATTTTAACGAGTTCAACGAATTACCAAAACATTTTAAAGAACAGTTGATACTTTCCTTAAATGATACAGAATTCAAAGAACTTGTAAAGTCTTTTGCAGAAAAAACGTCTAATGGAGTGTTTTACTATCGGCAAAAAACTAAAAAAGTAAGGGATTACATATGTAATATAATTACGAAATATATTGAAAAGAAAGTAAAAAATAAACAAACAGAGAGTTTTCATCGTTTTTTTTATGACATTTTTCCCATATTATACGTCCTTTCAAGATAATCAAGACTTAATTGATGAATTTCTTAGGAATTTTTGTGAGTATCAAGATTTATCAACACAATTCATTAAAGAGCATTATAGAATTTTTCTTATAGAATATAGCCACATTTTGTGTGAAACAAAAGGTATTACTGTAGATAATATTCCATGTGATTCCTATGAAGAAAGACACCAACTATGGTTATCAAAACAGTACTATGACGTGGGGAGGGACTGCAAGTTTTAGAGTTAAGACTTTATTCTACAAAGTTAATTGTTATAATTTCTTTATCTTTAATAGTCTTTTTCCCAGGAACAACCAAGTGTAATTTTTCATTTTTGTTTAATTCTTTAATCTTTTTCTCATCCAAAACAGTCAAAAATCTGTTCGGCAAGTGTACTTTACAATCTTCCAACTCGGCAATTATTGTAAACCCGAATTTATCTTTCATTTTCTCCAAATTCAAGATTCTATGTTTCTTCCTTTCTTCCAATTCATTTAACTTCTTATACTCTTTAAACTTACATTCTCCAATATCATTTAACTCTTTCAAGAACTCCATTTAAATAGAAAAAATTTAAAGACGGAAAAAATGAAATTTGCTAACAATCACTCGAGAAGTCGGGGAGAATGTGAGTAAAACCGCATTCTTTTCACGAGGTTCTTCGTTTAATTTCTCCAAATGTACTATAAAATCATCGAGGATTTCTGGCTTAAAGTCGTAGACAAATTCAACATCCAGATAATGAAAAAATACAGGTAAAATCTTTTCATAATAAACGTGTGTATCGATACCTACAAACCTAATGTATTCTTTGAAAAGGAAAATAATTTTGTCAATGGTTCCAAGAGATAAGTAAAAATTTTTATTCTGTTTTCTAAATTCTGTAACAAATTTTGTTTGCTTCTTGTCTCCGTATTGTAATTTCATAAGCAGATTATTCAAATGTGTTAGTTTATTTCGAAATTTCTTAGGTTTAGGTCTTTCGTACAAAATTAAATTACAACCTCTACAAACTAAATATCTTTTATCGATAATTTCTCCTCTATTAGAACACTTGTAACAGTTGGCATTATACTCTTCCATTTAAACAGAAAGATTTTTTGTTTACCGAGATATAAATTTTTCAACGCAAATGTTTGTGTTTACATTTCTACAACAGAGATAAATAGAAATAATTTCATTCTATTGTACAACTATTTAGGATATTATGTATACGATTATAAAGATTATTCCGGAAGAAATCGAGATTTTTCATCAGCGAAAGAGTATATTTTTGAAGTTTTAGAAGGAATGAAAGAGAATAATATGAACATCATTAACTACTGAATTTCTCTAATATCGTTCTTAATCACATCATAGGCTAAAAATTTCTCAGAGACAACAACAACATAACAAATCGCGTTTGTAACAGCTTTTTGAAAATCCATATTGATAATTATATCGTTCTTTGAACCAGAAATATTTGTCAAACTCTTTGTTGTATCAATGACATAAATAGGTCTATTCGCTAAAAATTCTTTAGGATTGTAATACATTTCCTTATTATTACAGTAAACTTTCTTAAAATCTTGATACATCTGATACATGATTCTGAAAAGACCTCCGGAAATGTTTAAATTTTGTAATTCATCTGGATAATAAGAACCGTTCAATTTTACTCTGATATTTTTTACATCCAAACTATCAAACTTTGAAGGATTTTTTTCTTGATTATTCTGTCTATCTGTTTGAAAACCTATGATAACGAACTTGGGATTGAAGATATTTCTATAAATATTTGTGATATCGAACGAATAAGTTGTTCCGGAAATACCTTTTTGTTCAATACATTGCCAATCTAGAAAATTAAACATAATGTTTTGACTTTTTGTAATTTCATCAATCAACCTTATTTTACTCGTGATTTTATAATCAATCATTGGAACTCTAATAAAAAAATCTGTAATTGTTATTTTTCCATCAACAGGCATAACATTTCCAGTTGCAGTCTTCAGAATCACATCATCGTCTTCTGCTCTTATAAAACTTAGATAAAATCCTCCTTTATAGATCGGAATAGTAACATTTTCAAAAAATCCTAATCCAAAATGAGATAAATTTCCAGCTACTTCAAAAACACCAAATTTAAAATCTGATTCAAAGCCATTAGAAGTTTGAGAAATAACATCACTTTTTGAATACGAAATAGTTCCTTTAATTGTGCTTAATTGGCCACAGTTTTCGACTTCTTCTATCAATTTATTGTGTTTTCTTACTTCAATCTTAGAAAATAAAAACGGTATAAAATTATCGATTAATCTAACATTATCAGTTCCAAGATATGCTTGACCATCTTGTTTTGTTAAAGTTCCAGAAATATAAAACTGGAAGTTAGACGAGCAAAAGTTATCTCCAAAATCAATATTAAACTCAGTTCTTTTATTCGGTTCATTCAAATGTTGTTTACTAATTGGATAGAAATTTTTAAACTCCGCCCTTTCAATATCACTAGCATATTTTCTGTAGTCCGCCATTTAATAAGAGAAAATTTAGAAATTTTAAACATCGTGTATCATTTTTTCATCGATCTAATGTACGTTTTTATAAGAAAAGATATAAATTTTAGTAAAATAATTAAAAAGATTAGAGTCATTTTTAATGATCTACTTCGTCATATTCAGGATTCTCTTCCTTAAATTTTGCGATCTCGGTCACATATTTCAATAAAATCTGCACAGGATAGTAACCGCTATCTATAATATTGTTCCAATCAACTGTATCTTTATTTTCATCCAAAAACTTTATACTCAAGTGTTGATAGAGACAAAGAACAGACATATGATCTTTTAATTGATAATGTATATTTTCTTGAATGAACTCTGGGGACAAAGTTTGATATTTAGCAATGTTATACCAATTCAATTTGTTTACGTATAATCTCATCATATCTTCGGATAATTCATATTTTTGAGAAATGTCATCCCAATGTTCTTTTTTCAAATCTCTTTCGTGTTGCATGATAAAAAGATCGAAAGCACTGTAATGTCCCGCCATCTCTATTTATTAGGAAAAAATTTCAAAATCAAGTTTTTATAAATTGGCTCTTTTTAGTGTTACATTCAGCACATTTTCCAGATATTCTCTTAACTCCATTGATGTTTGCATAGTATTTTATATCATTTGTTGCAGTTTTTTCTTTACATCTCACACAATATATGAGCACCATTTATTTAGGGAAAATTTATCGTGCATAAAACCCTACGCGAATACCTATTTCAGTAAGATCTTCCTCCATATTATTAAGTTTTTCTTCTAATTTTTGAAATTTGACAGCATAAGAATCATTGTATTCAACAAATTTATGACCAATATTCTCAAAAGTTTTCGTAGCATCTAAACTAAACTTATCAAAAGACTCTTTAAAATTAGTAAGTTTTTCATTAATTTCACCAACATCGTCTACTGATCTTCTATTTCTGGCTTCTAACTTGTCATAGACTTCTGTTGTAAAATCTTTAACATGCTGTTTATGATTCTCGTAATTTTTGTTTAGTTCATTAAACATTTTAATAGGATCTTCTAATTGAATCATTACAACAACATCAAATGGATTAATTCCTTTACTAACACCGCTAATTCTTTTTCCTTTAAAATCTAAGGCATTTTTAACATTCGGATCATGTAAATCAACAATATCGATGTTTTCTGATAATTTTAGAGGTTTTAAAATTTGTTCTTTAACAACAACATCATGTTTGTCAATACCAGGTCGAACACCGACAATTCTTTTCTTATTAGCCAAACTAACATAATTCTTTTCAACTTTGATCGCTTCAGTAATTTTATCAGCTTTTTCGATATGAGACATTAAATTGGTAAATAATTTTTTTACACCATCATCAACTTCTTTTTCCAATGTTTTTATTTTATCAGCTACTTCATTTGAACTCATGAAATTTGCAAGTTTGTTATCATATTCTGCTTTAAAATCTTCAATCTCGACAGCAAACGTATCTGAATCTGGAAGGTTTTGTAATAAATTTTCTAACTTGTTATCAAACTCATTTCTCAAACTATCAAAATTCAAACTATTATCTACATTTTGAATAATTTGTGTTCCAAATACGTCAAAAATATTTTGTGAATCCATATTTATTAAGCAATAATTTGTTAACAACTTCTTTAAAATCTTTACCATTACTCAGTTCATTCAAAACAAAAATACACAAATGTCCACAAATTGGGGGATCGTTATAGTCTTGAATCTGAGAGTCATTGTAGTAGACGCTTGATTTTTTCAAATATTTGATCAATTCTATCGGCGGTTTGTCCTCAATTCTTCCATACGAATCAAAATAACAGGCATTCTTATCATTCTTATAATAACAAACCCAATGCGTTCCACTTCCCATAATCGAGTCTAAATTCACAATTCCACATTCAAATTTCTTAACTTTTTCAGGTAATGTATCGCGCATAAAAATTCCTCTAAAATGTTTAATGTTTTTGCAGATTTCTTCCAATTCTCCGAATGTTAAGGGTTCAAATTTTTTTTCCGATGTTTGATTTCACGTGGTAATTCAAAGTTTTTTCATCTAATCCAGATCCTGTAACATCTTCCAACTCTTTATCTAACCAATTTAAAATGTTTCGAACAATAGGAATCACATCCTTTTTAACGATTGGAGCAGCTTTACGAACATAAGGAACAACATTTTTAACAACTGGAATATTTTCTCCAAAATCTAATAAATCTTTCAAAAGTCCACCATTTTTAAGTTCTTTCAACTGATTATAAGAAAATTCTATTCTGGTTCCTTTATTGTTTTTCTTATGTTTTTCGAGTTTATTGTATTGTCTATTTGTTAAAAATATCTTATCTTCGCCATTGTTTAGTTGATCTATTTTAAATTGAATACTAACGGGTATTTTTTTCTTAAAGGCGGATTTTATTTTTTCTTTCTGATTTTTGCTGAAATTTACATTCACCTCCATTTATATAGTTAAAATTTCAAGTTCTCTTCGATTCCCATTCCTAGTTTTCTCTTCAAAAACATTGCTCCAGCTGTTGGAAGCGCAACAAATCTTTCACCTAAACTAGCATCTTTTGATAAAAATCTATCCATTGCCTTATCTTGCAAAACTTTATCTGCGATATGTCTGGAATTTGTGTCTCTATGTTTTGCATAAAAAATATCGTGTTCCATAGCAGCTTGATCTAATTTATTTATACCAGGATCTCCTCTTTTTAGTCTTTTTTCGAGTTTTGTGCCAGGCCCCAGATACTGATAAGTTGGTACGTGTAATTCAAAAGGTAAATTGTTGATAAAATCATTCAAAAGTCCACTACCCTCAATCATAGATGAACTTATTGCCGGCAAAACTCGTTTTAAATATTTAATTCCATCAGGTTTTTCAATCATTTCATCAAGTTTGTTCGAAATAAAATCTTTAATCGCTTTCTTTTCGTTCAAAAAATTGTTGTTTCCAGCCTTTTCTTGAGCATAAATATAATTAATAATTCCATCGAGTTTTGTCAAATCGTCGATATATCTGTATTCAATCTTATTATCACTGTATTTTCTCACACCTGATCCTTCGATTCTTTTTTCCCAAATTGGTTTAATCAAATTGAGATATTTTTTACCTTTACTTGACTTTGGTTTCTTAGTTGATGGATCATTATTTTTGTAAATTGAATCAGATTTCCATAAAATTTCAGTATACTTTTTCAAGTCTTCTTCAGAATATAAACCGTCTTTTGGAACATCAGTGCCTGTTAATAATCTCCATAAACCTTGAGTTCCTTCATATGTTTTTTCATTAATAATGATATCATTATGCTCAAAATTCACGGGTAAATTTCCAATCATAAAACTTTTCTTTTTTCTGTCCCAATACAAACCAAATTTATCATCCTTTGCTCTAGGAAGAAATTTTTTACCAATTTCACCAATTATTATATCCGTTGTTCCAGGACTTATTGGTTCAACTATGGTAGAGTCTTCAATGATTCGAGGTCTAAATGGTGTTGAAGATGGTAATTTTGGCAATTCAAACTCAGATTCTGGTATCGAAATATCAGCAAATTGTCGTACAACTGGAACCAAATTCATCAAATTTTGATTATCGCTTAAAACATTTTCAATTTTGCCCTCAACATTTTTTATTGCAGATGTTACAGGTTGATTAATTTTTTGAATAAGTTCTTGTTCTTCTTCATCCATTCGAATCTGTTCTTTAAATTCTTTGATTAATTTCTTTTCTATTTGATCAAGTTTTTTTGCTTCTTCTGAAGTTACGTTCGCCATTTATTTAGGAAAATTTTGAAACGTAAACGTGGAACGTGGAAACGTGAACACGAAACGTGAACACGGAACGTAAAACGTGAACGTGGAACGTGAAACACGAACGTGAAACACGAACGTGAAACGTAAACACGAACGTAAAACATGAACGTGAAACGTAAACACGAACGTGAAACATGAACGTGAAACATGAACGTGAACGTGGAACGTGAACGTGGAACGTGAACGTGGAACGTGAACGTGGAACGTGAACAGATTTACCGTTTTTCTGTTATTTTCATAATGTAAATAAAAAGTAAAGATAATGTAAAAATAATTGTAACAAATATTTTATCGAGACCACTGAGCAGCATTTATGTTAGAAAATTTATTCAAATATTTTCCATTTTTAGGCTTCAAAGTTAGATTAATAGTTAAAAATCCATAGTCTTCTTTCCAAATTTTATCACATAACTCAATAAAGTGGTTAAAACTCATATCAGATCCCACATAATTGTTATAAATCTTTCTCGAATAGTGATCATCTTGCTTAAAAATACACAACATATTCAGGTTATTTCTTATAACTTGTTTATCAACCTTTGAAAAGCATTGGGAAAGATAGATACAAGATATGTTTTTGTGACGAGACATTACGAAATATTCCTTAATAACGTCTTGATTTTCTAAAATACAATCATCGAAAACGATTAAAGAATTTGGTTTACACTCGCTTAATGGAACTATGTCCTCAGAGGCATTATAAAAATATGATATTTTTTTGTTTAAGTTTTTCTCAATATTTTCAAATCTTTCTTGTAATTTTTTATAGGCGTCTTGTTCTAAAGATTTACTAAAAACATACAAATTGGAATAAGGAATCAACCTATTGTAGATAAAATTCAATAGTAAAGTTGTTTTTCCACATCCACTTGAACCAACAATTAACAATCTGATTGGTTGATCTTTCTTATTTTCTTCAAACGTTTGAAGTTTTATCTGATCTTTTTGCTTTAAAAATTTCTCCATTTAAATAGAAGATTTTCATCTTGAAGCAACGCTTGCGAAAATGAAGCTGTTCAAGTTGACTTCAGAAAGCTCTAAATTAGTTTTAAACTTGGAACATCCTATACACTTAGAGGAAGAATCAAATTATTTTATCGGTTTAAGCGGTTTTTATTCTGACAATTTTGTAATAAATATTAGTGAAAGTTCTCCTTATTGTATAGGATTTAGTGAGAAGAACATAACAAAATACTATGGTTTAAACAAAGGATATTATACTTTCGATCAAATAAAAAATTCCCTTAAAAATTATCTGAAAACATTCAAACAATCAGATAAATCTTTAAACTTTGACGAAAACAAGTTTGAAATGCAAAAAAATTATCTCTCTAATAAAATTCAAATAAAATCACCAGTAAGAATAATGTTTTCAGCAATTATTGTAGATTTGTTAGGGTTTGTTCAAGAAACTATTGAGCCAAATCAGGTATATTTAGGAAATAAAACGCCAAAATTTAGACCGTTCGATGTAATTGAAGTGCACTGCAATCTCGTTGAACCTAGTTTTGAAAATCATACCGAACATTTACACAAAGAATCTGAAATTTTGTACACTTTTTTCCCAAATGTTGCTTATGGATCAAAAATCAGTGAAAAACCGAATGAAATCGATTATATTCCAATTAGAAAAAATATTAAAAGAATTCAAAAAATCGTTCTAACTATACAAGACTCTGAGGGAAATTTATTAAATAATGAGAGTAAAACAACAATATATTTAAGATTGAAAAAGGAATAAAAATGAGTTGATGATGATGACAAAATTCAATATTTTTACTTAAAAAACAAGGGGCTATTCGAATGGCCCCTTAACAATCTTCATCCTGACCCTGTTTTTATCAATGAATCTGGACTTTATACTGAAATAAAAATTACTAGTTAAATTTCTTTTCTATCTAAATGGAGTCAGTTGTAGACCTACTCAATAATCAACTAAAATTCAATAACAAACATATCTTTACGATTGTTGACGAAAACAATGTGATCTGGTTTAAGGCTAAAGACGTAGCAAAAATTCTAGAATATGAAAATACTATGCAAACGATCAGAATAAACGTTGACGAAGATGATAAAAACTTCTATTTTAATCTAAATATAAGGGGGGCTATAAATAGCTTACCTTCAAACTTCCAAAATAACACTGTTTTCGTTAATGAATCTGGACTTTATTCTTTAATTTTGAGATCGCATAAACCAGAAGCGAAATTGTTTAAAAATTGGGTTACGAAAGAAGTATTACCTTCCATTAGAAAATATGGTGAGTACAAACTCAAAAACGAAAATAAGCAGTTAAAAGATGAAATAAAACAGTTACAAATTTCAGGTCAAATGAAATCCTTGAAAATAGAGAATCAAGAATTGCGAATGGAATTAATGAAGAGAGATATGGTATGTAAAGATTTTGATAAGAAAAAACACCATGTTTTTGTATTAATTAAGAAGAATCACATGTGGGAATGGCCTTATTATGTTATCAGAGCTCAGAAACGAGAAATACCAAACCGATTAAAACATCTAAAAATAAATTATCCTGAATTAGAGATTTTGTTCATTGATGACGAACCAAATTCTATCAATCTGTATAACCAAATGAAAGAATCTTTGAATATTTTATACAACGGAAATCATTTTACTACAAATATGGCAGAATCTCGACTGATTTATAGAATATCTAAATTACACGATGAAAATGTTAAACTCTCGAATTATGATATTTTGTTTGTAAATGTTTAGCATAACTAGGTAACCATTGTAAAATCTTTTTTTCATATTCACAAGGCGTTTCGTTTTTATAACTTTCGCTGAAAATTTTTTTAGCACAATCTTTGCAAAAAGCATCTTTTCTATCTTTACTATACTGCCAGTTATTAAATTCAGAAATATTTTTAATTTCTTTACAAAAGTAACACTTTTTCTCTTCTAAAGTTAATTTGTTCATTTTATCATATAATTCCTTACAATAACAGTCTTTTCTATTCTCTTCTTGACACTTTGTACATTTCTTTTGAGACTCCATTTATATAGAAAAAATTATTACACGATGAAAATGTTAAACTCTCGACTTATGATATTTGGTTTGTAAATGTTTTTGATAATTATTTAACCATTTTATAGTTCTTCCACATTCACATTGAGTATCTTCATAATATAATCTATGAAGATTCTTCTTTACACAATCTTTACAATATGAGTCTTTCTTATCTCTACTATAGTGATCACTATTAAACTCTGAAATTTTTTTAGTTTCTTTACATTTAAGACATTCTTTATCTTCCAAAGTTAATTTTTCTATTTTATCATATAATTCTTTATGATATTCCCTTTCACAATCTTTGCAATTATAATGCATTCCATCTTTCCTATTTTTATCTTTATAAAATTCATTTAAATCTTTAAATTCTTTGCACTTTGTACATTTCTTTTGATGCGCCATTTATATAGAAAAAATTACAGCTTTGACTTTCTCAATTCATATTCATAGAAATTTCCGGTTATTTCTTCATTATTTAAATCTTTTATACTATAAGTTACAGGATCTGTGTTATTAATTTGATAAATCACAAAGATTTCTCTTGACCAATTGTTCTTATATTTGTTCGAAAATGTTTGTTTTTTACTAACAATTCTTACATGATCATTGACTTTAAATTTAGTTTTCGTGTGAATTTCAGGTGGAACATACTTGAAAACGGTCTCTAATAACTCCTTTTCTGCATCCTTATCTACGTCTTTCGGTTTCATTTTGATTGTGCTGTGAACTGTATCGTTATAATTGTTTACGATTTTTTGAAGAATATCGATCCATTTAAAGTTTTTATTAATCTCAAAAATTACTTTCATTCTCTCATTTTGAGTTCTGTTATATCTCTCTACAATACTTGATTTCTCTTCGTTTTCAGTATGATAAATCTTAATGTTGTATTTTCTCAAAACTTCGTTAAATTCTTTATTTTTAAACTCTAAACCCTTATCTGTATGAAGTAGATTTGGCGGTTTGTGATTGATCTTTATCGCGTCTTTTACTATATCTTCGAAGGCTTTTGAAACATCTTTACCGTTTTTTCTTTTGATAGCTCTTGACCAAGCATATTTTGAGAAAGTATCAATAACATTTAACATATACTTAAATCCATCATTTTGATCTGAATAGTTAGACATTATAACTAAATCTGCTGCCCATAAATCGTCAATTCCTAATGTTATAATTTTTCTCTTTTTAAACTTTTTTCGTACTGGTGCATGAATTTCTCGAGCTTCAATCTCTATCTCATCTTTAGTCTTCAATTCTTGCTTAACAGGTTTTGGATTTGGATTCTTTATAAACTTACTCTTGTTTGTCTTACATTTTGAACATTTTGCAGCGATTCTATACAATCCATTTTGAGTTTGAACGATTTTTGAATCTATATTTTTCGTTTTCTTTTTACACTTGTGACAGTGAATTAAATCATCTTCCATTTACATATCAAAGTTTCCAAGTTTATTTAATTCGTCTAATATATCTGTTTTATATCCATACGGTACTGTATCGATCTTATTTTCTAGGACAATTCTCTTATCATCTTTAGCGTTCAGTGCCAGCTTGTTTATGGTAACAGTGTACAACTCATGTTTATAACTTTTGATGACTGTCATCTCCCTAAATTCTTCTTTATCTTCGAACAAACATCTCTTCAAGTTTTCGATATTTATTGTTTTATTTACAACGCTTCTCTTAATTCCTTTACACCTAACTGGGTTTTTATCTAGATATTTGTACGAGTACATCTTAGACCTTAAACCACAAAATTCTTCTAAAACTTCGCTATTTAACTCATCTTTGAATTTCCCTATTACCTTCTTATTTTTAGTAGTGAAACATTCATGATCTTTTGGATAATCACTTGTATCAAAGTCATCTATATTTTCTTTAATAATTTTAAAAGGATCTCGTTTCAATTCTAGAAAATAACTGTCTGTATCCATGTAACACAGATTCAAATCTGGATCAAACTTCTTTAATTTGTTGTAATAAAACTCGTACATTAGCAATTTTGAGAGGTCGAGAACTGAAAATCCTATGTAAATCGGCTTGTTAAATTTTACTTTCTGTTTGTACATGTGACTCGCTATACAGTTGTCGTCAAAGATAGTGAAGCTTTTGAAGTTCGTTTTCTTGGCCTGTTTCATTGAAAATTCTTCATTTCCAAGCTTAATATCACATCTGTTTCTCACATTTTCCATAGATTTTCCAAAAACTGAGTTGTTCATCAGCTTATAAAAGTCCTTTTCAAAGTCGCTTGTAGCTTTGGTTCTCATGTTTGTGTTAAAATCAATGTATTCTTTCATAAAAGGCTTCTGATCGAATGCAATAACTCTATTCACATGTTTCAAAATCATACCTTGTTCCAAATAGAACTTCAAATTTCTCGAATGAACAACGTATTCAGTTTTATCCAGTAGAGTTGTGCAAAGTTTGTTTTTAAAATGTTCTGGAGCAAGAGGTAAATCCTTGTGATGTTCGTGTAAATTTGTTGGATATTCTAGATCGACTTCAAGAATATAGCCATAATCTTCGTCGCCAGTGAGTTCCAAAATTGTTTCTTTCCATTCTGCAGTTGTGTAAGTTTTTGGATCCATCCACTTGATATCACTAAACGGCAGTTTTTGCATTAGGCCATACCCATAAAGGTTGTTTGCATCGAGATAGAGTAAATAGTTTTCGGGCTTTGTCTTATCAAAATCTTTTAAATATTTGTTATTTGCTTTCACATATCGTTTAATACATTGAGAAATGCCTCCGCGAATACCTTTTTCGATCATTAAATACATATCGTAATCGTGTATCAGTTGAAGCTCGATTTTAGTTAATTTTAACATTGCGTCCCATGCGAGACTGGGAGCTGTTAGATAGTGTGCCGGATCAAGTTTATAGCAATTTAAGCAAATATTTCTGAAATTTTCAAATATATCAGCGAGCAATAGTACATCTTGGATATTGTACAAATCAGAGTAATTTCCAAGATTTTTCTCTTTTAATTTGTTCCAAACATTTAAGTAGTGTTGAAAATCTTTCTCAGATATGCTCTCATCTGTCAAAAGTGAATAGAAATCTTGAATTCTCAATTCTTCTGTGTAATCAAGTTTTTCAATACTGTCGATAAATTCATAGGGAAATATTCCTTTTCCAGATAGAATTTTAAAAATCTCGTCGTCGTCATTTGGCTGTCTTTCTATTATCTCATTCAGTCCATCTTGTATAAAATGATTTGTATGTTTGAAGTCTTCTCTCTTTAGATTTTTAGCTAACTTTTCTATAGACGAGGCCATGAATCTGAACGTGTCTACAAACGAAAACTTGATGAATTTTCTTGGCTTATCACCTTCGAATTCATAGCCATATCCAGAATTTACAGAATAATTTATATATTTTTCATCGGTGTTTGCAATCAAATCAACATTTCCATATTGTTTAGCCAATTCTTTTATGTACAAATGAGTATCGTAATTTGACATATTGTGGCAGAAAACGGGAATATTCTGAGGAAATTTCAAATTTAGATTGCAACATGCATGAGCTGCGCCTCGAAACTTGCCGGTTAAATGACAATGATCTCTCACTTTATTATAACTCTTATCTTTCCAACTATCAGGAGTAAAACCATACTGAATTGACCCAACATCATAAGCAGACCATTCACAGATATGACAAACGTTTGAATTTTGATATGAAATTTCTTCTTCTTCTGTCAATTTCATAGGTTTCATGTTCTTAGAATTATATTTTTTCGCTATGTATTTCGATAATTTATTGAGTTCTTCAAACAATTTTGTCGGGACGTTTTTCAAATCTTCTTCATTTTTGGCACGATAACATATCGGTTTGTACATGCGATTGGTCACATTCGACACTAAATATAGAGTAAAACCATAAGGAATGTGCCTCTGAATCTTGGTTGTAGTCGATCTTTGTGGATTGTTCTTGCATGTCGGAATTTTTTCTAATATGCTCTCAAAGTCCATATAAATTACGTACGGATGGTTAAATTTCTTTTGATAATTAGTAAATTTAGTTGTTTGACCTGGAAATGGCATAATTGGCTTACAAACTTCATGATTTTTACAAATTTCTAAATGATCTGTTAAATCTCCAGATTTGTAAAAATGGCTTAAACATCTTCTACACAAAAATTTTCTTTCTTTATGTTTAGACAACTGCGAAGAAACAAGCTTATTTAAATCGGTTATCAAAACATAATGAGATTTATCATCTTGTTTAACATACAATAAATCAATGTTTGTTTCAGCGTCATATTTTTCAGAAATTTGTAACGGAACAATGTTAATATTTTCATCAAAACTGTAGACATTGATAGACATTGTTGGATACTTATACTTGGAATTGTAGCTTCGTTTTTCAAATATTTGTATATCTTTCAGAGACATTGGATACTCAAAACCTGAAAATATTTCGTCATTCACAAATTTTTCGTATTGCTTTACACGTTCACAGTCTCTTTCTGGTTTTTCAATAGCACATCTTATTGAGTAAATAAAGCAAAAATCATCTCTATTTTTTATATTTATACAAGCTTTTTTATCTTTGATATTCTTTGGTAAATCGATGTATGATCCTGCATTCATCATTTCGTGTTTGTTAAGGCTCAAAACTAGTTGTTTACAACTTTTAAATGTCCATCCGGAACCTTTATTTGGATTATTCGTTTGTTCTCGATGTGTTAATTTATTAAATTGCTTAGTAATAAAGTCGTTTACGTCAAAGATTTCGTCTGCTTTGATAGTAAAATACATTAGACATGTTTGCGGTTCACCATTCACTAAAGTTCGTTCGTATTCACATTCCAAAGAGAGATAGCCCTTCATATTTTTAACATTTTCTTGAAATTTCTCGATTAAACTTTTAATTTCTGACCGCATAATTGAAAGATATTTGTAAATTGACATGGAATTGTCGTTCAAGTTTGTTAAAATGTATTGCTTGAAAAGACCGTGTATTGAGGATAAAACTTCTACATCAATGATATTTTCGGATTTTACTTTAAGAGTTTTATTAATTTCTTCGATCATTTCAGACTTGGTTTTATCGTTAGTACCGATAGCCAACTTTTCAGCTATTGAATGAAGTTTTTCATCATTAAATAGGTCGAGATTTTTCTTTTCAACTTTGAAATTTCTCTTTAATTCACGTAATTTCTCAATATTAAACATGTTTTCGTGATCGGCAATTTTATTTTCTCTAGCCCACTGTCTTAAATAATTTAGTTCATTATTGTAAATTTGCTTGTTTTTTTCATGACTTTTAGAATTATAATGGCGATCATAGTTTTTTCTTAAAATTTCTATTTTGCAGAACGGACATGATATTTTATCGCGCTCCATTTAGATAGAAAAATTTATTTAACTAAATGGTGCTTGTAAACCAACGATTGCGCCTCTCACGGCGTGATATCACTACGGATATGACGCAGGCGAAGCGATTATCGTGATGGTCGGTCTGTAGTAGCACACCTCGACTGTCATTGATACACACAGCGCAATCTTTCGGAACTAAAATGTCGGTAATGCAGATTTGCTTTTAAGAATAAAAATTGTGTTCCCGTTTACTATTATAACATTTTCTTTTTCAAAATGTTAGATAATTTTACCTATTTTAAATATGCGTACATTTTGTTACTTGTAATTTTCAAATTATATTTTAAATTAATTTCTTAAATTTTTACTTCTCGATGGGCTGTTGTATTGTGTTGCTGAGTATATATGTCCGCGAATTCGGTTTGGTCGGTTAGGAAGTTTACTTCTGAACTGTTTCAATGCGAGTGGCCATAGCGGAGAAAAACCAAGTTCAGAAGTATTCAGATCGTATTCCGGAACCATTTCTCTATCCGTATCTCGCTCTTCTCTCTCTCTCTAGCCTGAATATAGATCCTAGCCTATAAACGGCAGAAGTGATCGTGTCATAGGCATAAAAAGAGAGGGAGAGAGAAAGAGACAGAGGGAGGAGAAAAGGTCGACCGAGAAATGGTTTTGCACTTTTTGACTTTGAATTTTTTCTATTTAAATGGAGTTCTTGAAGGAGTTAAATGATATTGGAGAATGTAAGTTTAAAGAGTATAAGAAGTTAAATGAATTGGAAGAAAGGAAGAAACATAGAATCTTGAATTTGGAGAAAATGAAAGATAAATTCGGGTTTACAATAATTGCCGAGTTGGAAGATTGTAAAGTACACTTGCCGAACAGATTTTTGACTGTTTTGGATGAAAAAAAGATTAAAGAATTAAACAAAAATGAAAAATTACACTTGATTGTTACTGGAAAGAAGACTATAAAAGATAAAGAAATTATAACAATTAACTTTGTAGAATAAAGTCTTAACTCTAAAACTTGCAGTCCCTCCCCACGTCATAGTACTGTTTTGATAACCATAGTTGGTGTCTTTCTTCATAGGAATCACATGGAATATTATCTACAGTAATACCTTTTGTTTCACACAAAATGTGGCTATATTCTATAAGAAAAATTCTATAATGCTCTTTAATGAATTGTGTTGATAAATCTTGATACTCACAAAAATTCCTAAGAAATTCATCAATTAAGTCTTGATTATCTTGAAAGGACGTATAATATGGGAAAAATGTCATAAAAAAAACGATGAAAACTCTCTGTTTGTTTATTTTTTACTTTCTTTTCAATATCTTTCGTAATTATATTAAATATGTAATCCCTTACTTTTTTAGTTTTTTGCCGATAGTAAAACACTCCATTAGACGTTTTTTCTGCAAAAGACTTTACAAGTTCTTTGAATTCTGTATCATTTAAGGAAAGTATCAACTGTTCTTTAAAATGTTTTGGTAATTCGTTGAACTCGTTAAAATTGTCTTTCTTTGTAAGTTTTTGAAATGCTAGAAACTGAAGAGAGCTTGGTGAGTTCATGTTGTTTATTTAGTAGAAAAGTTTTTTATTAAAGTACAGTATGTTTTTAGTAAAAATGTTTTAAATTGATTAAATTTTATTAAGATAAATCCTTTATTCGTAGCAGATTTGACAACATTTTACAAAGCACAGCTTAAGAAAGTAGAAGCAAACAGCTGTAGATTTGGTTAATTTTTCATTCCACAGAGTAGATAGTAATGTACCGATCGCTTTTGGAGACGAACGACTGTAGATTCGGTTAATTTTTCATTGAGATTTGCTGTGTTATTTCTCAGCTTCCTTTATGGTACATTGAACAGTATTTTACATTGCTTTTCGGTCGGCTCCGAAAGTGCGCCAGGAACCCCATATTACTATCTACTTATATAAATACTTATTACTATATTCTTTAATTGAACACAACGAATTTCATAGTTATCAATATGTGTGACGTATTTCCATGTGAGGCTCAATAAGCTACTTTTCAATGCAATATTGAAATGCATTTCACTGAACGCCCAGCCCTATAGTTGAATAACTCGATCTTTTAATAATATCATCTATGACCTTCCCATTATTTGCTTAATAACTATTCGACATATTAAAGAATAGTTTCATATAATAATTTGTTGGTTTGTTCATTATTTTGTATTATTCCAACTCATACAACAATGTATATATTATTTAAAATATTTGTATAAGAGTTTTAGAATTTTATAAAATGTTATCTTTTGTATTACGACACTTTACTGCGTCCGAGTAACATTCACCCCATATTTCGATTTTCTTATATGAAATTAAATTATTCATTTGAAAGTTGTTATTGACAATAAAAAATTGAAACTACACAGTATTTCGTACATTAGCCACCGTTATAAGTTATGCAAAGTAAAAAAACTAAGTATCTATTTAGAGAAGATTCAGCTCTATTTCACCGCTCGTGCAATATCTGAAATCTGACACTGTCACTGACTTGAATCTGGGAAATCTACAATTTTCTTCAGATGTTAAGAACTCTAATAAATAAAAAAAGGGCAACCTTTTCTGGCCTTATATTTTTTTTCTTGAACATAGGGTAGGAGTTCAAGATAGGGTATCGGCTGTTCTTTATCTCTCTCCCCGTCTCGACTTCTCAACCTTCTGTTCTCTTTGTTTCGGATGACGTGTCCAAGTTTAAGCCTTTTTATTCATTGGAATTTTTTATATCTAATGAAGAAGGTAGATTTAAATTCTATAAAACTAGTACTATACCTTTGGTAACATATAACAATAGGAAACGTCCAGAATCTTAATATTATTTTAAACTAAATTAATTATCTTTTGTACCAACCCAATAAGGAAACGTTGCTTCACATACGTTATTTAGTGGATTATACTATAACACTATGATATCCTTGGCCAAAACAGTGCAATGATGAAAAAGTGATATTATAAAAACCGGAGTAGTAATTAAGACTATAAATACTCGCTAACGTCGGTTTTGGTGCATTTCCACAGTTTTTAATCCACTGTTGGAGAATCCGCTGTAATGGACATCAATACCGCTGTATGAGAACCATATGGCTCCTCAATACACCTACAGATAAAGCCTTGTGGTAAGTTATTGATAACTAAAAGTAGTTCTGTGAATATGAAAATAAATTAAAATCTTAGGAGCTTTTTAACGTGATTTAAAATTGAATAAAAACTCTTATTTTGTAATCAGCTTTAAATTTTTTAGTTAACAAAATATATTACCGTAAACAATAAAATCATAAGCTCTATGGTTAAACTATCAGTGTAGCAGTGGATATAACTCGTATACGTCCAATTTATTGTTGCTATTTATTGACACATTCATCTGAGGCGTAGAAGAGTCTTTAGGAGTTAGATAGTAAAATAAAACCTTCCTTTCCTTTATTCTCATCGATTAAAGGAAAAGAATAAAAAAAAATAAAGAATAAAAATCATTCTCAACCTCCCTTTGATACATTGTCAAGATACAATAGGGCAGTGTGGACTGATGTGAGAAATGCAAATCTTTCAAGCTAAATCATTTTATTCCAAAAGGAACAAAATTCAAACCATCTGTTTGCTTTCAGCAATAAAATCTGTTCCTTTTAGGACATTAAAGAATTTCTTCTATAGTTAATATAAATTGCGTTGCACTTGTATTTCAAGAAGGGTTTGGGCTGTGACAAAATAACGTTTAGTGCGGTTAAGGTTAAACCTATATTTATCTATAAAATAATATATTGGATTTGTAAAAATGAGTTTACTTTTCTTTAATGTACAGTACTTGTACTACATTCATTTTTCATATATGTATCGTTTTGGCCAATATATTTTTTCTTTGAGTTCTGTAATTAGGCCTCACAAATGAAATTAAATGTCATCACGAATTTTGATATAAACAGTGGTGGAACTTAATAGCAAAATAATTAGTTTTAAGTTTTCAATAAAACTGTATAAACTTCCAACACAAATTCTCTACATAAAGTTGATTCTACGAACACTGTACGGACAGGATAAGAGCGATAAATTATCACTTTTTGTGTAGACCAGTGTATGCGTAATACTTAATAATTTAGTTTTATAGAACAACTCTATAGAACTCTTTGAAATAAAGAGAGAAGGTATATTAAAAGTCAATCCTGTCGGACAGCATGTTATAATAAATATGGAACCCTGTCCTCCTGGAGCGGAATATTGCAGGATAAGAACTGTATCTATGTTCACTTGGTTTCGATCCACTTCACATTCCTTATGAATGTCTTAATATTAAAAAATGTACGATATGTATTGCTCAATTTTCCATCAATTTTGTGTTACCAAAAGGATTTCGACATTTATGTAAGTTTTTGTACATTTCTACGGTAAAAGACTCAAGCTTGACTTAAGTAATAGTCTTCCAATTACCATCTCCAAATAAAAATAGGAAGCACTCCTTTCTTCTTAGATTACTCCTACTCTTTCCCTAGCTAACTAATCGAGTTCACTGGCTTTGTGGACAACTATAACATTTCAGCTACAACGTGGTACGATTGGCCGTGGACGTGAATTGTGAGCAGGTGCGCATACGTGGAGTCCACACAGCGTACTGTATCTATAGTGAAGGAATCACATCAGTTCAATGTTCGGGGTCCGAGTTGCTTTTATAAACAAATACAATTAATTTCTTCTACTGCCCTATGTATTTTATTTTATTTGGCAAACTTTTACAAACTATGCTCATTTTATGATGTACTCTAACAATTTCATTTAGTAATGGATTCGGTCTTTGCGCTGAGCAATGCAGGTGAACCACATTGTTCTTTTAACAGGGATTCAATTGGAATCTATGTTTTTTATTTTGTTGAAAAGTACGTTATTAACAACAGAATATCGGACTTTTAAATTCCGACAGCGCCCTCCATTCCTCTATAAAATCGATGGAGAATCGATATCCCGCAGGCTATAAAATTGGTCTGGCTGAATGATATAGTGTCCTACCATTCATAAACAAAATATTCATTGATTGGAATGGATTACAATAATTATCGCAGAAACCTCAATTTAACGTAATATGGGGTTCCCGGTTCATTTCAAAGTTAAAGCTACCAATAATTATTTTACCGTTGTATTTAAGCAGTGAAATAGCATCTGCTATTCATATGACATTTCAAACACTTTGTAGCACACGTTTGTTGATTATTAAAAACTGTTATTAAATAACTGGTAATTCACGGGTTACCGTGAACGAATTAAATCTCCCACACTTCTTCCATCACCATGACCTACCTTATCGAGTCAGAATCTTAGGCACGTAACATTTTATCATTCCCAATGTGCAGCTTCACATATATGAAAATTTCCTATAATTTAGCACCTTTGTTTCTAAAAACTTCTCACTGGAACTACTTGCACTGGATAAACTACTAAAACAAACAGTTTACCGAGATTATCACATCAACCTTGAACACTATATCCTGCAAAGCCCTTCGTTATTAACTGACTAAAGTAAGAATACGTAAATACATATTGCACAATTGAAGCTAATTATAAATATATACGCAACATCAAAAACAAACACAAAAAGTTATCCCTAATAGAAACGTTGTCGTACAGGCGCGCTGTCAGCGTTGCTATTTATGGCTATAATTCTCCCATATCTTGGTGGACTAGAACGATTATTTTGTTCTTGTTTCAACTATATGTCAGCATCAACAACCAAACACAAAAGGTTATCCCCAATAGAAACGTCATCGTACAGGCTTGCTGTCGGCGATGCTATGTATGGCTATAATTGTCCCACATCTTGGCGGACTGGAACGTTTATTTGGTTCTTGTATCAACTCTATGTGGACCGCTGCCATCGTTGCTATTTAGGTTTACAATTGCCCCATATCTTGGCGGACTGGAACGTTTATTTGGTTCTTGTATCAACTCTATGTGGGCAGCTCCCAGCGCTGCTATTTATGGCTATAATTGTCTCATATATTGGCGGACTGGATCGTTTATTTGGTTCTTGTATCAACTCTATGTAGACCGCTGCCAGCGCTGCTATTTATGGCTATAATTGTCCCATATCTTGGCGGACTGGAACGTTCTTGTATCAACTATATGTCAACATCAACAACCAAACCCAAAAGGTTATCCCTAACAGAAACGTCATCGTTCAGACCCGATGTCAGCGTTGCTATTTATGGCTATAATTGTCCTATATCTTGGCGGACTGGAACGTTTATTTGGTTCTTGTATCAACTCTATGTGGGCAGCTGCCAGTGTTACTAATATTATGGGTATAATTCTCCCACATCTTGGCGGACTGGAACGTTTGTTTGGTTCTTGTATCAACTCTATGTGGACAGCTACCAGCGCTGCTATTTATGGCTATAATTGTCCCAGATCTTAGCGGACTGGATCGTTTATTTGGTTCTTGTATCTACTCTATGTGGACCGCTGCCAGCGCTGCTATTTATGGCTATAATTGTCCCACATCTTGGCGGACTGGAACGTTTATTTGGTTCTTGTATCAACTGTATGTGAACCGCTGCCATCGTTGCTATTTATTTTTACAATTGCCCCATATCTTGGTGGACTAGAACGATTATTTTGTTCTTGTTTCAACTATATGTCAGCATCAACAACCAAACACAAAAGGTTATCCCCAATAGAAACGTCATCGTACAGGCTTGCTGTCGGCGATGCTATGTATGGCTATAATTGTCCCACATCTTGGCGGACTGGAACGTTTATTTGGTTCTTGTATCAACTCTATGTGGACCGCTGCCAGCGCTGCTATTTATGGCTATAATTGTCCCATATCTTGGCGGACTGGAACGTTTATTTGGTTCTTGTATCAACTCTATGTGGGCCGCTGCCAGCGCTGCTATTTATGGCTATAATTGTCCCACATCTTGGCGGACTGGAACGTTTATTTGGTTCTTGTATCAACTCTATGTGGGCCGCTGCCAGCGCTGCTATTTATGGCTATAATTGTCCCATATCTTGGCGGACTGGAACGTTTATTTGGTTCTTGTATCAACTCTATGTGGGCCGCTGCCAGCGTTGCTATTTATGGCTATAATTGTCCCATATCTTGGCGGACTGGAACGTTTATTTGGTTCTTGTATCAACTCTATGTGGGCAGCTGCCAGCGCTGCTATTTATGGCTATAATTCTCCCATATCTTGGCGGACTGGAACGTTTATTTGGTTCTTGTATCAACTCTATGTGGGCAGCTGCCAGCGCTGCTATTTATGGCTATAATTGTCCCATATCTTGGCGGACTGGAACGTTTATTTGGTTCTTGTATCAACTTTATGTGGGCAGCTGCCAGTGTTACTATTTATGGCTATAATTGTCCCATATCTTGGCGGACTGGAACGTTTATTTGGTTCTTGTATCAACTTTATGTGGGCAGCTGCCAGTGTTACTATTTATGGCTATAATTCTCCCATATCTTGGCGGACTGGAACGTTTATTTGGTTCTTGTATCAACTCTATGTGGACAGCTGCCAGCGCTGCTATTTATGGCTATAATTGTCCCATATCTTGGCGGACTGGATCGTTTATTTGGTTCTTGTATCAACTCTATGTGGGCAGCCGCTGCCAGCGTTGCTATTTATGGCTATAATTGTCCCATATCTTGGCGGACTGGAACGTTTATTTGGTTCTTGTATCAACTCTATGTGGGCCGCTGCCAGCGCTGCTATTTATGGCTATAATTATCCCATATCTTGGCGGACTGGATCCTTTATTTGGTTCTTGTATCAACTCTATGTGGGCAGCTGCCAGCGCTGCTATTTATGGCTATAATTGTCCCATATCTTGGCGGACTGGAACGTTTATTTGGTTCTTGTATCAACTCTATGTGGGCAGCTGCCAGCGCTGCTATTTATGGCTATAATTATCCCATATCTTGGCGGACTGGATCCTTTATTTGGTTCTTGTATCAACTCTATGTGGACCGCTGCCAGCGCTGCTATTTATGGCTATAATTGTCCCACATCTTGGTGGACTAGAACGTTTATTTGTTTCTTGTATCAACTATATGTCAACATCAACAACCAAACCCAAAAGGTTATCCCTAACAGAAACTTCATCGTTCAAACCCGCTGTCAGCGTTGCTATTTATGGCTATAATTGTCCCACATCTTGGCGGACTAGAACGTTTATTTGTTTCTTGTATCAACTATATGTCAACATCAACAACCAAACCCAAAAGGTTATCACCAATAGAGACGTCATCGTACAGGCTCGCTGTCATCGTTGCTATTTATGGCTATAATTGTCCCACATCTTGGCGGATTGAAACGTTTACTTGGTTCTTGTATCAACTATATGTCAACATCAACAACCACACACGAAAGGTTATCACCAATAGAGACGTCATCGTACAGGCTCGCTGTCATCGTTGCTATTTATGGCTATAATTGTCCCACATCTTGGTGGATTGAAACGTTTACTTGGTTCTTGTATCAACTATATGTCAACATCAACAACCACACACGAAAGGTTATCACCAATAGAGACGTCATCGTACAGGCTCGCTGTCATCGTTGCTATTTATGGCTATAATTGTCCCACATCTTGGTGGACTAGAACGTTTATTTGTTTCTTGTATCAACTATATGTCAACATCAACAACCACACACGAAAGGTTATCACCAATAGAGACGTCATCGTACAGGCTCGCTGTCATCGTTGCTATTTATGGCTATAATTGTCCCACATCTTGGTGGACTAGAACGTTTATTTGTTTCTTGTATCAACTATATGTCAACATCAACAACCACACACGAAAGGTTATCACCAATAGAGACGTCATCGTACAGGCTCGCTGTCATCGTTGCTATTTATGGCTATAATTGTCCCACATCTTGGTGGACTAGAACGTTTATTTGTTTCTTGTATCAACTATATGTCAACATCAACAACCACACACGAAAGGTTATCACCAATAGAGACGTCATCGTACAGGCTCGCTGTCATCGTTGCTATTTATGGCTATAATTGTCCCACATCTTGGTGGATTGAAACGTTTACTTGGTTCTTGTATCAACTTTATGTGAACATCAACAACCAAAAACGAAAGGTTGTCCCCAATATTGACGTCATCGTACAGGCCTGCTGCCAGCGTTGCTATTTATGGCTATAACTCTCCCATATCTTCGCGGACTGGAGCGTTTATTCGGTTCTTGTATCAACTCTATGTGGACCTCTGCCAAGTTTATCTGTGGACTTCTCTTATAATCCTTTGTAAGTATACAATTTTTTAAATTGATAAAATTAAGTAATAAAGGGCCTTTGTACCGTGTGGGTAAAGGTATTGTACAAATTTCACTATTTATAATTTATCGATTATAAGTTTCATGTATGTAATATTAGATATTAAACAATATTCATTTTAAAATAATTTTAACCAAGTAATTCAGTTAAAAGATACCGAGCCATTCAGAAGATATTTTTAGTTTATTTTTTCGGCAAATGTTTGGATAAAGTTACATATATTTGCCAACCATATGATAAACACAAATTTAAGAAGACTTGTAGGATGATTACTAAAAACGTAATTCCCTAATCATCAATAAAGATACAATAATTGTTTAGCTCCAGTAAAACTTGTCACCTGATGGGCTAGAAATATATCATTTCTGTTTCTCTTAATAACTGTTCCAATGATACCTTAAAAGCTGATCTATAGACTTTTGCAGGAATTGTTCTCTCTATATAACAGTATCTTTCCTAAACTGAGTACAAGTATTGCCATTTTAACATGTGACATAGTAATACGTTAGTAAGGCAAACTCAACATTGGCGTTGGAATTATAATTCATTTGAACCAGAACTGCTCAAACAGGTGGAAAACCTATAAAATTGCGTGTGGATCCGCGAGTAACTGCTAGTAGGCTATAATTACCGGTGTAGACCACTACATGCAGAGTACTTCCAATGTTAAGGCTATTTATAAAACTTTGCTTCGAATTGAGGTAGATGTAAAATGCCTATGATACAGTATTATTCATCTAAAGAAGATTCTTTCATGGAGATTAACAAAGTTTTAATTGGTTTATAAGGTTTTAGTGAGTGGTCTTACCTACATTGTTCAATTATACTTCTAGAGATTAATAAAACCCATCTTTATAGAAACACAATACAAGAAGAGAAGGTTGATATAAAAACCCACCCATACCGAGCAAGAACAGCAAATGACTGATTCTCTCTGTGTACCAGGGGCAGAATTAGCGTTTGCTTTGATTCACTCTGCTTTAATCCACTTTATGAATGTATAGGTTTTAAATAAATTGGTAAAGCATAAATTTATCCATTTTTCATCAAATTCAAATTTCTACAAAATACTTCTACATACCTAAATAGGTTCTGTATATTTCTACTGAAAACAACTAAACCTAGACTTGACCCTCTCATAGCTATATCTAAACCACAACAGGAACCACTCTAGCCACTCTAGCTCATCGTACTTTCACTCGTGAACCTTGTGAACCTTTGGTTCTCACAATGGCTTTTTTGAAACTATATTATATCAACTACAAAATGGATTGTTTCACGAGGCTGACCGTCGACATGAATCGTGGGCGAGTATGCATGTGGGAACTCCCCGTCCTGCAGCTTCTGTAGAGGGCATACATCCTTTTTAATCCATAGCCCTGAATTTCTTTTATATACAAATACTTTTTTACTTCTTCAAAATTGCTTAAAATTAATGTCTACTATGGGAAGCCTTAAATTACTGTTAATACAATATTAGTTTTGCTGTGACACATTTAAAAATTAAAGTACGCTTCAATTATGAACAAATATGTCAGCACAAACTTAATTTAATTAGCAGAAACCGTCTCTGCGCTATCCGTGTAAAGATATGCACACATGTTTGTATTGTATTACGCCCACTTTTGAAATTTTCACAATTTATTTTGATAAAAAGTCCGTTTTTAGCATCTGAAGATCTGAGCTACTTCAATAGCGCCCTCTCCCCCTCCTACGTACCTCAGTAGGTAACCTTCAACTACATAATAGTGAGAGGATATAATATGAAACTCTGAAATCTGTTCCATTTTAATGTTAATGGTTTTTAATGACAAACAAAATATTTAATAATGATAAAAATATATTACATAAATCCTTACCAAAATGTTGTACTAAGTAAATTCTGGCAAAAATTTAATATTAAAAATTAAAATGTAATTATTGAAAATTAAATTACTAGTAGAAGGTTTAGTTGGATAGTTTAACATGGTGTCGCTATCTAATAATTTCCGCCACTCAATAAGTTTCTGCCAAATAATACACATGCGCGGTTTACTACTCGTTTTAAGGTCAAATTTAATAATTTAAAGAATTTCATGAGGGGGCATTTTGCAATTGTGTTTAAACGATGCAAAGCTGCTGTTCATGTGATATATAAAAATATATGTTGTATATATTCGTTTATATTTGCAGTAATTAATATATAAAGTAACTTAAATCATGATACACAGGTGAGAAGATAAAATACAATTACTACAAATATACACTTTTTAACTTAATTTCTTGATCGTGGGAAGAATGCAACTCAGAAAATATAATTCACTCGAACCAGAAGTGCACATACAGTTGCAAAACCTACGAAATTGCTTGCGAACCGTGGGTAACTGCTAGTTACTAATATAAAGCAAAATACTTAGACACAAAGTATCGAGTAATATGCTGAATATCGAGAAAAACATGTTTAACTTATGTTTAACTTTTAAGTTAAATTATGTGTATAATGATAAAACTAATGTAAAAGTTATGTAGCAAAATGCATTTGTATATGCATTATTTATGCATTATGAAAATGCACCTATATATATATATATATATATATTGAATTGAATTGAATTGGTTTATTTCCGAAAGCTGACATTTCAATGGCCCCGCTAAGTACAACACTTATCAGCGGGGTCCAAATTAAACTGTCTTAACTAAACTATACAATGTATTTATTAAATTACGTATCAAAATTGGCATTCATTACTTTGTTAAAGTTTACAAGCAAGAGTAACAGCATACAGGTTTGTTTTATTTTATCTTTACATTTCAAATTATTAACACTGATAAAACCGGTCTCTTAACTCTTAAAATTAAGTTCATGTTCCCAACTAACAAATTTGCACTGGTCATATAGTGTGATTGGATTGTATGATTTATATTCAGAATCAGTCGATGTCCTTACCCAATTCCAATCGGTATGAGACAAGAATAAATACCCCCTCCTATCAGGCGTTCCTTGTTCCTTGTTCCGCCACTACCAGTGTTTATTTCTGCAATTGCAATGCACGTGCAAAATCTAGCATGAATTTTGCTCTAATTATTATAGTTCATTTTAGTTGATTATCAATAAATAAATAACTGTGTTAATTTATTTCACCCATGTGTAGCATTTACAGCATTCAAAATATATGTCAATGTGTCTGTTTGCCTATTCAGTCTGTGATATGTGTTTGTGTTATCCCTGTGCTAACCTAATTGTGTTTTGGTATTGTGTATGTGTTATTGCATTGTGTTTTGATGCATTTATATATTGATAATAATTCATTTTCATACTCTTTCCAAAATGTAAGTTATTTCATATTGCATATTGTTTATTCATATATATATATATATATAAATAAATAAATAAATATATATATATATATATATGAACTCTTCTCTTTTATTTTTGTTTCTTTATTTTATTCTGTGTATGTTTTAAAAGTGTACTTGAAAAGTTGTTAATTATTGTACATAAAAAAATTGTAGTTTTCTTTTGAAACTGCTCTAAGAGACTATATATATACTATACATATAATTAAATATACTACACAAACGTTTGAAAGCTCAAATCAAACTCAAAAAGGAATACTAATAATATCTGCTAACCAATTTATTTTCTTTACAGTAAATATAAACCGTATGTTTTTAATAACATCATCAAGTTTAGACGTAATTATAACACTGCAACAAGGAAAACTAAACCAGGTGACGTCATTAAAACATACGTACTCGTGGCTTGTGAAGCTCAGTGGTAGAGGTGGAGGTCTATCTGTGGGGAGTGTTCTGTCACCGAGGCTTACCGTGAGATAGGATTATTGACAGCTCAGCAAGATTTCCTCAGGAAGTTTTTACTGAAATATATTATAAGTATTACCTAAAAAATGTAAAGAATACTAAGGTAATCTATTGCTTAATAATACCTAATAAATTATATTGATTAATTGTATTGTGTTGCTACACATCGTAAAATCTTGTTATAAATATGTAACTAATAAAATATGGCAATAAAAACAAGTTTTGAATAAACATACTATAGCACTAAATTGTATCTAACAGAACTGTACATTTATTCTTATAAAATAGGAAGGCTTTACTAATTGCATTACCGTAGAAATCAAAGTTCTGATTAATTAATGCATCTACTTGATCATGTAATTACAAATACACCAAATTAACATTGATACCAAATTAATTAAGTTTCGAGCCTACACAAAGTTTCATTAATATGTTGGCAGTTATTTTTATATCTGATGATTATCGACAATTTATAAAATTCCAAAATTTCCATAGTATATTACGTGTGATTTCCCCGCTTTAGAATCATTTACTCGATATGTACGTACTACTTAAATAAAAGTGGAAATAAATTTTAAACTATACATTTGCATGCTATGAGCAGATTACACAGCGTATAAGGAGTTCTTCAAACTACACGGCATAACTATATGTTTCTACTTCATTGCATGCCTTAAGTTCTAAAACACAAATATGATTAATATTGTCTGTAAAGACAATACATTGGTTATTATACATTATTAGTAATTCTATCGACAAAACTCTACAACAGTTTCAAAGCAATCTGTTTATAAAAATCAATGTTTTTAGTTACCAGATTAAGTCCATCTAAAACGAATTTCAATCCACAGAATAATTGGCTGAGCATACGTGTATTCTAATATTCGAGGGGCTGGAAAATTTCATATGTCTGCTTATAGATCTGTGTGCATGTATGTTGAAAAAGAACTAACATTTATACTTTCAATTTTGTTTGAGGCCTCATTTTGTACTACCAAAATCGAGTTCTATGCTCGTGTATGTAGCTTCATGAGATTTGACAGAGCGTAAGTGAACATTTTTATTTTGATATGGGTAATCATGAAGGCAACGAGAAAACCACATCATAAATAAAGTTTCAAGTAAACTAAGTACAATTATATAAAAGGTGATAATAGTAAGACGTGTAGTCTAATGAAATGAGCTGTGGACTTGACGTGGTGTGAGGAAGCCTACTCTCCTACCTTGACAAATTGTTGTCAATATTATATCTGTTATCATAAAGGTTAATATAAATGGTGAAATATCTATGGATTAACATGGAACATTGGTTTAGAAAATAAAATTGAATAAAACAAACAAGACACATGAGAAATTTGAACCAAGTTCTCTGAATTAAACTTCCAATACTTAGGTAATGTTTATTTGCAGTTCAAGGTAACCACTAAGTTCTTATTTATAAATCTTCAAATCGAGTGTATTTTACGAAATAAATTTTATTTAGAGAAAGGTAGGTATGTGATTGATTTACTACACATTATGTATTTCATTCCTTTCATATCAGCATTCTATTTGAACTTTACAAAAGAGGAAAAGCGGACAAGAAATTTGTTAATTGCTTGTGGTAATAAAAAAAGAGAAGACCAGTAAGAACGGTTATTTTTAATTCTAAAAAAATTCCATGTAAAGATTCTAATGATTAAGAATAATGGGGAAATGGGATGTTGCAGTTACGAATAGATAAACGGAGCCGTGATTTGTGGGATTACGATAAGCTGACCAATCAAATAATCGGATTACAGGATGCAATTTTCTACAGCGCCTCCCCACATTGAGCGGTGGATATCCCGCAGTGAAGGTATAATCATGTTGGCACAACAATGGTGATTTGGTCTAATCCTATCAGGCAAACATTTCCAATATTTTTCCTATACCAGTTCACTGCCCACTTGTGCGAGAGGGTAAACACTGTAATAATATAGGTGATAAATTAATTATATATGGGTTATGCTATAACTGATGAAATACACGTTAAAAATATGTCCAAAATTAAATAAAAAATTCGAATGTTACAAAAAAACCTGGGACTTATTGATTAATTACGGGTAGTTTCTCTCTCGCTAATATAACTGGCTCAGCAAAGATTTAAGGGCAAAATTTGTACTGACGTTAACAATTTCTTCTGAGGATTTCTAATTGTGGAATTTCTTAATTTTTCAAGTAGTGCTAATTTTATGATACTTTGAATATTGATGATATGGAACTGTGTACTAATATTATTGTATACAAAAATTTCAAACCGTAACTTGAGAATTTGAAAGTTAAGCAATAGTGCTTCTTATTGTTGATTTCACCTGAAAAATTAAACTTTTGACTGTTATTTAACGAGATAATTAATAATTTCTTATCACTCTCATACCTTTCAATAATGTTCTTTAAACACGGAATCTGGCGTGGTTATCGTAAAAAGGTAGCAACTAATGACATAAGGAGAAATTATAATCAAGAATTTCCAGAACTAGTATTTGTACAATTTTATTGTAAATTTTCTAGTTTTCTCTTCATCATGGATAACTATAGGTCATAGTTAAAAATACAAGCTCAACGCAATTGGACATTGAGAACGCTACTGCGGTGAAATGTAAGAATTGAGTGTCCATAATCAAAAACAAATTTAACTTATTACTGCTTTATGTCTAAAACTTAATAAAAGATTTACCTTTATAAACTCAAATACACATTTATGCTCCTCATTTGGATTTAGAAATGTTGTGTTGTAATATAAATCAAATCCTGTACATATTTATATCCCTGGAAATATTTGATAAATACATTTTTAAAGTAACGTTAAATTTGAATACATAATTAATTTCATAGTTTTTTCAAGTTGTAAAACAAATTTCGTCAATAAAGAATATTTCAGGCATAGGCATAGGAAATTACATTTTTGAAGAATGCCTCACCTGTATTTGATGTTTGTACCATTAGGCGAGATTATATTTAATCCTCACATTATATCTGACTTCCTACCAACAATAGTCACAACAAGAGGAAATGTGGATGTCCTGAGGCAAGCCGTCTGCACATTTCAGTCTACCGTTTAGTGAACTTGCATCAAAGGGAATGATGCCACATGTGGTACCGGTTTATCCAATGTTGATTGTTATATCTATCGTATAGGAGCAGTTACTCAACAGTGATGAAGAATGCATAAGCTGACTTACGGTTTAGATATTTAAAGCAATTTTGAAAGTTGATTCCCATAATTGAACTGCACGGTGTATGTTAAAACACAAGTAAGGAAACTACCGTGCGACTTCATGTACAGTTTTACATATACGCTAGTAATAAATAATGTTTGACTCCCATGCAGACCTAAGTGACAGCTCCTGCCGTCCCTCAAGGCTGAATCTCAAATTATATTATTGAGACAATAAAATAATCTGGTCGTAGTGCGTGATGACCAAAAGAATAGTACTTTTGACGTGTAAAGCATCAATAACACCCTTTTCCGTTGTATTCGATCACTAATAACAGTTTTGTCGTCGTGCACGATCAGCAATAACATACTCATCTAACTGTGCACAATATCCAACAACAAAGTGAAGCATTTGCAATCTTCGACAACGTGTCAATATGACAGCTTTCTCATCGTGGGTAACATATTCAATCACCTGTAACATAGACTCTCTTAATGCACGATTACCAATAACATAGTTGTATGAATTGATGGAGGAATAGATTATACAGAATAGTTCCAAAATGAAATTTGTTTTGCAATTTTAGAGAAATCAAAGACGAATAGAGCTTTAGCGGCAGTTATATAAAACTCAGTAGGTTTTATAAGACGACTAAATGCAAAAGAGGAACAAGACGTATCTGAAAGTTAGTCCACTTTCCCAAGTAGTGTAGTCAGATGAATTGAAAAGCCACATATTGTATTTTGCATACCAAATTCACCCCACAACCTATTTCACTTTTTGTTGCTATTTTTCAGCCCTTTGTTTCTTTTTTTGTTGCTATTAGGTATAAAAGTAACTGAATTATATTTAATATCGTGTGTGTTTATCAGCCCATGCTTTTGATATGATTTGCTTCTCTTTTTTTAAAATCTTACTGATATTTGTGATGTTAAAAGGATGATAAACGTCGTGTTTCTGTTGTATGTAATACTTGACGATTGAAAATATCTGTAAGTAAAAAGTTGCTTTCTTCACCCTTCCTCCAAAAATATAATTTAATTCAAATAGTAAAAGACTCGTCTTACTACTGCTGCGAGGATAAAATTATCTTCTTCCAACTGAAGTGAAAAATTCATTATACTACATTTTAACGGAAATTGTAAGTACATTTATTCACTTTGCGTTAACTTATACCACTCATAATATTATTAGTATATTAATAGATAGATTTATAATATACTAAAAAAACAATTCGCCATACATCAAACCTAAATGAAAGAAAGATGATAAAAGCGATTATCTCAGAAGCCACTCCATCACCGCGGTATAATGAAAATATCCATCTTCATCTTAGTGCTCGTCTGTCACCACGGCAATTTTTTTTTGGTATTTTACTTTCTCCAGTGCGTGTTTTACAATCCATGCAAAGTTGTATGTCTTTATCATAAAAATAAAACTTGTAAAGGGGTAAAGAATCTTTTATTTATTCTTCAGACGATTAATTAGATCTAATATTGCTGTTTCGAATATTGTAAATATATGATCTTTGTTTTTCATCCATAAACGTTTATTTCTTCTTTTACATTAATGTTTAAGATGTAATTATTTTTAATTTTAATTGTGTATTATTTTAACTGCTCATAATTTTGTAACCAATGTTTCAAAATAATAATTGAAAGATTTATAACGTTTCAAATAAATGAATAACAATATTTAATAATGAATAAAGAAGAAATGTGTTGATGTATTTTTTATCAGATTATACACTAAAACGTTTATTTTTTTACCTTTCATTGTTTTTTTATCTTATAAAAATACACCCGTTAAATTTAATACTTTTTATGTAAACGTTCAGTACTAGAAACTAAATTATAAAAAATAATTAACTAATTACAAAGTATATTAAACCAAAATAATAAAAAATAAATAAAGTTTGGGAATAATATTTTAAACTACTTTTTGGATTCTAAAATAAGGAGAAACTTATCATTGACACAAGCTTTACCGGAAACTAATATGAATTTAAACTAATTTTCAATGTTTGCCACAATATCGTAGCTATATACGAGACATTTTAATTTATCATTAAAAACAAATTCATATACTTGATAATATTTCCGGTATATGATTTCTATAATATAAATTGAATTTCAGCTGTATTTTACATTTGAATTATTGAGTGAGATTATGCTTACATGAACTGTTTTATTATTGTTAACAGTTAATATTGTAAATATTAATGTATTTAATAAACATGGTTCCGAATGCAAGAAGCATTTTGAATACAGTTCAAAAAGGATTTCTTAGAGAGAAAACCGTTGTGACTAGTATTATACAAACTAACTTTAGAAAACTTAGTTATGTGCCCCCCAAATAATAAATTTTATAAAAAATAATCATCTAAAACTATTGGAACAGTGATAGAAACGAAAAGAGACAACTCTGTATATGATTTAAAAATACCCACACATGTTTAAGCTTAAAATACTCACACCTCCATAGGTACATCAGTTTGGAGCATAACCAAACGAACATGCCTTGAGATAGAGCCTATTACGTCACAAAATAACATTATAGATGCTCTGATCACTTATGAGTTAAGAGATGTCTGTATTATAAACTCATTGTTTAGATGTATTCTGTGAAAATGTTGGAATTCTAAGTCTGTCTGACCAGCTGAAAGTCCTTTATCTTATTTCAATTTGACGTTTGATAGTTCCATTGATAATGCTGCTCAAAACAAATTATTGGTAGTCGTTAACAATGTAGAATAACGTGTAAAGGTATGTTAGATCATTATTGATCTATAAACAAAAGATGTTGGCGCATATACATGGATTTGATTAAACTGTATTATTTAATTTAAAACTGTACAAAAACCTATATAAATTAAGTTCTAAAAGTCAATTAACCAAATTAGTTTTATTGGCCAAATAAAAATATAAAATAGCACTACACTAACACTTGTGTATAATGTAATAAGGGTAAATTATTTTTATTCCTATTCTTTCAACACTAATATTTATTTATAAATGAATTGTTTGATCTAAAATATATTTAATATTCATAGTATACCTAAGTACTAAAACAGTTTAATATATTATTATATTATATTAATATATTTAAATAGTTTTTAAGAAACGGTTAAAAGGTACTCACATGATTTCTGTTAGGAGTAATTAGTTGTATATCGAGAAAGGATGAAGCTGAAGTACACCGAACGTATTTAGTATTCAGTTACCATCCTGATTTTACAGTCCACTGCAGTTGTGCCACTAAAACAATATTTGTCTCTAGGCAGTCGGATGTTACTTGCCTCAGTTACAGATGTGTGGCATTCATGTGTGGGAGAAATTTGCCTTAGTACAATATTCAGCGGTTAAATGCATTTACAGAAAGTTCCAACCAAAAACCCAGAAATGAACAAACAATTTTATACGAAAAGATTTATTGAAAATGCAGTTTTTGGAATTAAATTATTTTTATAGCTATAATTCAAAACTATTTTAAATCGTTTTATCATATCAATGAACACGAAAATAATTTCAAAGAATCTGTCGATAGGATTTATTTCCAGTTTTATTGAGACATTCACACCATCTAAACAGTTGAGAAAGCAGGGAATTTTGAAACAGAGGTTATAATGCGAGGTTACTAAGAGTATCCTCTTGTTAGTTTTGTGTGATAATGAGTGGACTACGGAATTTTTTTAGTAAATTAAAATATAACCGGGGAAAATAGCAATCATTCTATTATGTTCATATCAAGTTTCTAACTGGTAAATGTTTGTATGGTGTGAAAACCATGGTCCAAACAACTCTATGCTAACATTTTTTAATAATATTATTTGTTTAATATAATCCACACAACATAGACTAGCTTGTCATTACTATCAACTCGTGGAAGTTGTTTAAAAGTAAAGTTATTAATTAATTGCTGATCGACATTGTGTAAGTGCTCCTCTAACGTTGAGTCGGCAAGAGGCACTTTGGCGTCTACTCCAGAGTTTATCATCTTCTCACCAAGAGTTTAAACAGTCAGTTGGTTATTTGTGGAGTTTTAAATTTTCTGTCTATCGCAATCCAGAGTGAATGTACTACAGCTTCTTCTTTTTGATTAATCTAATATCATCATCAAATATGGACCTCATTAGTATAGAGTTGATATATAATTAATGCGTGCAGAGTTTTAACAAAAGCTGACAAAAAAGATGTCATGTTGACTCTCTTCTGGTATGGAATTGTTGAAAGGTTAGGTTAAGTTCGGATATGCAGGAAAAGTACTATGGAACTTATCTTTTAAGAAAGTTAAGTTTGGAACGTCTCATCACTTTCCTGCAGTAGGATCTGTATAGCCTAAATGTTGATGGCACAGAGGATTTCATTTTTCTGTGTGGCTACAAGGAGGATCTCTTTATTTAATAAAATACTCGTTGGACATGTGTTTTTTAACTTTTGTTTAGATAGATATGTTTTTTTGTAAAATCAAAAATATCTTCGCTTGGAAGGGAAAATGTAAAAATATAGCTAAGCGGTGGTTATTAGTTACAATGTTTTTGTACAATTATATTCAACCAAGAACGGATTATTGTATACTAGCAGCTACCTGCGGCTTCTCAAGTAGTTTCTTAGGATTTGCACGAGTACGAGCACTACTGATTGCACTGAATTATAATTCGGATACCAATATTAAATTTGTTTGTTGTCTTGATCAAGAAAATATGCTAAAGACTAAGAATTTATAGGCATTTTAATTTAATACGGTCTTAGTATATTTTGTACCTTAGTTGACTTTGCCTCGGTTCATCGATAAAGAAAATATAGATACACTCGCAGGTCTTAGAAACCTATTTCTTTCAAAAGACAACTCAGATGGGTTTTATGACTTTTAAACCTATAAGAAAAATTAGATGGTGACTTTATCTTTGATATTTATAATGACCAACCACTTCGTACTTGATATTTTCTATAATGTAAAGTTAAAAGTTTATTTTTAATAAACCTTTTAATTTCCTTATCTGGGTATTTTCTTACTTTGTGTTCAACAGTAGTTGCAGAAAGAGTTGTATTAAAGTGTTGTTCCTATAAAGCTTAGTCTATGCTTTTAAGATTATAAATGGTTAAAAAAGTTAATAGTTGTTTAATTAATTAAACATATGGTTGTGCTGTCATAAAACACACTGTTTACTCAGAATAGTTGATTGCATTTAACAGGATCTTTCAATGAATAATATCTGTTTCATTTAATGCAACTTTAGAGACCAACATGGGATTTTCGTTAATCGAGAGACCAGCAGGACGTAGCCCGGGGGGTATTCAAAATACGAATAAATTTATAGAATAGAATATATTAACAAAGGACCATAAGAATATCCATGCAAAGTTTCAATACAATTCGTGCAGTAGTTTTAACGATATTGAGTAAAACACACAGCAGAGACCATAAAAGTTTTATATAATAGTAGTTCAAAGTCTTATGATTATAATGGAAAAATATATATTAACTGTAAGTAAAATCCTTTGACAGTAAAATACAAGTTTTATATGTGTACTAAATTAGGTACAGGTTATTCTATTTTGGTTTTGAAATTTATGACAGCGCTATTTCGTCATCACCTTGTAATAATAACTAAAATCCATTTATACGAAAGTAAGTGAAAGAGTAACGAAAATGATAAATAACTATTTTGTAACATACCAAACATTGTGTGAAGTTAACTTGGCTATTTACAACACAAGATATAAATATAAATTATGATTTATTTAATTACAATTTTATGAAGTCTAGCAACCTAAGGTATCAGCGATATTAAATATAAATATTTGATATTTAATTGATCACAAACCATTTAAATATTTGCAGTAAAATAAATTAACTAACGATACATGATTAGCTGGACATTGAAAAGTAATAAAGAGCAAAATGATTGTATAATCCGAATGAGGCCAGATAATGCTATCCTAAGTTAAGATGTATCCTAACATTCCAGTCCAACAGTTTTCAATTTCCGGCCAACAATCAGTTCCGGTTCCTGTTGACGACACTCGCCACTTCAGACTCCAGCTCTCCATCTCAAGTGCTAACAGGTTCTCAAGCTCTATTTAATCTTTAGATTTCTATTGAATGTAAGCTTGCTAAAAAAACTTAATAAAATTAAAAGGTTCTTAAATTTTAGTAAATTGAAAATAGTGGTTCAAATAAACTTAAAAAACTTACTAAATGTAAAGTTTTATATATACATTAAGCTATTTGTAACAAATATCAAATGAATAAGAGTTAAAAAATACCATAGATGATTTAATTTTATATTCATTCGAAATTTTATATATTCAACCTTTACAATTGGAAAAAAATAAACGGATACAAAAAAGAATAATCAGATTTTCATAACTACACAGAATAAAGAATTATAACTTTGTTGCTATTACGACAGATTTAATTAAATAGTAATTTTTTAAATAGTAATAATGTTTATCGTATTTTAATTCAGTTAGAGGTCGCCATAAAGACTGGATTGCGATAAAGACCTTCTTATTATTTAACAAAGCTCTTTAAAATTGGATTTTACTTAGTTTTTGCATTTAACAATTTTAATTTATCTTCAACCGTCTATATAAGCTGTTGACCTTAACACGTACTAATCACTACTGCAAAATGTTCAATTATATCAGAATACTGCAAAAAAATGTATGGAACAATATGGAAAATGTAAAACTCATTAAGAGATGATTTCAAAATAAAGGATTCTGAAAGTTGCAGGAAACGCGAGTAAGTACACTGGGGGTATAAAAACTCTGCAGTTACTCAGGGGCAGGTGGTACAAGAGTTACGAGAGCATAAAGGTTTTGATTAATAAATACTCTGCCCTTTTTAGGTTCCTAAGGCATTTTAAAAACTAACAAAGTTCTAAATCCCATCAAACAACATGGAGAGGAATCGTATTTGGGTGAACTAATCATTATATGAAAGTTATTATTTATTATGTGAGACAAAACGCTGCATCAATCATTCTTTTCAGCATACTCAATGTCGGGATTGCAATTATTTATATTTTTTATCAAATAAATAACGTAGCTATGATAGGAAGGTTTCATTCCATGCGAATGTTCAGTTCAGCTACATTTCACCTTCCTTTTAGTGCAGCGTCTGAAATCCGACGCAGCCACAGACGACTCCTGGAATCTGAAATGAACGTCCGCCTGATGAGGTTCAAAATAAACCTATGTGACAATGAGAACACCCCTTCATCTATATTAAATTATTGTAGTCACCCAGATTGAAACTATGAAAATATTTCGTTATAAGTTTCTTCGTCACCGATTTGTTTGGATGTCTGCCTGCAGACGGTCATTGACTCCAGACTCCAGGAGACAAGTCATAATCCGGATAATACACTATGCGAAAGGTGAAGTGGAACTGAAATTCTCTAATAAATATATCTATCTATGTACTAGGTATGCTGGTAATGAAAATCTCTAAACAATCAAAATACGTTAAGCTATCTATTAGGTTATATCGGTTAAACAACTTTTAATTTATCGCTTGATCACAGATCAAATTATAAAAATTCTTTAATCGTTGACAAATAAACATATCCGTGCTAAATGGTGCAGGAATAGATTTATAAATCTGTATACAAACTTATGAGAAATGAATGTACCAGTTAAGCTACGAAAATAACACCGATCGTTGTGGTTTTTACTTGGTAACTCATGACAGTTACATTGTCAGTCTCGCTACAATTTACCTGTATAGCACATGCCAACTGATTGTACAGTCCTACCGAAAATACGTAAGCATTTTTTCCATGAGTTTACTAGCACTTTCAAACGTTAAAGTATCAGCAACATTTCTAATGAACAATAAATTGTTTACATCATATTAACTTCTACTCTAATTACAATATTATATTATGTATTAGATACATACCAAGACATGGACATGGTATATTGGTTACCATAACATGTTTTAATTTTGTGTTGCTCATGTAAAAAGGGTGAACCGTTGCAATAAATCAATAAATAAATATTTCTTTCTAAGTGTATATTTAAAAGTGAAAACTAAAGGAAGAGTCTACTTCTAGTTTTAAGCTAAAGCGTTTAAGTTATAAATGTACGTTCGATTTTTAATACTATAGCTGGATCGATTAACAAATACAAAGTAAGATAGCCGTGCAGGCAACTATTGTCTTTTAACAGGATTATTTAGTTAACAAATGCTTAGGCAATCTCTTCATTACTTTAAGTTTTCGAATAACCTCAGCCTAGAGTTGCTAGTTTTAGATGTGATTAATACAGCTTTCAATTTTTTAGGTAATAATCGGTCCATGTTTATTTAAGAATCGATATGATGAAATATTTAAATATTAAACCATATTCATTTAATTAAGATACTAAATACTGAAGCAGAGGAAAACCATAATAGAATCATCGGTAGTCATTGTATACACATTAAATACAGGTTTTTATTTATTTAAAAGATTATTACCACACAAAAGCAAAGAAACCTCTTTGACGACACAAAAGAGAGAAGCAACTGCTCAGTTTCAAGTTGGCAACAATGTTTTCTATGAAGTCCTTTGTTTGCTTTGATACTGTATTGTCCGCTTCCTCTCATATTTTAGACCTAGATGTCCTGATACAACTACTACAATAATTACGGTTAAATTAAACTACAGGGCACAGGCACAATAATTCCAGAATATTAAATTTGTAAGTTCTCTGACCTACATAGACTTGACATTTTGCTTAAATCGTCAATTCTATATTAAGAATATCGAGATTTGTTATTGTCCATGTCAATCCATGAGACTTGGCTGAAGCTAGGAAACATGTTTAAATTATTGTTATGTGTGAACATTAAGGTAGCGAGAAAATAAAAAAATAAATCAGTAAATTTTTAAACAATGAAAGTACAGTGACATGATATTTAAACATGTATCCTGTAAGGCTACAGGCTTTTTCATCTTTGTTTTTCATTTTTCAAACAGTGACCGGACTCGCAAGAAATATTTTGAATTCTGAGGCCTAATGTAGTTCGAAAGGATGAAATTTATACGTTAATTTAAAAATTTAATTTATTTATAGCTGCTCTGGGAAATTCCTAATTTATTATGAAGGTATCGTGCCGTCACAGTTATGTGAAAAAAGCGCGGTCGGGATGCGTCATTGTTAGAGAGCTTGATCACAAATTAATTAATTAAAATTCTTTGATCATTGACAGATTAATATATTGGAACAAAATGCTGCAGGCGCCAGATCTTTATACGAGGTTGTGAGAGGAATTAATATAAAACCGTTAAGGTACGGAAATATCGAAAGTTGCATTTATTAAGTTATGGAAGTTACACTGTCAATCTCGCTACGATCTACGAATGTAATACAATCATGTCAACTGATTGTACTGTCCTACTTCAAATGCGTAAGTGTTTTATCATACGTTTGCTAGGGACTGTTAAACGTCAAAGTATCCGTTAAATTTCTAAATGGGTAATAATTTGTTCCAATCAATATTTTCTATAAAATTGTATTACCTATTAGATGCAATGCCCAAAATGTGGATACTTTATATTGGTTGTTTTGATGTAATTGTGTGTTTTGTATGTTGTTGATGCAAAAATGGTGAAACCGTTGTAATAAATCGTTATCGATAAATATTTATTTAGAAAGCGTTGGTTTAGTAGTGAAAACCACAGAAATATATTTATAAACGTAGTAAAAAAAGGTTATAAATGCACATTAGATTTTTAATATGATAACTTTGTATTTCATTGTTCATGAAATACAAAGTAGATAAATCATACAGACAACGATAACCTTTTACCCTGATTATAGAGTTTTTAGCCAATGGTGAGGAAATCTATTAAGTATATTTTTAATACGCTCAGCCGAGAGGTAATAGTTTAGGTCTCATTGAGACCGCTTTTATTTTCTTAGATACTGTATTAATAGGTGTAAGTTGATTTAAATCAATAGGAAATACAATTTACAATATTAAACATTCAAAATGCTTACAGAATATACCAAATATTAAAATTTAGAAGGAAACCCAACATAGACTCATAGTAGTAATTTTGTACACGTAAGTTTACATTAAACATTATTATCACACAACAACAATAAAATAAGGTTTTTCCAGAACAAAAGAAAGAAGCAATTACAGTATTGACCGCTTCCTCTTATAGTTCAGACCTAGATGTTCTGATACAACTAGTACAAGCATTACGATTAAAGTAAACTGCAGGCCACAGGCATAATAATTTCCAGAATATTACATTTTGTAAGTTCTCTGACCTACATAGACTTGACATTTTGCTTAAATTATCAATTATATATTAAGAATATCGAGATTTTTGATTGCCCATGTCACTCCATGAGGTTTGGCTGAGGCTAGCAAACATGTTTAATTATTGTTATGGGTGAACATTAAGGTAGCGAGAAAACCAAATATTAATCAGTAAATATTCAAACAATCATAGTACAATCATATGGCATTTAAACATGTGACATGAAGCCTGATGAAATAAGCTATAGACTTGAAATTTTGCAACCTCAGGGAGTTTTTTATGTGACTAGTGTTGTGACATACTCCTACCACAGACACAGTCAGAAATACATTCAGAGAAATTTAACAATAACGCTATCCCTAACGTTCTGAGCTATAAAGAATTTATATTCTATCTTAGACTAAATCTTCTGTTTTATATACTAAGTGCTTTATTTGTAAAATTGTATAGTTATAATTGTAGTGCATTTGACTTTTTAAAAATAATATCATAATAATAAAAGTACTTTATATTTTAATCAGTATACAAAATTGGTTTTCATTATTTATTATATTAATACTGTAGTACACGTCAAACATTTGGCCATCGACCTAGTTCAGTAAAATCGTGTGAATAATGTGAATATAATCGTTTTTATGCTGCAATTGGTTATTAGACTGCAGTTTGACTGTTTACAAGAAATGATTATATTACAGATTTGAATAACAATTTCAGTAACTTTAATTAGAAATCCACACAGTTAACAAGACAAATCGTATATTTGTAAGACAAACAGTTGCTATATGATAGTTTTGACGTAGCGTAAGCGAAACGGCTAACTAAGATGAACTAAACACCGTGAATGTCTGTCTCTCTGTTCAAACGGTATTTTTAGAACCAATAAAGTTAGTCTTCTTAAATTTAGTCTAAATGTTAATAACTATTACAAGACGTTAATTTCTTTACTGATATTAATGATACATGAATTTCACAGTTTGTGTCCGATAGTGGTTAAAAAAAGTATAATAAAAGGTCAGGCCGATATTTTTATTGATAAAATATATGCGTTCTAAGTTTTAACTCAATTTGGATTTTATCTGTCAATCTAAGATCTGTCCTACGGCTGAACAAGCGGCACATTTCAACTGAAACGTCCTTGTAACAATTTCACTGAAAAGCAACGTAATTGTCATAATATTTCTCTCCTTGGAAAAGTAAACTGTGACTCTAAGAATGTAATTTATCATAGTATAATTGTAAACGATTTAAAAAGCAATATATTGAGAAAACATCTAATAATCTTACAGTCAGGGTGGCAGGGCATTCATTTGATATATTTCCTGAAGATAAGGAGAAGAAATTGAGCAAGCATGCTACGGAGCACAAAATATGGAAGAATTTTATAAACTAAAAAAAAGATAGCCTTTCCTTTTTCAGAGAAGAAAACTTAATAAATAAAAGTTTAAAAATCTTGATTTAGCTATATCCTTAAATCTAATTACCCAATTTTAGATAAATAAAAATTTTGATAAATTACTATCTGTACCACTAATTATATTATATCTGAGTTTTTCCAAGTTTTCTCTAGTTGTTTAATATAATTATCAAACTTTATAATTATATTATCCTTTAAGGTGTTTTTATTATTGTATACATTTATTTATGCGTCCTGAATATGTGGGGGGGAAATCAAACGAAATATAAGTAATTCAATTGTTTTCGAATTCATTTCAAAGTGGTGTTAATAATAACAGAAGAGTTCAAGCTATTTAAATTGCCAACCCTTGATCAAATATCTCTTTGCATCGTAGTTACAAATGGTATGTATTTAGTTTGTGTAAATGGGCCATGTATTAAAATTGTTTCTGTAAGATTTTTGTAATTTTTTAAGAATTTCGTTTTACACGGAACACATTTTACATTACAAACTTAAAAATAAATTTTAAAATTTAAAATACTGTGATGAATGTGGATATATACAAAATTATTTATAAAGCTAATAACCTATTTCGTGTACAGGCTAAATTATTCTATCTTTTCTTAAAATACAAGTACAACATATACATCTACATTAGTACTTCACATTAATAATTTCCATGCATTTAATCATAAAAGGTTTGCTTAACCAATCGTTTACTAAACATGTCTTATTTGAGGATTCAAACAGCTCTTAGATACAGAACTACTTAAGCAAGTCAATTGGTTTTAGGGTTAAATTGTAATAACGGTCAATGTAGTGGATAAAACATTACAAGGATTAGTTCAAAGTAATCAGTAGCCTTAAGGAGCTGTTTAATGGACCGTACGTTGGGAGAGTAGAATATTGATCCTCATTGGGTGTTCTCGTTTCTTATAGATAAAGTCAACAGAATACACTGATTGCATCAGAGACTAGGTGAGTTACAACAAACGATACAACTAAGTATCGAACGACTCGGCAGATTGTAACGAGAGTGGGATCACAGACGGACAGACAGACATTTTACATTTTGACCTTAGAATCAACGGGGTTCTTCCTCAGACTAAGAAGAACCTAAGTCCCAGGTTTCAAGTGTCTAGAGTTTTCTATCTAGTTATCGGACAAACGACAGACATACAAATACGAATGGATTTTTATACCTTTAAATTTAGCATTGTTAAATTGAATGTATTTTTCATTTACTCAATATTCAAATTCTTTAATATTTATAATCTTATGAGTCGCTTATTATTTGTTCACTCTTAAAATCATAATTCATATACTCTGTTCAACTTTTCTAAATCCTCCATTTTTTATAAAAGTAAAAGTGGAAAATAAAATTTATATTTTTAATTTTATACTTGAATTGTCTAAACTGGAATAAGCTGTTACATTTATTCCTCTAATAGGAACGATATGTGAATATAGTAAGTTTACATACTTTTTAACATTTATTACATCTAAAATCGTAATTCTTAATAAAATTATGAATTCGTAAATGTTAATAAGTATTGATTGTATTAATAGTATACTAATTAAATTGATGATTAGAAACATATTAATGTACATACTGTTTGTCGTACAAAGAGTATGTACTGTTTGTAATATACTATATGTACAAAGATTAAATACTGTTAATGTTAATTGATACTGCTCGTTTCTAATGGATAACTCAAACTAATGGTCTGTACAGCTGTTGAAAATAAATAAACCCAAAGCACTTGTGTAGTAGTAAAGTCTACATAAATAGGAAAGAAACAGTCGGGGCTCTAAAACGCAGTAGCGTTTTAGTCGTGTGTAATATTTATAAAGAAAGTCGCCTGGACATTCATACAGCCCCTGTACAGCACTTATTACAGCACACTTAAAACATCATGACATCTGTGATTTTGTGTGTTTCGCATAATATGATGTACCAATTATTTAAAAAGATATTTTCTATTGTATTTCATTTCTATGTAATTCATTTAGTTTCAGGTATGAGTACGTTACACGTAGTGTAAGTTCGAATGCTGTTACATGCGAATGCTGTTACATGTAACAGCATTCGATAAGGTTACATGCAATATTTCAAGTCTATCGCTCTTTTCATTCTTGAGATGTCCTGCGGTCAGACGATCATACAAGGGATAAAATATTACATCCCCCCATAAAAGAATAGAGATTTTGTTAGCCAACTGAGTGATATACTTCGATGAAACAGGGATACTCTGTCATCCTACTGTCACGCGCTTTAATGACGCTCAGCCAAATTCAGCCAACCTTGGACAAGCACCATCGTTGAACTTACTCTTGGCTATTCAGAAATGAGGTGTCAGGCAAAAATGAAAGTCCAAATATGAAATCTCTTTCGAGATTTCTTACTAAATGATACATTCAGTATTTTTTATTAAGTTGGGTTTCAGAGCAATGTGTGTATTATAAACGTAAACACACAAACTCACCAAAATATTATGACGTTGTTTATGCTGGTGTTGTTAGCCTACACCTGTTAATACGTCACATGTTCAAATCTCGTATGGTTATACTCAGTTTCCTTATAAATTTACTTATTATGCTATTTTGCTCGTTGTCATCATAGTTATTAAAAAGGGCAATGCAAAAATATTCGCTAACGCTAACCTAAATTTCAAGGAGCTACTTACACTATAATCAAGCATGGTGTTTCGTATATATATATATATATATATATATATATATATATATATATATATATATATACAGTATATAAATGAATCTTAATTCAAAACTTCAAGTATCCTAGTTCGTTTTCGATGTATCGTGTGGACAGATGAATAGATGACATTTTCTAGCCCCTCGAGTAATAGGCATCGCTAACGCTCATGGAATTGCAATTTTTTTTCTTTATATTCAAAGATTTAATAAAAATTAGCTAAATCTCACTAATCGACTATTGAAACCGCGTTATTACTTAAGAGGAAGCATATACATATATTTACAGTTAGTCATCGTATTTGCGTGTATATATTAAAAAACAGATAAATCGATACAAATCACTATAATTAATAGTCTAAGGAGCAAATTATTGATTTTCGTTTACAATTCTGAAAAATGAATAGCCGCTGCCAACGGTTGTGGGGAGGGGGTATGAGTCAGCCATGAATGACGCACTCGGGGTGCCACACAGGTCCGGAATTTTTTTTAATATTCTTTAACTTTCTTTTAATGCAGAGTATACATGGAAAAACCAAAGCTTTAGACATTTAAAAATTTAAATTAGATCTTCTATCCACTCAAAATTGATGTAATATACATAAAATGCAAGTTAACTAAAGTAAAACCAAGTTTGTTCATTTTATCTCAGAGGCTCACTTTCCAACATGCTCTAAAATATCACAATTCAAATTGTAATTCAGTTAATTGTTCAAACTGTAACCGTCTTTCAAGTAAAACAATGAATCCTTAATTTTAATATATAGGATTAAATTATAATGTTAAACTTTCATGGGATGTGCACGTTTCAACATTGCACAACGAACTAAAATACAACATAAGGATGTTTTATTATATAAGAGATGTATGTGATTAGACATTGCTTTGTAATATATAGTGAGCCGGTTCAATACCTATATCTCCCCGGCTCATGTGTGTTTTATATAGTGTATGTGTGTGTGGTTTATTGGCTGCAGAGGCCACTGACCATTTGAAGGCGTTTGGCATTTCCGGGAGAGTGGCAAAGACTCCGAGCCGTGGTGTACAAGTTAGGAGTAGCTCCAAGTTAAAATTTAGTTTAATTAAGTGTTTGTTAGTTTTGCGGAGCTGTTCTCCTTCTGACATGTGCGGCTAAGTTTACGGCCCCTCACTGATGAGGTCCAGGAGATGAGTTGATTTTCTGCTGTCATCTCTCCATCATGCGTGGTCGCAGAGAACCTTCGCTTTTGCGCTCTGCTGAAGGACGGCCACCATGATGGACATTGCTACTAGTCAACATCTGTGATACCCTGCTCATATCCTTTATTTATTTGTTATTGTTATTGTTGCCATTTATATAGTTTATATTTTGTTATTTAATTTTAAGTTAGTTTTAGATATTATTTAGTTATTTCTTGGATTTTATTAGGAGCCCGCCCTTAGCCGAAGGATACCGGGTGGAATTGGCATTTCTTGTTTCAAATTATGGCGTTTCTAATTTTTGTATGCAGGTGCACCTGATAAGGATTGTTTGAGGTATATACTACTGCAGGCACTTTTTATTTATTTATTTTTTTTTTTTTATTTATAGTATATATACTTATATATTTATATTGACTAGATAGGCCTATATTGTGTCTTAGTAAATGAACCTGAGTATGCTGACCACGGTGTTCTTTTTTTTTTACCTAGTTTAGTTTTGATCCGGCATCCCGTTCGCCACCATGGGCGCGCGCTTCCTTGATGGTTTGCTGTGGGTGTGCGAGCGGCGATGTACGGTTTCAATAGGATTAAATTATAATGTTAAACTTTCATGGGATGTACACGTTTCAACATTGCACAACGAACTAAAATACAACATAAGGATGTTTTATTATATAAGAGATGTATGTGATTAGACATTGCTTTGTAATATATAAGATTAAATTATAATGTTAAACTTTCATGGGATGTACACGTTTCAACATTGCACAACGAACTAAAATACAACATAAGGATGTTTTATTATATAAGAGATGTATGTGAATATAGACATTGCTTTGAATATAGCTCTGCACTTACTCAGGCCAGATTACAGTGTGGCTAGATATGTTGGGGAAATACTTAAAAATATCTAATAGAAAGAACACTAGTTAAACAATAATATATTATACTTTTTACTTCAAATATATTGTATTCGTATTTTCTGAAAAAAAGTTCTAAATAAATAAAAAAATTATTTTCTACCGTTTTGCAATCTAAAATAATTCCTATACAACATTTTTCTGTGTAAGAAGTTTTGAAACTATCTTTTTAAGTGGTAAGAGGGGGACGTGATTTAATTAGCCGTGGTAGATTGTTGGAGGACATGTCAAAGGAGCTTCTGAGATCTGCTGTTTGAAGTGCTGCTTGGAACATTCTCAGCCAAGAGGCACTTTAAATACAGCTACTGTTGTAAGTGACGTGTATTTTCTACTCTACATTTTGGTGTAAGTTTACAAAATAAATGTATAAGTTTTCGTAAAATATGAGAAAGAATTATTTTGCAGAATCATTCTTTTATTGGTCAAATTATTATTTTATTTTATTTTAATCGTGGATATTACAAATTTCATTAGACGCTAAAGAATTCCGAGCCATTCGAAGAATTGTATGCTAAAGAATTTTAAATAAAACACTTAGTTTCGACAGCAAAATGTATTGGTTAAATCTATATATAATTATAATTATTAATTTTTATGAATGTTTTCAAGACTACAATGAACAAAACAGTGTGTCAATATAGGCTGAAAGCGTTCCTACCATGATATTGTTTTCGTTAATTTACGTAGTGTCCAGGTTAAACCTATATGTAAATAATACAATAAATTAGTAAGTAATCATAATTAAGTAATTATAATCTTATGAATCAAATGATTTATTAATAAACTCGAACAATTGTTTCCTAGGGTCTTCTATGCGTAGGTATATCAACGATGACGAGTATTTTTGGATTTCAGGCTGTTTGGGAGTCATTGGACGTATCCTTGCGAATTGAATGACATTATATGGAGGGACGTGTACCATCATCGAACTTTCCATATAAAATTAAGTTTCTATCAAAATCCAAGTCTATAGCTTATTTCGTTTTTGAGAAACCCCCTGGGAGAAAACTCAGCCAATTACAATAAGGAGCTGGCAATCATTGTTACTAACAATACTATACATGCAATTTACCTATTACATCCATTTTAACCATCGTTCTTATTATAAAATACACATGTACAGTAATATACAACATCCATTATTACAATATGAGACTTAATTAAATATATTTTTATAGGTTAGAGTAACAAATTATTTACTCTAAGTGTAATTAACTGAAGTTTTAAATTGGTAATTGATAGCTATATAATTTAAGCTTTTAATATTTCCATAAGTAAATACTCGTATATCCAGGCTAACACCGCTATAAATATTGAAGTTTTATACACATTTTTTTTTTTTATGAGCCAGAGAAATATATAGAGGAAACATTTCTATTTCCTATTGTCTAACTAACTTCATTTGTTACTGGAGTTTAAGTTGATAGCACTTTGCTAGACTCGCTAATGGAGGAAAAGAAAAGAATGACGATTACGTTCTTGAAAACAAAGAAGGAAATTAATTGTTGCTTTGTAGGTTCCAACTTCCAACGAAAAATGGACGATTTTGCACTGAAGCTTATTGACAATACTTACTTTAGATCCCGAACCGGAAGCACAGTCTCGCCTTATTTCTGAATTATCTGCTGCATATACGGCAAATTTAAAAGTCATCACATAGTAAGCCTTTGTTATTAAGGAACCGACAGTAGCACTAGTGTCTGTGTCTGTCCGTCTTCCATCAGTTAGTGTGTCTGTTTGTCTGGCAGCCTGGTTCCAAGGGTTTCCAGAGACGTAAAACTTTGGTGTACATTCCTTATGGTCCAAAGAAGAGCCATGTTGATTTTTTGACAAAATTCAAAGAGACGTCCATTTGTATGCCTGCCAGTATGTCTGTCATCTCTCCAGTAACTGTAGATAGAAAAGTCCTTGAGACTTTAAACGTGGGACATTGATTCTACTTGGTCCAAGAGAGAAACAAATTGATTCTAAGATGTAAATGTACGTAGCCCGTCTGTCTATCCGCCGCTACGCTACCTCTCTCGTTACAATCTGCGGGTCCTTCGATACTTGGTTGTAATTCACTTACTCTCTGATACAATCAGCGTATTCTGTTGACTTTTATCTATAAGAAATTAGGAAACCTGCTGAGGAACTAATCAAAACTCCTAAAGTGAGGTCCAGTAAACGGCCCAATAAGGCTTCTGATTACTTAAACTCATCCTTGTAATGTTTTACCACCCAGGTTATTATATAATTATTTAACTTCTATAATCTAAAACTTAAATTTCTTAAATAGTTCTGTATCTAAGAGCTGTTAGCACTTGCAAAAAGATTAAGTAAACGTTTGGTTAATCAAACCATTTATGATAAAATGACAAGGAAGATATTAATATAAATTATTAATGTACCAGTAATTTAATAAATGTTTAAACTAATATTTAATACTTATAATTATCTTTATCGTGTGTGAAAGCGGTTATTAGCTTTTCTATATTACTTCCAATAATATCACCATATTTTAATGTCCTGATTTTTTATTTATTTTTTATCTTTGTAAGGTACAATAAGTTCACTGTGGTTATACAAAATACTCAGTCTCACCGAAACAATTTAAACACTTGGATTTTTACAGACATAGGTTTGATTTAAGGGCTGGCAATTTAAATAGCTTGAACCCTTCTGTCATTACTAGCTCTCCTTTGAATTGAATTAGTAAAAATTGAATTTATTATACACATTGTGAGATTTTTACCATTACACCTTCGGGAAACATAAGTAAATGTGTGAAATAAACAAAACGCCTTACAGAATAATATGACCATAAACAATAATTAAACAATTAGACAACACTTTTAAACACTAGGCTATAATATTATTAAGGGTACAGATAGTTTTAGATAAATGTATCAAAGTATTCATTTCCCTATCATCAAAGTCAATTAATTGGCTATTTAGATTGAAGAATTGAGCACCTAAACAGTTTTTAAATTTAGCCTGTTAAGGATTTCTTCAGGATAAGGGAAGACTTTATCCGTTCCTACCAGTTCTTAACAATCTTCAATAATTGTGCTCAGCAGCATGTTTGGCTAATGATTTCTCCTTATCTTTAGGAAATATATCAGATCTGTGCTCTGGCATCCTGACTGTAAGAGAATTAGATGTCTGCCTAATGTATTGATTATTACATCTTTTAAATTATATGATAAATTACATTCTTAGAATCACAGTTTACTTTTCCAATGAGGTTAAGACAGTTACGTTGGTTTTCAGTGAAATTATTACAAAGACGTTTTTATCAAAATGTGCGGCTTGTTCGTCCGTAAGACGTATCAAATATCGACAGATATCATCCATATCGAGTTAAAACGTAGAACTCACCTAGATCGTTCAATTCATTAATATAAATATCGGCCTAACCTTGCACTTTATTTTTGTAACCAGTCCCAAACACCTTCTGTAAAATTCGTGTATTTTTCATATCAGTAAAGAGAAAACTTTTGCAGTAATTAATATTTAGATTAAAATTAAGAAGTCTAACTTGATTATTCCTACAAATACCGTTGCACAGATAGAAAGGCAGACATTCGGGGCATTTACTTGACCTCAGTTAGCCGTGTAGCTTACGCTACGTCAAAACTATCATATAGAACCTGCTTGTCTTACAAATATACGATTTGTCTTGTTAAATGTGTGGATTTATAAGTAATGTTCCGAGTTAGCGAAAAAGACAGGAGGTCTCGGAAGCGCGCCCCTCCCAAACTCGGAGCAAATCATAAAAAAAACAATCACATGCCACTAGTGGGAAGAGAGACAAAGAGAGACAAGATTTCGAGTACAAGATATAATTAGTAGGTGGCAAACATTTCCATGCAAAATACAATTACTTCAGCACCACGGTGCACCGCGTAACTTAAAAACTAAATAACAAAAGATAAAATTCCAATATAGACAATAACATAATAAATAGAAATAATAACATAATAAATAAATAATATAATATAATATAGAGATATGATATATAAATAACAATTTCAGGTACGGCAGTAGTAAATATATAAATTTTAACAGGTAATTTTTTTATGAACTGAGGGGAGGGAAAAGGTTGTAGAATTTCTAAGCCCACTAATTTTAAAAAGTAATTTGGTTTCAAGTTTGTAGCCGAAAATTAAAAAAAAATATTTAAAGCCAATTTTCGAAGGAGGCGGGGGCTTAGTTGCCTCCACGAATCCGAATTAAAGATGAAATCCTCCCCTTCAGTTCATGTAACTAAACTAAATAATACTGGCTAATATACTGGCCCTCCTCCAGATCTAACATCTGGCAGCACTCCATACAAGCCAATCCTCTCACGTGGTATAAGAAAAAAAAAAAACACATTTTTGATCCAACCTTGTTCCAGATGAAATGAATAGGAGCACATACACTCCGGTTGGATGCCGGTACAGAAGCGCTGGCAGGGCGAGGGCATTCAATTTTTCAGTTGTTCGGGCAGACTCGCCGCACCAGTCCCGCTAACGGCACTCACGGGGACCCTATTAAATCCCAACATAACCAGTAGATATTTAGAAAAATTTTATTGTAACCTGAGAAATAATAATAACTTAATTATGTTTGCCACAAAGTATATATAAATTTTTTTAAATTTAACAATTAAAAATAACGATCTGTAACTAACAGTACCTTTTAAGTATTGAAAACTGTTTCCTAAAAATAACTCAAGACACCAAGTATTTTAAGATACACTACTTGGTGACAAGATTAAATATTACATAGGCTAGAACAGCCATACTAAATGATTAAGCGTGATGACATTTACTTGTAACTATAATTCGCTGGATTTTAATCATTCTATTATAATATTATAATAATTTACATTTTATTATTAAATATTAATTGTAAGGTAGGCCTAATAATAATTATATAATTTACAAATAATAATAACCGTACATTATTTCCCAAATAACAATAATTAAATTATAATCTGTTCACGCTACTCTAAGGCAAATAATTAATTAAGCAATAAAAAGAAAATCATTAATGTTGCCACCCAATTTTGCACGCAACACAAAACTCGAGGTAACAGAATTTGCAAAGTCTGTACCGTCTCGCTTACACTAAATAAAGACAAAGTGTGTACACGGAATAAATAATTTCCGTTCGCCGAACGGATCAGTTAGAAAGCACGGCGCAAAAATATAAACTTAACTTGCATAGTAAATAAATTAACAAATTTTAGAACGTGCGATAGACAGGAACGAACACTTAGCGACACGAACACGTACACGAGGAACACAAGTAACAAAAATAATATATATAAACTACTTATAACTAATCTACGATAATATATGTCTGGGTGGGAGAGAAAAACCGCCAACTAAATAAGTAAAGAGAGTGAAAAGGACAATTACCTGCCGAAAGAGTAGAATTAGCCAGCCATGTGGAACGGGACGAGCAGTGAACAGACAGCAACGCAGTAGCTTCTCCGAACGTGTCTGACCGCTCCGAAACAGACGAGCTCCTCCAGTTTGTTTTCAATAGGGTGATCGTTGACAGGCGGAGAGAAAAAAGTGGGGATGGAGGGGCCCCTCCTGCCAACTAGAGATAGCCCGCGTATTAGAATAGTGGAATAAGCAGTCCGCGCGTTCTCGCTCTGTACTCCTCTGAATTTAATAGAGCCTGGTGGTGTAATATGTATATGTATGTATATGTATAAATGTAATATATATATTACATTTTCAAAAGCTGGATGCTTCAGGATGCAGCGCAATTAAATTTATTTCATTGAACCGTGATTTTACAACGTAATTAATGGCAGGCAATTACTCTTGTCTACATACAAATAAACCAATACAACGGAGTATCGAAATACCAAAAAAGACGTAAGGAAGTCTAATGTAACAAAGTAACTTCGTTACATTCAGTGGCGTAGCTATAAAACATTCGAGGGTGGATTAAACATCCAGGAGGATTAAAAAGAGCCCTACTTAGCATAGTAGTTAAAGAATTTATCTTCAGGGTCTCCAAACACAAAATCAACAATTATGTTGAGTTTTTTAATTGCATCTTTCGTATTAAAAATGTAAACCAATAAAATTGTTTCGTAACATTATATTTGGTTCATTGCATTTTCCAACTGCCTTAATCAAATAAATATAATTTGTAGGTTACATTACTATTAGTTAGTTATTCGATAAATTATTCGATAAATTTCCATGTACTATAGATCAGATCAGCATTTATAATCGCGTACGTACGCCAGACGACACAAAATGACACTTATCAGGCTTGGTCGAAGGTTGCATGCACAATTTCAAGTCTATAGCTTATTTCTCATTCTCTATATATCCAACAAACAGACAGAGAAATATATTGCTATTGCTATAAGTTAAAAAACTTGATATCGTAATAATTTGAGGTTATTAAAATATGAATACTTAACAAAGTGTTTCAAATACTAAAGTTCTCAAAAGAAAATACGATAAGATATCAAAGGACATGCCACCAGAAAGGAGATATGAGTCAACCAATACTGCAACCCTGCACCTGGCGTAGAAAACGCTGGCTTGACTTATCACTAGTTTATCATATATATATATATATATATATATATATATATATATATATATATATATATATATATATTTAAACTAAATAATTTGAAGTGTTTCTCATTAAATGTAATTTTAATCTACGGCCAATAAACTTCCAAAGGTAAGTTGGAGAAATTGATTTTGTAATGGGTACTGTAAAGATGAAATTGCTTTCAGATTAAAACGTATAAATACCAGAGTTTTAAATGTGTTTTTTATTCAAATTTGTTTTATTAAAGCGCTTAGTTTAAATGGGTAGATTTATCGTATTTGAATTTATTTGTTAATTTCATTTGCTTGAGTGTTGTTTTTTCTTTTGTTTTTCTAAGAAAGTTGGAGCCTCTACACAGGCAGTTCCTTGCCTTTTGAGGTCCTATTTTGTTTTCTTGAATTTTGTTTATTGATGTACCCTAGCTGTATTAAAATAAAAAAAGACATGTTCATATTTCTTTAATAATAAAGTAACATTGTTTTATTTTTATTCTCATGTAAATTGTGTCTACAACTAAGGAGCAATGTTTGTGTTTGTGCTTAAGGTATAAATGATGTTTATATAATTTTACTATTGTACATTATTTTCAAGAAAATAAATAATTTTTCTATTCTATTCTAGATTATGACATTTTATTCGTTGTGCACCATCTCACATTTTGTAAAGTATCTTTGGAGTTATTAAAGAAAGTTCAATATTAATATAATTAATTCGATATAATTTCTATGTTTTGCAGATATGTTCGGATATAAAACGACTCATTAATTCGGATATAAAACGACTCATTAATTCGGATATAAAACGACTCATTAATTCGGATATAAAACGACTCATTAATTCGTAAGATAATAGAAATCAGAACCGTTCCGAAACTGAGGTCGCTATCAGCCGCATGTACAGGGTTTGTCAGGAATGTTCGGGATTTATCGGTATCTGCTCGGCTCTGCCCCACTCTTTCTCTCCGCCTGTCACGATCACCCCATTGAAAACAAACTGGAGGAGCTCGTCTCCGAACAGTAGCCGGTGCCGGTGCCGGTGCCGGTGAACAGCTGGTCGGTAAAACTAGTCAAGGTCAACCAGCTGACCTCAACCAATCAGTCCAACCAGGCAGAAAATCAATACTCTGACGGAGTGACTCCCCCACCGACTGACAAGAGTGGCCGAGGTGGGAAAAATAATAGACAAAAATAAATTGTCCAAACTGAGCCCCGGCTCAGTAACGTTACTGAAATTGTTATTCAAATTTATAAAATACGCGTTTCCCTGAAACAGTCTAACTGCGCTCAAATAACCAATTGCAGCATAAAGGCGATAATAAAAACATTATTCACACGAAGGTACTAAACTAGAACTACGTCCAAATACCTGTCGTGGATCACAATATTATTATACAAAATAATAAAAACAAAATGTTTATAGTGACTAAATTATAAAGCATATTTAATTATTATTATTTTATTTTTATAAATTCAAATGTACTACAACAATAATTGTACTATTTTACAATTGAAGGACACGGCATAGAAAAACTAGAGCTGTAGTTTAAGACATAATATAACTTTATACCTCAGAATGTTAAGGTAACGGTATTGTTAAATTTGTCCGACGGTATTCCTGGTTATGTCTGAGGCAGAAGTATGCTACACCATTTGTCGCATAACAAACTTTCTGAGGAGTGTACCATCATGAAACTCGATATTGATTATATAGAAATTACGCTTTATGCAAAATTTGAAATCTATATATCAGATTGTTTTTGAGATACCATGCCGACAGACAGACAGAAATAAATAGTTCCTCCAGAGAAAGGCTTCGCTAACGCTTTACCAGTTATGTAAAAACCATTTTCTAGACAAGACACAATTCCAAATAATCTACTAACATGATCTTAGTAACAATATTTGTACTATTGTTGCTCTTATAGAAAACTAAAAATATTACATTAAATTATTTTCATCAAATCAGGCTATTTAGAGTATTTTGAAATCTCAGTTGAAAAAGAAGTACGTTGGCTGACAGGTCATTGAACTAACAAATTTAATATTCTGGAATTATTTTCCCTGTGTCCTATAGTTTAATTTAATCGTAATTATTGTAGTAGTTGTATCAGAACATCTAGGTCTAAACTATAAGAGGAAGCGATCAATACAGTATCAAAGCAAACAAAGGACTTCATAGAAAGCATTGTTGCCAACTTGAAACTGAGTAGTTGCTTCTTTCTTTTGTGCTGGTAAAGAGCTTCTATTGTTGTTGTTGTGTGGTAATAATGTTTAAAGTAAATAAACAAACCATTATCTTACGTGTATAAAATTACTACCATGAAAAAGCAATTCATTACGTATTTAGAAATTTAACTGATACATTAACGTTTATCAGTCCCCTAGATCACGTCTGGAAAACGCTTACGTATTTTAAGTAGGACTGTAAAATAAGTTGAAATGATTGACAATCTCTTATTAAATAAAAAAGCAACTTGTGATATTTTCTTAGCTTTACGGTTATATTCATTTATCTCACAACATTCTATAGAGATCCATAAATCTGGGCCTGCAGCATTTTGCTTCGATATTTTAATCTGTCAACGATCAAAGAATTTAAATTAATTAATTTGTGATTTATTTATTATTGATTAATTGCTCTCTAACGATGATCGCAGCAGCATCCCGACCGCGCTTCTGATGCCGATGTGGTTTAATATCATTATTTCACAGAACTGTGACTTCATAATAAATACGGAATTTCCCCAGAAAAACTATAAATATATTCAATTTCTAAATTAACTTTAAAATTTCGTTATTTCAAACTAATTTGGGCTTCAGAACCAATTTAAGTTATTGTAAATTGACGCACCAACTTGTATTCAAATGAAAACCACCATATGACTCAAATTACAATATTTTGTTATTATTGCATTATATATTGCTGTATATATCAAAAATATAAAAAACAAACCTAAAACTTTTGTAAGCGATGTTTTTTCTATGTTTATTAATTATTTCTTTAATGTGTTTCTTTTTCATGTACTTTTATAGAGTTGTCACTTACAACAAAATTAATACTTAAGAATATATAAAATTCAGATTCTTTAGAACAATGTTCAAGTCGAATATACACATGTATTTTCTCTAGGAATTTCATTAATAATTAATTCCAAAATAAAAACAGACCGTAATTAATTGTATGTAATGCAATATAAATTTGAGTTTTAGCTTAAAATAACTATTCAAGCCGAACATAAATCAAACTTAATAAGTATTTATTTATATTTAATCCACAATTTTTTTACGTGAAAAACGTTTATTTATAATCCTATTATCTTATTTTATAAATTATTTTCTAATGAAACTAAATATGACAAAATAATTAACTGTATTTTATTTATTGCCATAACTTATTTCAATTGAGTAGACAATTTTCTATCTTACACTTTTTTTCAAATTAAAAATCGAGTAAACCTTATCATATTATGAAATTATTCTTTAAAAATTTAATATCAACATATTTCCAAATATATTAATTAATGTTTTCAATTTCATTATTTAAATGTGATGCTATACGAATTATATATGTATATAGCCTATATATATATATATATATATATATATATATATAAAAATATTTATTTATATATATATAATATTTATATTAATATATATATATATATATATATATATATATATATATATAATATTTATATTAATATATATATATATATTAATATATTGAATTGAATTGAATTAATTTATTTCCAAAAGCTTACATTTCAATGGCCCCGCTAAGTACAACACTTATCAGCGGGGTCCAAATTAAACTATCTTAACTAAACCATACAATGTATTTATTAAATTACGTATCAAAATTGGCATTCATTACTTTGTTCAAGTTTACAAGCAAGAATAACACCATACAGGTTTGTTTTATTTTGTCTTTACATTTCAAATTATTAACACTGATAAAACCGGTCTCTTAACTCTTAAAATTAAGTTCATGTTCCTAACTAACAAATTTGCACTGGTCATATAGTGTGATTGAATTGTATGATTTATATTCAGAAGCAGTCGATGTCCTTACCCAATTCCAATCGGTATGAGGCAAGAATAAATACCCCCTCCCATCAGGCGTTCCTTGTTCCGCCACTACCAGTGTTTATTTCTGCAATTGCAATGCACGTGCAAAATCTAGCATGAATTTTGCTCTAATTATTAAAGCTCTAAGTATTAATATATATATATATATATATATATATATATATATATATATATATATATATATATATATATTGGTGCACCTTTTATAACTGAGTTAATGTTTCGTATTTTTAAATGGAAATTCAGTTCAAGAGTTTTTATTATATAATGCATGAACAATGAATGGCATTAATCTTGATCCTGCACAAGTACCTCAGAAATATTTGAACGATAGAAAATTACAAAGGAATTTATTTTAAAATGTTGAACATCTTATCTTCTATTTTGAAATATTAGTGAATCAGATACATAAAGTATAATATATTATTATACTAAATTTGATATTCGAGATAAATTTCGAATGGAAAATATAACAGGCATCTTGTTAAGGAAGGTTTGTAGCGCCTTTCAAGATTATAGTATCTCAATAATAACCTTTCGGTTATCATTAAAAGCAAATTTTTAAGGGTGTAATAATTGTTTTTCATAAATGCGTTTTCGGAAATGTTTAATACAATTTCTTTATAATAAAATTTATTATTCGTAGTTTTCGGTGTATTACATATTTAAATTGTGTTTATAGCCTAAAACAGAAGATTTATTAATCTTATTAATATTTAGTGTAACGTGTTACAATCTAAATAAAAGTTGTAATAACGTCATGTTATAACCCAACAAGAAATGTAGCGATGCCACTCAAACGTCACGCTATCTCGGAGACAAAATCTCAACTAGCTCAGGGCAATGCTATCTGCGGAACACGTCATTTGTCCGACTATAAACGACAAAGGACCATCCACTGGATGATTTTATGCGATCTTTCTTACTTTATTTTTCCAAGAGAAGTTTTCTATATTCCAGGTTGATATTTTTATTTCCACCGGCTGTCCTGACGTTCATATTTGCAGCTGGAATATTCCACACCGATGAATATTTTAACCGAAATAAGTTACCCGATTGGCTGATTATTATAGTTGTTAGAGATGCGTTTAAGTTTATTACCAGCATATCTAGTACGTAGTATATCTAGTATGAACCTATTAGAGAAGAATATGCCAGAAAAAAAACCGGGACAATAATAATAGTAATGGAAGTGTAGTATTTTTTTTCTTATATAATAATCAGAAATCTTCAGATAAGAATTCGTTTCCCCCAATACAAATATTTTATAAAAGGTTTTTACAACTTTCTTGATTTTCAAATTGTCATAGCATCCTAAAAAGAACAGAAAAGCTCTTCTCCCATCTGACTGAGTAACAACATAGCTTCAATATCAGCAGTGTACTTACTCTCTTTTCGTGTATACACATAAATATACATTATAACTGATAACCACATATTAATCATATTTTTATCATTCTCCTTTTGCATAGAGATATTCATGTTTTCACTAATACAAAAATGTATCTAAAAAAGTTTTAAAACACATATAGAGAAATCATAAAATAGTATTTGGCAACTATCGTATTAAATATTAAGTATTTTTTTGTAGTCAAACTGAAAAATTAAATCCTCAGTGATATCAATACATAGGCTACACAGGTCCTGCTTCAGTAAAGTGGTGAGACGTTATAAAGCGAGCTTAGATATTTTGAAAATAATCTGTCTTAAAAGATAAGTATACAGTTTCATATTAGAAGAGAGTCAACATAGCATATTTTGTGGCGGTTTCTGTTTATTCCCTGCGCGCATTTAGTTATATTTAAATCTGTTTAATGAGCTACATATTGAATGCTGCTATTCCGATCATCATAAAGGAGATGTATAAACACCGTAAGAAACATTCATTCTGGATTCTGAAACACAGAAGATCCGGAACCCCACAAATAACCAGCTGACTGTTTAAACTCTTGGTGAGGAGATGATAAACTCTGGAGTCGTCAAGTCGTCAAGATGTCAAGTTCCTCTTGCCGACTCCAAGTTAGAGAAGACTTATACAGTGTCGATCAGCAATTAATTAATTAATTTTCTTTTAAACTTCCAAATGAGATGATAGTAATGAATTTATTTAGTATAATAGTGAAGTGTGTTGTGTGTGGAGTATAATAAACAAATAATACTGTAACGATTTTAGTATAGAGCTGTTTGGATCATAACTATCACATAATATAAAAATTTATTATTTACGAAATGTATATGAATAAAAATAGCATGATTGGCATTTTCATCGTATATTCTTTAGTTTACTAATACAATTACGTATTCCACTCGATGCTTCCAAAATTAAATTAATTAAGGATACACTTTTTAGCCTCGAATTATAGCCTCTGTAACGTATTTTCCTATTTTCTCGACTGTTTAAACGATGTTTCTTACAAAACAGGACATAAATTAGCACACCTTTCAACAGAACTCCCTGAAGTTATTTTCATACCCATTGACGTGATAAAATGTTCTAGAATGATAGTCCCTTTAGAATAATTTTGAATTATTATGAATCTGTGCATTTTTTATCAATTAATTTGTTTGTTCGTTTTAAGTGTACGTAAAAGTATGAAGAAATAAAGATGTATCTACAAAGAAACAAAGATCATGTATTTTGTATATATTCGAAACATAAATAATAAATGTAGTTACATGTAACAAGAATAAATTAAAATTCATTAAAACATTCTTTACACCTTTATAACTTTTAATTTTACAAGAAAGACACGCGTCTCTGTATGGATTTTAACGTTCGTATTTGAGAAAGTAAAATACCAGAAAAATGCCGTGGTGACAGAGGAGCACTAAGATGAAGATAGATATTTTCATTATACCGCGGTGATGGAGTGGCTTCTGAGATAATCGCTTTTATCATCTTTCTTTCACTTAGGTTTGATGTATGGCGAATTCCTTTTGTTGGTACCTAATACCTGTCTATTAATATACTGTTAATATTTATGCCTTGTACAAGTTAACACAGAGTGAATAAATGTAGTTAATATTTTCATCATAATATAACAGTATACTCGGTGTTGCACTTAAGTTGGAAGAAGATAATTATACTGACAGAAACAATAAAAAAGTATCCCTCAACTATTAGGTTCAAATTTTTTTTTTTCCGAAGGAGTATTGAACAAAGCAACTGTGTCTCTACAGATATGTTCCATGCCAATTACTATATACTACAGAAACAATAAAAAAATCCTTCAACTATTTGCTTCAAATTTTATTTTTTCAGAAGGAGTATTGAACAAAGCAACTGTGTCTCTACAGATATGTTCCATGCCAATTACTATATACTACAGAAACAATAAAAAAATCCTTCAACTATTTGCTTCAAATTTTATTTTTCAGAAGGAGTATTGAACAAAGCAACTGTGTCTCTACAGATATGTTCCATGCCAATTACTATATACTCACAGAAACAATAAAAAAATCCTTCAACTATTTGCTTCAAATTTTATTTTTTCAGAAGGAGTATTGAACAAAGCAACTGTGTCTCTACAGATATGTTCCATGCCAATTACTATATACTACAGAAACAATAAAAAAATCCTTCAACTATTTGCTTCAAATTTTATTTTTTCCGAAGGAGTATTGAACAAAGCAACTGTGTCTCTACAGATATGTTCCATGCCAATTACTATATACTCACAGAAACAATAAAAAAATATATCCTTCAACTATTAGCTTCAAATTTTATTTTTTCAGAAGGAGTATTGAACAAAGCAACTGTGTCTCTACAGATATGTTCCATGCCAATTACTATATACTACAGAAACAATAAAAAAATCCTTCAACTATTTGCTTCAAATTTTATTTTTTCAGAAGGAGTATTGAACAAAGCAACTGTGTCTCTACAGATATGTTCCATGCCAATTACTATATACTACAGAAACAATAAAAAAATCCTTCAACTATTTGCTTCAAATTTTATTTTTTCAGAAGGAGTATTGAACAAAGCAACTGTGTCTCTACAGATATGTTCCATGCCAATTACTATATACTACAGAAACAATAAAAATATATCCTTCAACTATTTGCTTCAAATTTTATTTTTTCCGAAGGAGTATTGAACAAAGCAACTGTGTCTCTACAGATATGTTCCATGCCAATTACTATATACTCACAGAAACAATAAAAAAATCCTTCAACTATTTGCTTCAAATTTTATTTTTTCCGAAGGAGTATTGAACAAAGCAACTGTGTCTCTACAGATATGTTCCATGCCAATTACTATATACTCACAGAAACAATAAAAATATATCCTTCAACTATTAGCTTCAAATTTTATTTTTTCCGAAGGAGTATTGAACAAAGCAACTGTGTCTCTACAGATATGTTCCATGCCAATTACTATATACTCACAGAAACAATAAAAAAATATCCTTCAACTATTAGCTTCAAATTTTATTTTTCCGAAGGAGTATTGAACAAAGCAACTGTGTCTCTACAGATATGTTCCATGCCAATTACTATATACTACAGAAACATAACCTTTCGTAGTTTGCAATTCAATAACATTTTTGAGGTCATAAATAACAGTAATATCGCAAAAAGAGGAACAAATCATATCAGAATACACTGATAGGCATAAATTAGTTAAACAAACAAGATAAGAGAAATTCATTTTACACTACAAGGAACGTAAATGGAAACAAAAAGAAACTAAAGTCAGACAAACAATTGGGTTATGGGGTGATAATCTCTTTACCAATTCACTAAGAGGAAATTATGTTTTTGGCAACCGTGCATTAAGAGAGGGCTGTGTTACTGGTAATCATCCATGACAAGTAGACTATATTATTGACACGATGATAAGACGTGCACAAAGACCACCGGTGTTACACTATGTTAGATATTGTTCACAACGAGAATATTATGTTATTGTTGATTATGCACGACGACAAATATGTGGCATTACTGATGATATACAAGAAGAGTGTGTTTTAGGTATTGGGCATGAAGACAAGACAGTGAAGTTAATGATCATGTACGACAAAAAGAGTGTGTTTTTAGGTATTTTACACTACTACAAGACTGCAGCTTTAATGATCATTTACGACAAAAAGAGTGTGTTTTTAGGTATTTTACACTACTACAAGACTGCAGCTTTAATGATCATTTACGACAAAAAGAGTGTGTTTTAGGTATTATGAACGAAGACAAGACTGTGGAATTAATGATCATGTACAAAGGAATAGTGTGTTTTATATATATATATATATATATATATATATATATATATATATATATATATATATATATATATATAAAACAAGAGGTATTTGCTCTTGGTGTTAGGAAGGCAGGTATAGTGAGATAATTAAACATTAATTAGACTAGCTCAATGATCCAAAACGGAAATACAGCTTAAGCGATCTTCATCAATGTTGAGCAACTGTTTCTATAAGGCAGCACTAGTTAGGGCTGTGCCTTCAGTATTGGAGAGTTTACTCTCTCGCCCAGAAGGGTAATGAACTGACCATAGGAGAAAGAATGGAAATGTTAGGCTGATAGGATTAGACCAAATCACCATTGTTGTGCCAACATGATTATACCTTCACTGCGGGATATCCACCGCTCAATGTGGGGAGGCGCTGTAGAAAATTGCATCCTGTAATCCGATTATTTGATGGGTCAGCTTATCGCAATCCCACAAATCACGGCTCCGTTTATCTATTCGTAACTGCAAGCCATTTTCTCATTATTCTTATGTTTAGAAACTTTATATTCATTTATTTTTTAGAATTGTAGGAATAAGTTCTTTCTATTCTTTTCATTTTGTAGTACCAAAAACAATTAATTAATTTCTTATCTTTTTTTCTTTTGTAAAATGGTAATGTAAAAGTGAATGCTAATATGAAGTGAATGAAATATATATATTCTATAGTAAATCAATTTCAATCATATAAACCTCTAAATAAAGTTTATTTCTTAAAATATACTCAATTTTCAAATGTGGAAATAAAACTAATAGAGGTTACTTTTAACTTAAAACACACATTACCTAAGTATGAAATTTTCACTCAGAGACTTCGGTTCAGTTTATGTAATGTGTGCTGTTTCTCTATTCAATGTTATGTTTCAAACCAATGTTCCGTATTAATCCATAGTTATTTCACACTATTGATATTAACCTTTCTGATTAATGATAAAATATTGACAACAATTTGTCAAGGTAGGAGAGTACCTCACACCACGTCAAGGCCACAGCTCATTTCATTGGACTACACGTCTTACTATTATCACGTTTTAAAATATCTTACAATCGTACTCATTTTGTTTGAAAATCTTTTTATTCTCCTATTTTCTCGTTGCCATCATGGTTACTCACAAGATCAATGTAAAAATATTCATTTACGCTCAGTCAAATCCCACCGAGTGACGTACACGATGATCGAACTCGAGTTGGTGGAATAAAAATGAGGATTCATGCACAATGTAAAGTCTATTGGTTAGTTCTTTCTCAGGATATTGTGCGGACGTATGTAGAGACAGAAAGAAATTAGATTTACCAGACACTCGAGAGATATATTTCGTTAATGCTCAGCCAATTACTCTGTTGATTGAAACTCGTTTCAGATGGGCTTAATATGCTGACAACTAAAAGCATTGGTTTTTTAAACTGATGTAGAGTTTTGTAGATAAGAGGAATAAGAATGTCTGATAACCGATTTAGTTTCTGTGAAGGATATATTAAAAGATATTTGTGTTGTAAAAGATATTTTGTTAAGATATTAACTAAAACGATAGAACAGTACACGTTTAAATATTTAACATATTCGCATACAGAGCACGTTTTGATGCTATTCATACAAAATTAAAAGTTTTATCTAACTTACTTCTAATTTTAAACTGTTCAATAATTCAGTATATATCCACGTACTACTTTAATCAAAGTAGAAAAATAATTAGAAAACTATACCTTTGTATGCTATGAGCAGATTACATACAGAAGGTATTGGGAGTTGGTTACACAAGCATTACGTATCGTTATTAAGTGTTCTAATGATCAAGAGGTTGTGATACAGATTTTATAAAAGGCTAGTTTTATTTCAATTGTTTGAGTGCCGTTAGTTTGCACATAATAACTCCCACCACTAACACAGTACCACTACGCTGTACATGTCGCGGGTATTTGTGTTTTAATAACGTCGCATCGCCAGGTCTAGTTTCTCTTGTTGCTGTGACATAATTACGATGTTGCTGCTTTAGTAAATCACCGTTAGTTTTGCACATAATGACCTCCACCACTACCACACTACCACTGCGCTGTACAAGCCGCGGGTATTTGTGTTTTTAATAACGTCGCATCGCCAGGTCTAGTTTCTCTTGTTGCTGTGACATAATTACGATGTTGCTGCTTTAGTAAATCACCGTTAGTTTGCACATAATGGCATCCACCACTACCACACTACCACTGCGCTGTACAAGCAGCGGGCATTTGTGTTTTAATAACGTCGCATCGCCAGGTCTAGTTTCTCTTGTTGCTGTGACATAATTACGATGTTGCTGCTTTAGTAAATCACCGTTAGTTTGCACATAATGGCATCCACCACTACCACACTACCACTGCGCTGTACAAGCCGCGGGTATTTGTGTTTTAATAACGTCGCATCGCCAGGTCTAGTTTCTCTTGTTGCTGTGACATAATTACGATGTTGCTGCTTTAGTAAATCACCGTTAGTTTGCACATAATGGCATCCACCACTACCACTGCGCTGTACATGTCGCGGGTATTGTGTTTTAATAACGTTGCATCGCCAGGTCTAGTTTCTCTTGTTGCTGTGACATAATTACGATGTTGCTGCTTTAGTAAATCACCGTTAGTTTGCACATAATGGCATCCACCACTACCACTGCGCTGTACAAGCCGCGGGTATTTGTGTTTTAATAACGTCGCATCGCCAGGTCTAGTTTCTCTTGTTGCTGTGACATAATTACGATGTTGCTGCTTTAGTAAATCACCGTTAGTTTGCACATAATGGCATCCACCACTACCACACTACCACTGCGCTGTACAAGCCGCGGGTATTTGTGTTTTAATAACGTCGCATCGCCAGGTCTAGTTTCTCTTGTTGCTGTGACATAATTACGATGTTGCTGCTTTAGTAAATCACCGTTAGTTTGCACATAATGGCATCCACCACTACCACACTACCACTGCGCTGTACAAGCCGCGGGTATTTGTTTTTTAATAACGTCGCATCGCCAGGTCTAGTTTCTCTTGTTGCTGTGACATAATTACGATGTTGCTGCTTTAGTAAATCACCGTTAGTTTGCACATAATGGCATCCACCACTACCACACTACCACTGCGCTGTACAAGCCGCGGGTATTTGTGTTTTAATAACGTCGCATCGCCAGGTCTAGTTTCTCTTGTTGCTGTGACATAATTACGATGTTGCTGCTTTAGTAAATCACCGTTAGTTTGCACATAATGGCATCCACCACTACCACTGCGCTGTACATGTCGCGGGTATTTGTGTTTTAATAACGTCGCATCGCCAGGTCTAGTTTCTCTTGTTGCTGTGACATAATTACGATGTTGCTGCTTTATTAAATCACCGTTAGTTGCACATAATGGCATCCACCACTACCACTGCGCTGTACATGTCGCGGGTATTTGTGTTTTAATAACGTTGCATCGCCAGGTCTAGTTTCTCTTGTTGCTGTGACATAATTACGATGTTGCTGCTTTAGTAAATCACCGTTAGTTTGCACATAATGGCATCCACCACTACCACTGCGCTGTACATGTCGCGGGTATTTGTGTTTTAATAACGTTGCATCGCCAGGTCTAGTTTCTCTTGTTGCTGTGACATAATTACGATGTTGCTGCTTTAGTAAATCACCGTTAGTTTGCACATAATGGCATCCACCACTACCACTGCGCTGTACATGTCGCGGGTATTTGTGTTTTAATAACGTTGCATCGCCAGGTCTAGTTTCTCTTGTTGCTGTGACATAATTACGATGTTGCTGCTTTAGTAAATCACCGTTAGTTTGTACATAATGACCTCCACCACTACCACACTACCACTGCGCTGTACAAGCCGCGGGTATTTGTTTTTTAATAACGTTGCATCGCCAGGTCTAGTTTCTCTTGTTGCTGTGACATAATTACGATGTTGCTGCTTTAGTAAATCACCGTTAGTTTGCACATAATGGCATCCACCACTACCCACTACCACTGCGCTGTACATGTCGCGGGTATTTGTGTTTTAATAACGTTGCATCGCCAGGTCTAGTTTCTCTTGTTGCTGTGACATAATTACGATGTTGCTGCTTTAGTAAATCACCGTTAGTTTGCACATAATGGCATCCACCACTACCACTGCGCTGTACATGTCGCGGGTATTTGTGTTTTAATAACGTCGCATCGCCAGGTCTAGTTTCTCTTGTTGCTGTGACATAATTATGATGTTGCTGCTTTAGTAAATCACCGTTAGTTTGCACATAATGGCATCCACCACTATTATTGCGCTGTACAAGCCGCGGGTATTTGTTTTTTAATAACGTCGCATCGCCAGGTCTAGTTTCTCTTGTTGCTGTGACATAATTATGATGTTGCTGCTTTAGTAAATCACCGTTAGTTTGCACATAAAGGCATCCACCACTATTACTGCGCTGTACAAGCCGCGGGTATTTGTTTTTTAATAACGTCGCATCGCCAGGTCTAGTTTCTCTTGTTGCTGTGACATAATTACGTTGTTGCTGCATTCGTAACTCACCGTTAATCCAAAAAGAGACTTCTCTCCGGTATTTGTGTATATTTGTATTCAAAACTGTCTGGAATATTTGCAATCAAATGTGAATTTAAATAATTGGCTGAGTGTGAGCGAAGCATATTACTACGGCTGGTAGAGGAATTTATTTCCTGTCTCTCTGTCTGTTTGTCTTCTCAATATTTACGAATAAACGTAAGGATTTGAAACTTTGCACTTGCCATTTTTTAATTAGATAGTAAAATGAAAGAATTATTCAGCGGTAAGTCAATGTTAATATTTGGTGTAAATATTTGACATTCTTGCACTCTTGCGTCCTAGTACTCTCTCTACCGGCAATTTCAACACTTCTAAAAGGCTAACTTAATGAACAAAATATGTGAATTCATCGTATGACATCTCGAAAAAAATCTAATGTGTAGACCTTTTTTATGTTTCGCATGATACGTTATTTCCATATAGTTAAGACTGAGTTCTATGATGGTACATGTCCAACGATGGAACTTGGTTGATCTTCGTTTAAGACCATCACTCAGGAGACTGACACAATTTCTCTTTTTTGTATGATTGTCTACCTGTCTATCTGTCTGCAGGACATCTTAAGAGTGAAATGAGCTATAGATTCGAAATGTTCCATGCGACCTCAGTAAAGCCTATCACACAATACCTGGAGAGATGTACTTCTACCTTGTCGTACTAATACTTACAAGAGCAATGTCATGTTGGCTTTGAACAACATGTGCGTGGCTCACAAATGCGATTTAAATAATACATTTTCTCTTTAATCTCTAAAGCGTATAAAATTGTAAAAACATATGAAGAGCTCAAAGCTAAAAGGATGAGGGTCCATTAATTGTCGTTTTGGAGCTAACACTGATTTCTTGTATTTTATTTCTTATAGAATATTGCATGGTATCTACCGTAACTAAGCTGAAAAGATGAAGGTGTACAAGCTATAGAGGTTTGAAAAAATACATGTTTCTAGGCTAAAAGGATGAAGGTGCTATAAATGCTGGCTAAAAGGATGAGAGTCCACCTAGTTCAGATTGCTGACCACAGAGGTCTCTGCTCTTAGTGGTGTTGTTTGTTGCCCATCTGCTGATTGTTTGTGTTTTGGAAATTTGCTTTTCCAGTGTTTATTTACAGCTTCAGGTTAATTGTAGTGTAGATTAGTGTTGTTTTGTGCAGTTTAAAATGTCTGACAACGAAAATTCTGTAACGATTGAAAACTGTGCAAAGAAAAGGAAAAGTTTTGGCCGTATGCAAGATGTAATGAAAAGGTTGAGGTTATGTAGCCATGAGTTAGGACCAGACTGTAAATGTTTAAGACTTGAGTGTTTTAAAAACATAAGTTTAAGTGAAAGACAAGATATTATTTCTAAGTTCAACCTACTTTCATCACATGAAAAACAATCTATGTATCTTTGTGGACTGATATTATGCTGTTCCTGTCACGCACCATAGGCCAAAAAAGTCCGAGGCTGAAGCAGATTTTCACACCTTTTCTTATACTTACAAGGTAAGAGTAATGAGAAATGACCAGTAGTAGAAATAACCTGTTTGTTATAAGGCATTCCTGTCCCTTCATGGCATCACGGCCAAAAGAGTACAGAATTTACAAAGAGCCTAAAAACAACAGGCGTAGCCCCTTTGGACATGCGAGGAAAGCATTCTTCTAAGCCTAATAAGATTCCAGATGATATTGTTGCCTCAGTATTTGACCACATTAAATCCTTTAAAACAAGAAACTCAACACTATGGGTTAACAAAATCCAAAAAACAATACTTACCTGAAGAGCTTAATGTAAGTAAAATGTTTTCTTTATACAAAGAAAATTATCCAAACAATAAAGTATCTCTGGAAAAGTACAGACAAATATTTAATACTAACTTTAACTTGTCTTTTTGGCTATCCCAGATGTGACACCTGCAGCACCTGTGACGAAACTTACAGTAAATATTGAATCAATTCAAAGTAAGTTGGCCCTACTTGCCGATAATCATAATGATTTTGCAAAACTAAACTGTGAACTAAAAACTCTTTTACAAAAAAAGGAATTGCATTTAAGGAGAGCTGATTCCTTTTACACAATTAAGAGAAATGCTAGGCTCGAAGCACAAAGAGATAAAACAAAGAAGCGATTACTATGGATTACCAGAAGAATCTGCCAATCCCAAACATTAGTACTAACGATGTATATTATCGTAGGCAACTATCTTTTTACTTATTTAATATTCATAAACTTTCAGACTCTGAATCTTTTTTTATACGTATGCAGAAATCTATGGCAAAAAAGGAGGAGATGAGGTTTGTTCCTTGCTTTGGGATTTCATCTTCAACCACCTTGACTTGCAAGTAAAAGAACTTAAAATTTTCTGTGATTCCTGCGCAGGACAAAATAAAAACTATGTTGTTTTCCGTATGCTTCACTACATTGTACACTATACTAAGAGACTTGAAAAAATAACAATGATTTTTCCAATCAGGGGGCCACTCATACCTGGAGTGTGACAGGAATATGGCATTAATTGATCAAAAATCTGTGGTCGAAACTCCTTCCGAGTGGAACGAAGTTATCGAAAACTCTAGATCCAAACCAACTCCATTTAGAGTGATTTTCTTGCGACAACCAGGAAATTTTTAAGTCTTGGACTAAATTTCTTTCTCCTTTATAATGCAAAAAGTTGTCCCTTTCAAAACACGACCTGTACGGCAACTAAGCATAGTTTCCCATCACCCTCGAATGATGTTACATCGTCAGTCTTTTAATGGTATAAATGAAGAAAGTGTTGTTACTAAGCCTAAAAGGAAACACGTTTCCCTGCCAGAAGGCTGTTTTCACCTGCCAGAGCTTGCATATTGTGGACTTTTTACCTTTAAAAAAAGCAAAATACGATGATATTCAACATTTAAAAAGATTTTGCTCTGTAAAGTCTCAATCATATTTTGACACACTGCCATATGCTTAAACTGTTAAATGTATCCATTACAAACAATCTTGTTATTGAATTTGTAGCTGTAATCAACATAAGCAGATCTGTAAACAATTTTTTGAAAATATAGTCTATCTTATCTGTATTTGTTTGTTTCATTTCAAGACTTGTTAGTGGACCCTCATCCATTTAGCCTAAGATTTAGTGGCATTAAAAAATAAAATTACTATATTTAATTTTAAAAATTTATAATTATAACCCAAATAAATAACATATACGTTCCCAGTAAGGTACTGCATGAATTAGTAACCAAAATGAAGAGCTCTTTATTTAATTATTTTTCAATTTAGTTTTTAAATCTTAAAGTCTTGATTTCTCAAAACTTGTTGTTTTGGATCCTCATCCTTTTAGCTTTGAGCTCTTCATATACTATACACAAACATACTACTTGCTATTGTTATTATTTTTTCATTAATTTAAACGTTACCTTAATCGCATTAAATAAAATTTTAGTGAAATTTATTGCTCTATATTGCACTAAATTCCATTCTGTTTCCTCATTTACAGTATATAAACTTCAAGATCTTAACTTCTAATAGTTCCCTAAAGGTCTCAAGTAAACAAAAAATATATTTTCTGAATCAAAAGTCTCACATATAAAAACAGAAAACCGTTTGGAAAAGGAAATGGTATTAAAGGTAAGTTGAAACGCGTTGTTCGCTGTGCCGTTCCTTTCAGATACAAGAATCACCCGCGGAAATTCATCTATAAAATAGTTTAACGACACCAAGTAAATAACAACGCTATCTGTAGATCGTCGCTCCAGCTATTTTCACTTCCGCAGCGCGTACTCTATTATCATCTGCAAATATTATATAAATTAATCTTCAAAAATTCCTTGTATATAAGTAATAGATCCTTGTAAGTCATCTAGAATCAATATGATTTTGTTAATTAATAAAATAGTGACAATAAAATGTCCTGGTACATCCTTTCAGAAAGGTTTCAGTTGTCTTGGGCTTAAGAAGTCTTAAATTTGAGTCGAATTTTTTAGTAAATCTATTTAAGTAACAACTTGATTTAAGTAGCTACTTCAAAATGTCGTTTGAGAGGTTTCTTACCGAAAGACCTCCAAAATGACATTTTCAGGAATGTAATTCGATTTTATTTCCGTTGTTCTGTTGATTCTTCAACATATTACTTATTACTTCTCTATAAGCTGTAGACTAGGTGTCAGCAGCAATGAAATTCCATCCATTGCTTATATATGTATAATGGAATTCCTCTATCTATTTTATTAGTAGATACAACCGCATTCGCTCTTGTGAATAAGAAACATTATTGCTATAATATTTACCATGGTAGTGATACAGTACAATCAGAAACACTTGTATGTCTAGTATTACTGATTGTATTCCATCACTGAACGATGGTAAATATCCGGAATAATCTTGTTTCCTTCAAATCCTTCCATCGTCAAAAACAAACTTCAAACAAAGAATTCAAATAGTTGTTTGCCTATTTTATTACCATGTAACTTTCAGCATACAACACAAATTAGACTCTATAAGCTCACAACCTGTTTTTCCTCAAATTTATTAGGGAATTTTTCATAAATAAGAAATGACTTGTCGGTATCGCCAGCTACATTAGTGGTGGACGAAATGGGTAATCAAATAGGTTGAAATTTGAACGATAATTTTATCCTCAGGTGATATTGTTTCACATTTATACACGTACCATCGACCGTGAGACAAATAGATAAAACGACTGGAAGTCGTCTTTTGAATAGTTTGAACATAATTATATGACCCTGATTAAAATTTATTTACATGTCTTACGATTGGTTTTAAGTTTTTCGAAATGAAAAAAAAATTAATCTGAGAAACCATTTTAATTTCATATTTTTAACGATTTTAGTACCCTTAACTAAAATTAGCGCGGCTGTCGATATGGAAGTTACAGTCAATTTTAAGATAAATTTAAGGCTGCGTGCTTATACAATTACAATTGGCCCACGGATTTTAGAACACCAATGTAGCTCTTAAAAAAGGAAAACAAAAAGTAATTTACGTACCTATAGCTTAAGCCTTAAGGTAAGTTCATTTTGAAGAGTGGAAAATTCAAATGTGCTTGCATTGGCATGCATCGATACATAAATTATAGTTTTATGACACAGAGAACTTGCAGCTGTGGGTCTGCTTTTCTTCATACGGTCTGGAGTCTGACTCATCTCCCACTTGAGTCTCAGGCATATTTAGGGATCTATCTTTGTCCAGCGATTTGTACAGTGAAATAGAGCGTGAAAACCTAATTGGCTGAGCGTTAGCGAAGCCTATCACTCGAGGAGCTTAGAACATTCACTTCTTTCTCTCTGTTTGTCTGTTTGCACAATACCTAGAGAACGAAATGACCTATGCATTTTAAATTTTGCATGATTTCTCTAAGCAGCATCGAGTTTGATGGTACATTGGCCTAACGGGTAACCACGATTCCGATAAAAAATGTACTTCCTACTCGGCACACTAGACTCATTAAACATTGAAACTGATATCTTCCTTGTCTTTCCTACTCTGATAGTTTTGAATTAAACGTCCGTCTCCACCATATTTAAAACAATACAGCGTTGAAGGACACTGCAAAGACAATAACATTAAACAAACGACGTGAAACATATTTTCATAATATTCAGCCTTGGTGGCATTAAAGTATATTGTATCCTCAATACTTTGGCTTGAATCCATAACTTAGTCTTTGGCTTGGATATAAGGACTTAGTTTTAAACTTTAAATACGGAGTGCTACGGAGATTCATTTCCATCCGTAGATACGTCTGTCCGTCAGACCGGTATCTCGAGATCGAAGTGACCAATATACTTGAGATTTTAAAAAAGCTACATTTCCAAACAGGCAACGTTGAGTTCGAGGAGTGATACTACATAAACCTCCATAAAAATGTCCACTTCTTTTCACAGTTTGATGATTGTGCATGTCATTCCATGGTATTTAGCTGAAAATTAGCGAATTTTTTAAGTTAGTCTTATGGGCAACCAGAATGACAACGAGAATATTGCTAGATAAATCTGTTTGTCCTCCTTCGTAGACTAATGGTTATAGTCTCGGCTCTCTAACCGAGAGATCACGGGTTCAAATCCCGGAGAGGTCCAATCATGTACTTTGACAATAAAAACCAATGAACTTCGAAGCCGACATAGCTGACGCTGAGGCTTAAATTAGAAAAAGAAAAATCTGTTTGTAAACAAACTGAGAACAGTCATATGACATTTAACATTAAAAATAGTAACAGGTGTATCCTATTTATTCACATGATACTTCAAGAATTTGCTTCATCTTTAGAAGCAAACTTTGCATGTACTTGATTTCCACATAAACTATTGACTAAAAGGATTTAGTGTATGTCCATCCATGGGATGTGCTGAGCGTCATAGAAGCCTATCAGTAGGCTGGCACTATTTCTCTTTTATCTGATGGGATAATGCGAAAATTTCTTTTCTGTTTAATTGTTTCTCTGTCCACAGAACATTTCAAGATTAAAGCTATAAGTTTAAAATTTTGAAAGCTATATACATTTTTACATGGTTATATATTCACGAAGTACATTCATACAAGTTATTTGTATTCACGAAGTATAATTGGAATGTAATTTACTGGACCCCAAAACCGATGGATGGATTACTAAATGTCTTATAATGTAATGTAAGGTCATTCGTTTATTTGGTGAATATTGATATTTGTGCTTTTGACGTAAAATAATAACCATGTATTAGTATTTTGTGTTTATTTAATATTATTTATAATTACAAGGCTTACACACACACACACACACACACACACACACACACACACACATAAAATATTAAGACCTTCGTATAATTAATATAAACAAAAATTAATATCAACATTTCAAATGTTTTTGCAAGTGAATAGCTCTTCCTTAGCCTATTCAACAAAGTGTAAGGAGGAAAGACAATCCACGACAATTTTTCTACAGTCTATTTTTGTAGAACATCTCTACCACTTTTCTTCTTAAAATAATCGTTCAAACGACAAACAGCTTATTACCTCGATTACAGAGAACCAATATCAGAGGTACATTCTTAGAGGTAATGCCATGTGGATGGCTGATTGAGATAACTAACATGTTATTGTTATTGAAGAGATGTTCTAAAGTCATTGAAGGGGAAGAATATTAGACATTTTAAACCTCTATGCGACAATTGTAACACTAATCTACCTATACACTAATTTACACTAATGATAACGAATACGTTATGCAACGTTTTCCACCTTATAATATGTTTAGATTGTAATCGTGGGATATAAAAAATATATTATGTACCTTAGTGACATAGTTAGGCCACAAGCGGTGGAAATGATAAAATAATTGATAGGAAACAAGATTTTTCTGGCTATTTTCCATCGTTCAGTGATTCAAAAAAATCAGTAACACTACGTTTCCAGATCTGCAATCTGAGCTCTCTTCAAGTAAATAACTAACCTAACACATAAGTAAAATAGGTTAAAATAAACAAATCATACCAGAACGTTGCGACACGCTTACGTCAAGAATCACAACCACCATGTTGTGTGTCAACTTCACTAACTATAAAACATTCAATTAATATGCACTTAATGTTCGGAAAAATCATGTTTCCTTAACAATCCCTCCATCGCTAAAAACAAACTTCAAACGAAGAAGAGAATTCCGCACAAAAAATGTATAGGGTTGAATAATTTAATTCCTGATGTAACACAATATTCTAAAATGTCTGTAAAATATGAAATTGTTATTCTTTTCAAATGAACTGATTGCCTTAATAAGGTTTGAAAGAGTTATACGAAAATAACGACGCATTTGTATAAAAACCAAAAGAATCATTACAATCTGATGTACTTCTGATTCGTTCAATATTTTTAATTTGCTCAGTATTTTATATTTATTTTCTGTAATTTAGTTACCTATTATTTCATTTCTAACCAACATTATCCTACTTTTACCTATATAAGACATTCTGGTTTTGTGTATTAACTGCCATTAGTCATTATTGTCACAATAATCTTCAGACACATGTGAGGTAATCTTGATTGGACCAATTTATTAAATCAAACTCATATATATGCTTCTGGCAGTTCTTTTGACGACCTCTTTATTATGAACAATTTCCGGAAATTCTTGCCGTCGAACATGTAATCCAAGCTAATATTGTCTGATATATATTCGAATAGCTAATGTTTGCATTATTTTCATAAATACAAGAACAGCTTTAAGATAAAAGGATTCCAAAACTGTTCTTGAGTCTAGAATATTAACAACTCGGCTAATCTTGTGAAGCTATATAAAAAGTGGACACAAAGAGCGAGAATACCCAGAAGTCAACTAGTCTTCAAAATCAGGCAGATTCAAAACAAAAGCTTTACCTCAACAGACACCCTTAAGAGGATAAAAATCCAAAGAGCTGGGTGTGCTGGAATACTGAGAAACCTCGGGTTACATAAATGAAACACGATAGGAGTACCCCACATGTTAAGACTTCAAAGGCTTGTACTCAGTCAAGGTGAAAAGTTAGAAATAATTTACCTATTTCTTAACCAGAGACACAACATTTCAGTACGATGGTCCAGAAATTTTTATGTGATCAAGAAACACATGAACACACAGACATATACCATGAGATTGTTATGTAATAGTGTAAACAAAGATGTATAGTAACATTTTAATATATATTCCCTTTTGAATAAGTTATTGCACCTTTATCAACTACGTACCAACAGTCTGCATCACTTATTGCCTGTCAGTTCTAGATATTCTTTATTTACAATTCTTAGCGGCTACAGATACAGTTGGCAGGGATCCACATACAGTTGATACAAGAAACGAATAAACGTTCCAGTTCGCCAAGATATGGGAGAATTATAGCCATAAATAGCAACGCTGGCAGCAGGCCTGTAGGATGACGTCACTATTGGGGATAACCTTTCGTGTTTGGTTGTTGATGTTCACATAGAACTGATACAAGAACCAAATAAACGTTCCAGTCCGCCAAGATATGGGAGAGTTATAGCCATAAATAGCAACGCTGGCAGCAGGCCTGTAGGATGAAGTCACTATTGGGGATAACCTTTCGTGTTTGGTTGTTGATGTTCACATAGAACTGATACAAGAACCTAATAAACGTTCCAGTCCGCCAAGATATGGGAGAGTTATAGCCATAAATAGCAACGCTGGCAGCAGGCCTGTAGGATGACGTCACTATTGGGGATAACCTTTCGTGTTTGGTCACTATTGGGGATAACCTTTCGTGTTTGGTTGTTGATGTTCACATAGAACTGATACAAGATCCAAATAAACGTTCCAGTCCGCCAAGATATGGGAGAGTTATAGCCATAAATAACAACACTGGCAGCGGGCCAGTAGGATTACGTCACTATTGGGGATAACCTTTCGTGTTTGGTCACTATTGGGGATAACCTTTCGTGTTTGGTTGGTTACCATTATTAAACGATAACTTGTTCTTATACGTTGCCTGAGAACAGAATTGAGTCATAACCATGTCTTCCTACTCAGGAGTCTGGCTCTCGTAAATGTTATTAATTAATTTGAGTTATGTAGACATTGTTTTGTCACGTTTTAAATAACAATTTAGATATCATTATTTTATACATATCTAAGAAGATGCACAACGTATCAAATAATTACTTTTAGCTCTTGTTGTCCCGACGAAGGAAAAATGCATACATTCGTCGGACTTAGAAGCCTACTTCCGTTAAAAGATACATACTTCAAGCAATGTAAATTTACTTATTGTGCTACAGTTAATGTTCCTTTATTACCCTGATCAAAAACAATAGAGGGTATTTAGTTCTCGAAAATCTACTTAAGTTAAAAAGCGTCTACTCCTGGCTCCTGTCATCTACTTTCGGTCTAAAATACTTCTAGTGTCATAGATAAGTTTGGCTTGTTGTCTCTGTGAATAAAATATATATATATATATATATATATATCGTAGAACTGAGAAAATAATTACGGCCTAGGGATAATTCCTACGTATTTTCTATCTACTTCTTGTATAAAGAGAAAATCTTTATTATGTTCATGCAACAATCCAAAATAATCATCTATAAGTTTATAGGTGTTATAGATTCCTTTTTGTGTATCAGACTGTAGTCTGGAAAAGAATGGATTGTCCTTTGGTGGTCATTTCTATGTTTCTTTATTCTAAAAGCTACTATACAAATGCCACATCACAATGTCAAGGAAGCCCAAAAATGTTGATACCTTATGTGGAAACCTTCTCGTCTTGCTCAGTAAGGCTGGTTTTATAACAGTGTTATTTAATAGTAATAAAGTAGTATTTACATTGTATTAGATGTTTTCAATTCGTCACTGGTACCAAGAACATAGACAGGACAAAATTTGAGGGGGTCCAGACAAATTATATATTCCCTTAGTGGACAGAGAGTAAAGCCGCATTTTGTTCCTTAAAAAGTTATTGGCCCGTTTCTTTGTTGAGAACGATATTTTAGCAGTACATAAAAGTAATACTGAATTATTTAAAGAATAATAATCGAATTATTTAAAAAATTGAAAATTTGTGGGTCCGAACCCCTTTAACTCCCTTACTTGCCACGCCTTTGACTGGTGCAATCTGGAGTGAAAGTTCAATATAAACATTTTTCTGAATTACTACTGATCCAAGCACTGTTCTATAAATGAAATTTATAATAAGTTATAAACAAAATGTTTCAGTTTCTTGAAGTGTTGACTTCAACTTAAAGTGTCAACAGCTGTAATTTTCAGTCAAATTTGGGTTTGCAACATAACTACTACCGTTTTTCTAGTTATAAAATATTCCAAACAAATTTTCTGATCTTTCTCTTCACATAAATCTTCCTTGCATTTATTCTACACAGAAGATTAGTTAAAATTGTCCAGCCGTTCTTGATATTCATCTTAGCAACACATTTTGTGATTAATTTTTATTTTAAAGATTTCAACCAATACTTGTTTACCCTAGGACAATGAATACTAGTATGACAAGATTCATACTAATGTTCAGTTTTTAGCAAATTTTTGCGTTTGATAACATTTACTGTATTCTCATAGACTATAATATAATCACGGGTAGCAGCATGAGGGGTCCGAAAATATTTTTGAAGGAATAGGGGGCACCGTCACAATATCCTAAGGGCAGAAACGTTTGAAATCCGCCTCTGATATTTTTTTGCTAAAACTTTGAAGAGTTTTAATGGAGCTAAAAAAATAGATTCGAAATTTAGCCCTATTCAAATAATAATGTGTGCTCACCTGGCCCGTGCAAAGACGGATTCTATTATTAAATTATTGTTGGAGAACGCCCATAAAATGACGCATAGTTTGCATTTATGTTTATGAAAGTGCCACAATGAAACTAAATTTGTTATTAATCTAATTGAAGACATTGCATAGAAAAATAATTTTATTTAATTTTTATACTAAAGGAACTCTGGGCTATGCATTTTAAACTGATAATCAGTCCTTCACTACAGCTGCGAGAAGGGGAGTACACGCAAGCATACTCGCTCACGATTCACGTCCACGGCCAACCTCGTCAATCGTACCACTTTTTAGCTGATATGATATGAGTTGTCCACAAAGCCAGTTAACTTCAAAGTCAATCACAAAATTAACAAGGAAAATAGTAGAAAAACTAGATTAGTTCCTGTTGTTCTTTGGGTGGCCATTGGGAATATCATGGCTGAGTTTTTTGCAGTGGAATTATACAGACATTTGCTGGAATGTGAAAATATTTTCCGGTAATACAAAATTGATGGAAATTGAGTAATACTTTTTAATTATCAAGATATTCATAAGGAAAGTGGAGTAGAGGGAAACAAAGTGAACATAGATTCAGTTTTCATTCTATAATATTACACTCAAGGAACACAAAGTTACATAGTCATTTTCACGTCCAGCTCGGAACGGATGATTTTTAATGCACCTTAAGAACGTTCAAGTATATTGATGAGCTCATAAGAATTTTAATTAGTTTTATATTCACAAAAAACTTTTAGTTATCAATAACTTGACACAAGGCTTTACCTGTAGGTATATTCAGGAGCCTAATGGTTCTCCGAAATGGATGTCCATTACGCAGGATTCTCCGACAGTGGATTAACAACTGCGGAAATGGACCAAAACCGACGTTAGCGAGTATTTATAGCGGTCTTACGTACTCCGCTAATGTTCTGGATTTTATAAAGTAAAAATCTGTTTCACTATTCCAACACTGCACTGTTTTATCAAAGATTTAATATCATTATAACAGATTGCTCTATTCAAGAAATGTGAGGCAGTATTGCCTCATTGGGGTGGTATAAATAATAATAATTTAGTTTGACATTGTAGTGAGATTTTGTACATTAATCACCGTTATATGCTACCAAAAGTATAATTGAAATTTTCTAGAATTTGAATTTGCCCTTTCTTTAGATTTCAAAAACACCTAATACACATAAAGGGACTGTTACTTAAAGGTATAGTTAATACGATACCTGATGGTACACCGAGGGCCTGAAGGACTGACTAGAGAGAATGACCACGCGATGCCACTGCACTGGATTCAAGAGCAGAAATAACACGTCACACCCGAACTAGCGAAGATGGAACACTGTCGAGGAAATAAATGTCGGTATTTCCTGTATCGTCTGAAACAAACAGAACAGGAAATCGATAGTCGGAATCGGGAGGGTTAAAGTGGATCCACTCCCAGCATCGTGCTCAAGAACCAAAACATAAGGCCAGAACCGGTGGCTTTATTTATCTATTAGAGTTTTTACAACTGAAGAAAACGGTAGATTTCCCGGAGTCAAGTCTGTGATTTCGGATGGTGCACTAAGGGGAAGGTGAAATGGAGCTAAAAACATCGCTAAAAAATGGACTTTTTTATTTTACTGAAAAATTCTTGGATTCTTCCTGAAAATGGCAATATATAACACTTGGTATTTTAAACCACGGAAGATTTTTATAAAAATGAAAATATATTATGTGTTCAAGTGTTTTAGCGCATTTTCTGTAGAGAAATCGTCCCAGAACTCATACTTCTGTATTCATTCTCATACATATTTTATTTTCTGGTGTTATTTTTATACTCTATGCAGTTTTATGAGATACTGTGCTGTCACCAGCTGCAGCTGTATTGTAGTCTTTGAAAGTTTTATGTTTATATATTATGTGCAGTAGTTTGTTTTCAAACAGTTTCAAGTGGTTGTGAAGTTTGAGCTTATTAGTTATAATCAGTTTTGTGTTGAATATGCATAAATGACTAAGTTATACTAAAAGAAGAACCTTCAGAGGGAATAAATATACTAAACAAACAACATTAGACATTAGAAGTAATGAAACTGCTGAGTCTAGCATTAGCTCAAGTCTAGGTTATGGAAATCCTAGGCCTAGTTTTGAAAGTGCATCAAAGAAAAAACTTTCCTATTTGAATAAGCCTAGTAAAGAAATTGAAGACATATATCAATCAAATGTTGTAAATATTATTGTTGATGTAAATACACTAAGTACTCTTGACAATACCTTATGTAAATGCAAACATTATGACTCTATTGGCAATTTAAAATTTTCTAAGGACTCAAGTAAAAGGAAAGGTATTGTTTCAAGTCTTATTATGCACAAACTGTGCTAATAAAGTATCAAAAGACACATCAGAAAAGGAAAACAAACTCTACAAACTAAATACTAGGTTTGTTTATGGCCTACGTTGCATAGGAGTACGTCTAGCTGGTGCGAAAAATGTATGTGCTATATTAAATGTACCTCCTCTAAGCTAGTCTAGAGGCTACAAATGAGATGAGGGTGAAGAAAAGACAATGTAAAAGGAAGCTGGAAGATGCAGAGAACCAAGGGACCAGCCACTATGGTGCTGGAGCATTCTAAATTTATGTGTAGGTCTTTTTTACATATGATCAACTACTACGTTTAATTCAATTGCCGTTTTCCGAAAATTGTGTTTGTTGAACTTATGTACCTGTAGCTCAGTTTTTGTTTAAGTTAGAAAGATGAAATTTTGTACACTATCCCAAGGTACTGTTTTGCCTATCTGGTAGTAAAATCATGACTATATCTTACATATTTACTGAAATAAATAATAAAAATCATAAATTAGTGTGGTAAAAAATTACTTGTTTATTGATAATGCAGTAAAATTGTTTCTAACGCTCTAAAATGTTTCAATCTACTACAGGCTCATCTAATAACATACCAAAAAATACTGTAAAAATTGTATTGTAATATCTTGACTGGTTATAGAACTGCAGGTACACGAAGTTAGTAAAAGTTCTCATATGTTAAGCATAGGCAACGTTCTCCCCTAATAGATTCGCATTAAATCAACCCTTACCACCATAGCTATACAGTGTTATCTTTTTGTAACTTATAACTATGCAAATGTTAGAAATCTTACATTCCTTTCAAATCTTTCATCGACTATACCAAGCTTTAAACGATAAATAATTTAGTTTGATATAAGTAGATTGAATTTCGTATGAATTCCTAAAAGTTATGGGGCAAACGTCACTGTGTAATCAACTAAACAAAATGTCGTAGTGCAGAAAATAATAGTGTTTGATTAAACAAAACGAACTATACAATTACTTTGATACTATATACAGTACTGTATGAATTGAAATGATCAAAAATATAGAAAATATATTATTACATGAAACTGTTCATTAATATAATTAACAATCTATATTCAGAAAATAATAGGAAAGGTCCTATTATTAAAAAGATCAAATTATTCAACCATCGGGGTGGGAGTCCAGTGAATTGCATTTCAATATTGCTTCGTGAATACAAATAGCTTATTGAGCTTAAAGTAAAAATACGTCACGAATATTCATTAAATTTGTTAGTGTAACGTTAAGTACATTTTTATTTTCATTAATTTCTTAACTGAATTTGAGAATAGGATACGTTTTCAAAATATTACAAAATAATCCTAAGCTAATTTTATATTGATTATGGCTCATTATGATGGTAACGAAAAAATAGCAGAATAAATAATTGTTTAAAACGAATTAATACACCCGTAAGAGAATAAAACGTGTGGCACGTGTTGCCCAACTATCCCAACACACACAAAAGTTCATTCATTTTATATTATTTCTTTATTCATTATTTTTTGGTTTATAGACTTTTATTATTAACAATATTTGAATGGCAACCGGTGTAATGAACAAAAATATGAACTTATGATATAGCCAGATATTTGGAGAAAGATTTCATATGCAGTAACCACAGGGAAACCTGTTATATGTGGTTTGCCGAGCTCCTATCCTGTGTCATATTAAAAGTGTTCTATACCTCTTAAGTGATAGGTAGGATTGAACTATATTCTTGCTTATGCTGCACATACAGATAAATTAAAATTAATATTAAAATTTGTTTTTCTAATAAAACATCCTAAATCAGATATACAATACCTTTAAATATATGTAATATATAGGGTACTTCCTTATGTAACCAAAATCACACAAACTTTTATAAACAGATTGTTTGCTCCCCAAAATAAAAATCAGTCATTCAATAAATATCTCCTGGTTCTCTAGAGCTTATAGTAGTTTTAAAATTAAACTGAAAATATCAATATGTGAGGAAAACCTAATGCTCGTGCAACCCATTAATCAAAATATATAATAAAATTGAAGTAAAATACTTTTGACATGACTTTTGCTTCAAATAATTCAAGCATACACTGATTCAAAAGATTTTGTTATAATCTTTTATTTTCTTACATTGTATGTTTCATTTTACAACTAATAGTAATTATTAAAATACTCTTTTTAATAACGACCGGCAAGGAACCATACTTTAATTGCATTGAAAAATCGAATGATCCTGTATAATACGGATAATAATTTAAACGTAATAACTCAAAAGTTTCTTCATTTACTCAAAGTCTCTTCACATTTAGCATTTATGTAAATACACCTCTATTACTTCTTTGTTTTCCCTTTTAATATTTGTGAATTAATTTACATACGCCCTGACGGAGTCTCCGAATAGTTCAAGAGACGAGACATACTCACTATAACATATATTTACTGAACGGGTATCGACATGACATTATTAAGGGTGGATGCAGGAAGAAGGAGGGTGGTAGGTAGGACACAAACAGGAGACAGAATAATGGTACAAGACAGACAAGATCGTTTCAACAGTTTTCCGACGTCCGTATCAGTTGTTCCGTCTCAAATATGACTGGATACTTCTCTAAATTCACAATATCTGTTCAATTACCTCTAAAAAAACTATCTAATTTTTCCTTGAATTAAAATTTAATAGTTATTATCCCTTTTGACTTCCTACTTTCAGTCAGAAGGAAGGTAATTCCCCCGTCAGTATGGTTACCTATTGTACATGGTAAGTGTTTTCCTAAAATGGTTTTATCAATGGTTAGCAAAAAAATTAACATATAAGCCAGTTGTAAAGCATCAATAAATAGACTTATTGTTTATACTTATAAATTATTGTTTAAAAAGAGTAATAGTATGAGTCGTAAATTACGATGAATTTTTGATAAAATTATAATTATATAACGGTCTAATGTGTTAGAGACTATTTAGTGTTCTTATAGTAACAGAGAGCATGAACATTTCGTATTCAACAAAGCTCAGCCAACTAGTCTCTGAAACCCCTGTATTCAAAATTAGCCAAACTCTGCTCTGACAGTGCGTCCTATAAATGATAAAGCAGACTCGCTTTGATGAACTTTACGTATTCATGTACTCTGTTTATGTTTGGTCTTCTAATGACATGCAATATTTGCCGTATTGCAGTCTGCTATTTCAGCGTTTAAAGTTGACATAATTTTATTTTGTGTTCTTAATAATTAAAAAATAACTTTATATAAAGTTTTATTCCTTGTAACCTTGTATGTGTTATTCATATGATATTAAATATTATATTTTATATCGGTGTGGTATAGTTAAGACAATATATGTATAATAAAACAAAATTTACAGGGCAAAATAATTTAATTTCTGATACTATACTATATTGTACAAGATTTATAAAAAAAATTACGAAGTAGTGGCATGTTGAATACCGATTAGTAATCAGAACTAATTTATTTTTCCCTTTAGATTTTTACTAACAACGTTTACCGGCATCACTTCTGTATAAAAACCATAAACTTTACTTGCGAATTTCAGTTTCAATTGACATAAAATCGTAAAATAAATGCCATTTATAATTTACTGGTTAAATCACGTAAGTTGTCATGAGCTATTATAAATCCTGTTATTTTTTGTCTAGAAAGGAAGGGTTGTGGAAAATATTTAGGTCTACAAACGATATCTTTTTCAAAATTACACATGACATATTATGTATTCACTTTGAATATTTTGAAATTTTCTCGTTGCCAATACGGTTTCCAATGAGAAAAATGCAAAACAGTTCGCTTAGGCTCAGCCAAATCCCATGGACATAGACCTTTACAGAACTATATGCAAAGTTTCAAATTCCAGCTACTTTATGGTTAGGACTTCACTAATGCTCAGCCTACTATATTACTTTTTACAGTGTATAAAATTTAAAAACTTTAACTGACACAAATAACGAATAAGATACAAATACCTTTTGGTAACGGCGTGGAAATTTAGAAAATGATTGATTCACGTCATTATTAGGTTTTCATTATTAAAAACAGTTTCTATTTACGTAAACAACAGTTAATTACTGCATAATGTCAATGAAAAATTAGTGTGAGCATACATCGTTTTTTAATAGCTATCCATCGCCTTGCTGAATCAAAATCTCCAGAAGACTTCTTTAACCAAAATTTGCTATACACTAAAGAACATAATTAAGAGCGGGAAATATCCTTATTTTCTCACATATTATTATAGTTGTATCAACAATGTGAAATTTAAATATAAATTGTACTGAGATGATGCATGTGACAATTAAACGTGTGTTGTAATGTTCCCTCAAGTGGTCATAAATTTGAAGTGTTCACGTGTACTCCGGTGATTTATATCACAACCCTAACACAGCTCACCTGTCCGCAGAGGCTAATTTATACCCTGACGCATATCTAAGGATGTAATATGCTTTTAAGTATAAGGAATTTTACCAAAACATTTTATTTAATTAAAACATTACAATTGGCTTTGCGTACCATTTATTATATGTCCTTTGCATGTGACAAATAGTATTGCAATTCTTGTTTTGGCTAGATGAAACCAATGGTTGTACTGTTGCAGTTTGATTAAACAAAATTTCATTTATTTTATATAAAACAATAAAAAATTGTTGGGATTATTTTTGCTTCATAGAATAATGTTTTCTTCATAATTGTTTCAACCAGGGCAGTTATTCACATTTCGCTAAAAGCACAAAAGGCTTCAGAATAAATTAATAAAATAAACATTCAGCAGTAACAGAAACAAAAATGTTGAGCTTGCTGTTGATACGTACTCTCTCAGTCATCCGTGCGACGACAAGCAATTCGTTATCAAAGTCATTTGTGAGCACACGCTCCAGAGATCATATTTGTCAGTGAATCGAATATCTTGTCTTGCCTATCTCAGAGAATCTCGTTGTAAACTTTATTTTACTTGCATTCTGCGTCTTGAAAAAAAAATACTGTTTTAGTAATCATTAGTGTTGTTTTAATTTTTTTAGAAAACCAATTTAATTCAACAACATAAATATTGCAACAATGGGTTCCATTAAATTTATATAAAATACTGCTGTATGACTCGCAACATCAGTTTAAGGAGAAAGTACGGTCAATCCATATTTTGTTAATTTGTTTAGTATGGATAGAAAAAAAAGTATGCGTTACACTGATTATTGCACTAACTATTTTCTCTTAGGTATACCTCTCAGTGATATTTATGTATATATCATCTGCAAATATAATCTAACCATCTAAATAATTAATATCACCATCTTTTATGAAGATGAAAAGTGGTCCTAAGATGCTACCCTGATTAACACCATATACAACCTCTCTAGTCTCACTATGATGACCTAAAAGAAATAACTGGTTTTTTGCTTGGGTGGTTATCCTGCAACAAGGCTGTTGGATTACAGAGAGCTTGTGGATGGCGTGAAGGCTCATAGCGTTAACTTTAGATAACCAAACTATTCCTCATAATTGTCTTTGACACACATTTAGATTTTACGCTGATGCATTTTTTTTTTATTGTGTTAAAAGTTTTTGCCATAGTATAATCAATAATGTCTTATTGGGCACAACCATCCTAGATAAAAATTAAATATAATATAAATACTTACTATTCCAAAAATTCAAAATTAGTTTTAAAAGAGGAACTCTCTTCATGAAAATGTAATTATGGAAATGGTTTAAGTTCTTTTTTTTAAGAAAGCTTGCATGGAGGTTTAGGCTGAAACTAACACACCCGTTTGTATTAATAACATTTCCAGTTTTAATCGCATCTGAATAGATGCCCTAATTGAAACTATTATTTATTCTGTGCATAAATGGTAAGAAAGTTCTATTAACGGATATTTCCCTCACAGGCCAAAATGCCATGTCAATTAACCGACATCAACCTCACAACGTCTTTCTTAGTGATAAGGTCTAGCCAACTTTGGGGATCTTGTCGAAAACATACTCCGTCACAAAGGAGGGGTGGGGGCACAGCAGCCAGATTAATGTTTTCTTCTACGTAATTAATTATTAAAAATATACGTTACATTGATTATGTCTGGTTATTTAAATGTAACCTTATTTTATAAAATATGCTCATTACGAAAATATTTGTAGAAGTTTCTAAAATTCCTTAAATCTCACCACTTACTATAGTAACTTTCTTAATTTTTTTCCTTTATACGTACAATTCCTATAGTAATACTGCAACACCAATCAGGGTATTTGAGCTATATTTCTAAATTAATAAACAGCGTCATATAAATCACTCTTATATGTTTTAATGTTAACTTAGTTTAATCTCATAATCGAATTGATTTGATAAGCCCTTTATAAATAAGGTCTTGGTTTGCACTCTATAGACGATCAATGTTACATTGTTGTCAATTGTTCAATTGTTATAATTTGCAGTGTTTCGAAGAAGAAATTACAGTTTCACCGACTAAAACGATTAAAAGGAAATGAAAAGCGATTTCTAGTTTAAGTAAAGCCCTGCCCGCTTTGCGTGTCAAACTTGACCTTTGCTTGTTTGCTTCCAGAATTTCTTCATTATAAACGCTGATAGACAATTGTTTTGTGCTGTAAACATTTGAGACTAAAAAGTTAGAGCTGGAAACTTTATTCTTATATTTTAATCATAGCCACAAAGTGCAAAGCTGCTTGATAAGCAGTTCATAGAATAATAAAAGCTATTAAACATTAATTATTTACACATTCAATAAAGAAGCCAAACATTATTGTTAAGTAGTTTTGAGAGCATTTTGATTCCAGAAAAGAAATTTTAAAATGGATTATGTTAGTCTAATGAAATTTACCAATTTAAGTATTATGTGTCATAGTAGTATGGCCAAAATTTATTTCAAATATTTCCATGTATTTTTATGTTAGTACTTTAATTTATTAATACGAGTACGTGCAAGTGAAGTAAACTTTGTGATATAAGTAAATTATCAAACAGATGAGGTAAATATGTGATTGTTTTGTGTTACTTTAAAATGTTACTAGATTTTATTCAGGATAGCCATATTACCAGTTGAAGACTGATCTGAACTTTAAATTTTTATTTCATTGAGAAGGGCTTAATTTCACAGAATTTTTCCCAGAACTCTGTATAATATGAGAAAATGTGACATTAAAAATGTATTATATATAATATAATGTGAGGATTTTAATGTCATAAATATTTCTTAGCGACATAAAATACTCTGAAATATTTAACCATGCTTCTTCGAAATTCTGCACCGCCGTATACGTATTATTTTAAATCATTATTTCGTTACTATAACAGGAGATAATATAAAAGTCCAATAAAATCATTGATATTAGTTTGCGTATCAAGTGAAATACAATTATCTGTGATCAATATAACTTTCATTATAAGACTGTTCATTAATCTACTAAGATCAAAATTTTATTGTAGTACAAATTTTAAACACTTGCTACACTTTACTTGCACTCATAACACTATTAAATTACAATTTAAAAAATTATAACAATTAAAAAAAAAATTTAATAAGGAAAATTAATTGTATTGTTGACACCTTCCCAATCCGGAAACCACAAAGGCTACAGATCGTGGGGAACAACGGCAACATTTGTTCAGCAGGAGCGGTAAAAATTGTGATGTGACACAATCCCCGTTAATATCTCTGACGTCATTATTGTGCGTTGCTAGCACAATCACGGTGAGGTCTCTCTGAGGCTGTGTTACCTAGATTACGTCTGTGCTGTTGTGATACCGTGCAATCAGTCCACGGCCCTCTTATGTATGAATTCCAGTATTGACTTTTCCTGTACCAATCAGATTAATTCTTCTATAACAGGTCTTATCGATTGATATGATGCAAGTGACTGTTTTAGATATTGGTGTACAGGCCATATCGGTGATAGGTTGTATACATATTATGATTCACCTATATTATCCTGCTGTTAGCTGTATAGGGCACCTGGCTGTGGATATAGGCTAACATACGAAAGAGAATGCTCGTTTAATTAGAAATGATCAAATAGCAATCCACGTTTGCACTGTTGAAAAAGGGGCAAATGTATATAAATAATATCCTAATTTGTTTAGAAACATCAAATTACTTTAAACAATACAGATTTATAGCCTACACTTTCAATATATGCATATATCAATATCGATTTATTTACTTCCATAGAAATTTCAGTTTACTATTAAAATATAAGAGGGACAAAACTCGGGTGGGGAGAACTTTGGGGTCTAGCTCTCAGAATTAGATGAATTAAATTGGTTCGGAATCAATATTGCATTTATTGTGCCATATCTCCTATTCCTTCAATGTAATATCCCTGGATAATGAACCTATATTTCTTTTTTACGCCCCAAAGGAAATGTTATTCCGGTTTAAAGATCAGTTTAGATAACTATAATTGAGTTTCAAAAATGGAGAGAATATATGTAATTAAATGAAATTAAAAGTCATTAAATTCAATATAATTGTTCATTTAAACTAATTCACTATAGAAATATTTATAACTTTAAATGTCAAATTCTAATTAAAAATGAACTCGAAGTGTATTTGAACAAAACCACAACATGGCTGTATTAAAAATCTGTAAAAGTTGAAATCCAACTTAAAATACATATATTACAGAGTAAATTTTCTGAAATACTTCACCAAGTCCAACAATAAATCTCAGAGTCCCAGTTCAATAATATGCATAGAATTATTCAAAATTCCATCACAAAAAATCCCAAGAATTTAAAATTATATATGATTTATTACTGATCTGTTAAATAATACACCATGGTAAATAAATCAAATATAATTTATGTTTTCTGAAACTAGACAAATTTTCCAGATATGTCAGGGAAAATAATGCTTACAGAATTTATTCGACTATTAAAAGAAAATCATTATATAACTTTCAGTATTTTGTATTTTTATATACACTTAAAACACTCACATTATTTATTTATACTTGCTCAAATTATTGAAGTACCATAACCATATAAACTCCGTAGTGGTCCCCAAGTGGATCCTATTGCTGGATCTCAAATTACGTAATATCCCTGCCCTCTGATCGGTCCAACATTCAACCGTTCAGGCAGGCAAGTTTTTCTCGCTCATTTCAACTGTTGAGGAACCAACAGCGCCTTACAGGGCTGAGGAGAACGCGTGGCCCAACGACGCCATTGGTTGGCTGGTTCTGTCCGTCATCAGCCTATGTTCAACAATCGCGCCCAACGTTAGGAGTAGGAACTACACGTTTTAAACCGAACCATACAATTTATTGCTTATAAATATAGAGATGAATTTCTTCTTTTTTAAAAACTTTTTTCAATACTTGACATAGCAGAATACTATATGTAACCATTGCTTAGCACATGCGACTGCCTTGTACACATATAAGTACTATACTATCATAACAATTAACTCAAGCGATGCAGTCACTACCAATGAGAGTATTCGTTAATGAGTGTAAAGGACACAGTAGCCTGAGAGTTACGAGTAAGTGTGGAGAGAGAGAGAGACAGGGCAGTTTTAATGAGCTGATCCAATTACTCAGTTTCCATCCAGTCCGCTCGATCTCGCCACAGTCGATCCAATTACGTCTGTAGCTCCTGATAATAATTTTAAAAATTAGTAGACTATTACCATAACTCAGTGATTAGTTCATTCCTGTTATTTAAATGTACAGTTACGAAATATGAAGCAGATTTTTTGTACAGGCGTAGTAGAATTATTTTGGAATGGTCAGAATAGTTTAGGTTTGCTGGGAGTGTCACTCGACTCTAAATTTTTTTTAAACATTCTTTAAGAAGCTAAAGATTTCATTGCAATGATTAGACCATTTATTTATAAGGTATAAATTTTCCTTAAATTTCTTACAAGATCAAAGAAAAGTTTTTAAATCAGCTCTTGTTTGTAAACAAATACTTTACAACATGAAACATTGCTATTTACTGATTTTTAAAATAACTACAATTGACAATGGAAATTAAGAAGCTGTTTTAAACTTATCACCTAACAACATATTAAGTTAAAACCAAAATCTAACAGAACACTCTACATATTTATCATTATCGCACCAATAATAAATAAAAATTAATTCTTTTATTTATTTTAAATTAAAACTTTCTGTTGGAGATAATGAATTTTGTGAAAGTTCTAGGTAATACATAAAAATGCTTCTGTTTTTAAATGTAACATATATGTGTCCAATCTCGTATAAAAAGGTGTTTTCTAATCTAAAAATTACTTGAGTAAAAAGCTATGATTTTTATAGCTGAAATCTTAGAAAATATTAAACTGTTCATTGTCCACAAGGTTTGTTTTTATGGTATTACAACTTATCTTAATTGGTAAATTCCCAAAACTATATGCAATTTAATTATTGAAAAACTACTATAATTATTATTTATAAAATATTGATTTTTTAACAAAAGCACGTTTTATATAAAATATAATACTATATATGATAAAGAATTGTGCTTCTCTTGTGGTATAAGCAGCTTATATATCGAGTTATACTGTTCATGTTGAGGGACAACGCTAATCCGTTAATAATTTTGGAGTTCCATGAATACTCTACGTATGAACATAAGACGTTAATCTGATTTATATAAACAGACTTAGTGGTGGTAAGCAATGTGTTCTATAATTAGATTATTCATTCAAGTAACCAAACAGTAAAGCAAAGAATTAAGTACGTTAACGATCTGGATTAGACCGATACTTGCTCTGTAACTTACGTTATTTAATTAATAAAACAAATTTTTAAAACCTTGGTATTCTGTTCTAAGCATAATTATCGTTGTTTCTTTTATTTGGATTACCTCAAAGTTATTGAGATTTACCACCATGCTTTGTTAATTCAAACAAAAACACGAGAGGGACAATTGGATTGGTTTCTCTCATTACAGCATTACGGCCACAAACAATCAGAGACTACAATCCCTGACTTGTTACGTGATTGCTATCCTTGTCTTTTATTTGCTACAGTGTTAAAGCTTTTACACAGATTAGTCCTTTGAATAATCATTTCCATAAATTTAACCAACAAACGATATGTACAAATGTATATAAGTGTCCTTCTATCCCAAACAGCTTCACTGGTTGCAGAGCTGACAAAAATGCTAGGCTTTGTTTAGCCCAGGTTTCACTTGGTCCAGGTCACTATTTTTCGTTAAGTATTGACATTTTACTACACGCTGTTGCTTTCATTGGTCTTCTAAGCGAATAAATCATAAATACGATTTCGTCTTGTCCAGGTTTCATTTAGTATATGTGATTGTTGCTAATAGCTTTAGATTGAGCCGCGTCTTTCTTCATATAACCAAACAATTGTTTTCTTTCAGTGTATTTTACTTATAGGCGGGAATATAAATTATTGATTAAACAACAAGTTCACAATCATTGCCTACTTTTCATATATCGAATATATTAAGGGTTACAGGAGACAATGTTTGTAATTAATTTTGTTTACAACGGAAGATAATTGATCGCGGTTTGACCTCACATATGAAAGGATTTTGCAAACATACGAGTAAGGGAGAACTCTTCCCTGCCGGCATTCCTGATAGACGCTGAATGAGAGTTCTTCCTGTCTACCAATGTGTCATGACGCAATAGTGCCCACTATCTCTTCTCAAATTAAATTGCAGTGTCAGGTTTCCTCAACTTCTTGTCCTAGCCTCAACATCTTGAGTTTCGTCACTTAAACATCCAATTTCAGGAGCTCCTTTGGAGGAAATCCTCTCATATGTGTCAATATGCCAAAAATCTAAGTCACGATTATTTAACGTTTTCCACTAAAATTACTCACAACCTGTTATTTATCACAGCGATTGAGTTTTAATTTACATACTATACACTCAAACTACTGTAGTACTTAGTTAGTTAGTTTACTTCAACAAAAATATTATGATGGCACTTACTCGAGGTTTCTTATTTCACTTAGGTTCCAGTATAAAGTTCCTTTTGAACAACACTTGAATGAATAAAAATCATTTGTAGAAAAACAAAGCTTCATTGAGAGATAACTAGAAAACTTCATAAATAATCAGAAGAATGGATTAAAAAACTTTAATGGATCTTAGACAATTTCAAATTGTCATGCAATTGTCTAGAGTGCAAGAGTTTTCTAATTGATCATTTTTATGAACATGATACAAATATTTGGATTTCATAACTCCATATCCGCCGCCATTGTTTGAAATAGAATATGGTATTTTCATTCTGATTTCAATAACTACAATTTGTTTCGATATTTTTACAGGATGTTTTCGTTTTAGATATCAAAAGTGTAATTTCATGTAATCTTTGTTGCTGTACTACGTTTTCTCGAATATTCTCTTGTGCATTTGTCATTGATGAGCATCCGCCAAGTTTCCAAGAAACACTAAAGTCAAGGACATCTTAAACGAGGCTGTTCAGTCCCTACTGTTGACGCTACTGTTTATCAAATTACGCCGTTGATGCTCAAACTAAATACTCTTGTAGTATTAAAGTTAGACTAACTCCTGACACCACAAAATTTAAAGCAAAGGCTGAGGTGTATTAACACGCTATTAACTAAGATACAGTTAGTTTTAGTATATAGGCTAGCTAGTTGTAGGCAATACCAATTCGTTTTTTATTGAAATTGAATGTCTGCCAACTTATTGCTTACATTTATGTTGTCGTTATATGAGGAAATATTTCCAAATTACCTGAAGCTTTTTTATTAAAATCGTGTTGGTGTCTTAAAATAGGTACGGAAAACATTCAATACTATTGAGTAAATGGTTTAATTGTTCAAATTACTTGTAGTTAAATGATACCTGAAACACAACTGGTTGAAGAAAATCAGAATAAACTCCTATAATTTGCCAATAAAAATAGATTTTAATACAACAAAGAAGTGTGTCGTTCTTTACGATTAAGTCATTCCGACACTTCTCCTGACTCCTATGACTATTTCAGGATGTTAAAACAAAAGGACTTTATTTACTACATTTTAACTCTTCTAATCTACTGCTGAAACATTAGTACGTCTATTATACTCAAACTCAAGCTTATTTTATTCAATTTGTCGTTTTAACAACTCATGATAAATTGCAGATCCTTACCTTTTATTGCCACAGAAAAATTGTATACGTTTAAAAGCTACTCGCTCTCAGTCTGTAAAAGGGGATGACATGAATTCGTGGTCACTGGCACATCCACAATCCAGGTACCAGCGCAATGTCTGGTATGGACTCGCAGAAAACTGTCTTAATTGTGTAGTATTTGAACCCTTACTTGCTACTATTTCCAAGTGGAGTTTTGAGACCATCTCCAGAATGAGTGCTCCCAGAATTTTAGTAACGGGCTTGCCTAATTTAACTTATTTAACGCATTGATGTCACCTGCCAATATAACATGACTGAAGGCACTGCGCAGACAATCTTCCAATGCCCCCAATACATCTCTATACATTGAGCGGAGTATTTTGGAAAAGGTACATACTGAATACCATGACCTGTTGCAACTTGAACCAGACGTGGCCTCCATGGAACCATGACGGGAGGACTTGATCATGATAATTTTAGGGACTTCCTAATCATCCACCTGAGCAAAAACTTTCCTCTCTTCCCGCTTGTTGGCCACAACCAGGGAGGTACAGTAAAATTAACGTTCCTGAAGAATGCACAACAGCAGATGTAGAGTGACACTTACAATCAGAGTGCAATGTTACAGATCAGTTTGTGGAGAGCGGCTGAGGCTACCTAAGTATCGCTAATTAATCGTACACTCAGTTTGTGTCTAGTGCTCAAAGGACCATTTATGTCAAGTAAAATTACGTCCTTGAAGAATGCAACAGCAGATGTAGAGTGACACTTGGTATACAGAGTACAATGTTGCAGATCAGTTTGTGGAGAGCGGCTGAGGCTACCTAAGTACTTGTACACTCAGTTTGCCCACGTTTGTCTAGTGCTCAAAGGACAATGTATGTCAAGTAAAATTACGTCCTTGAAGAATGCAACAGCAAATGTAGAGTGACACTTGGTATACAGAGTGCAATGTTACAGATCAGTTTGTGGAGAGCGGCTGAGGCTACCTAAGTACTTGTACACTCAGTTTGCCCACGTTTGTCTAGTGCTCAAAGGACAATGTATGTCAAGTAAAATTACGTCCTTGAAGAATGCAACAGCAGATGTAGAGTGACACTTGGTATACAGAGTGCAATGTTACAGATCAGTTTGTGGAGAGCGGCTGAGGCTACCTAAGTACTTGTACACTCAGTTTGCCCACGTTTGTCTAGTGCTCAAAGGACAATGTATGTCAAGTAAAATTACGTCCTTGAAGAATGCAACAGCAGATGTAGAGTGACACTTGGTATACAGAGTGCAATGTTACAGATCAGTTTGTGGAGAGCGGCTGAGGCTACCTAAGTACTTGTACACTCAGTTTGCCCACGTTTGTCTAGTGCTCAAAGGACAATGTATGTCAAGTAAAATTACGTCCTTGAAGAATGCAACAGCAGATGTAGAGTGACACTTGGTATACAGAGTGCAATGTTACAGATCAGTTTGTGGAGAGCGGCTGAGGCTACCTAAGTACTTGTACACTCAGTTTGCCCACGTTTGTCTAGTGCTCAAAGGACAATGTATGTCAAGTAAAATTACGTCCTTGAAGAATGCAACAGCAGATGTAGAGTGACACTTGGTATACAGAGTGCAATGTTACATATCAGTTTGTGGAGAGCGGATGAGGCTACCTAAGTACTTGTACACTCAGTTTGCCCACGTGTGTCTAGTGCTTAAAGGGGAATGTATGTAAAGTAGAATTACGTACTTGAAGAATGCAACAGCAGATGTAGAGCGATATGTATACAGAGTGCAATGTTACAGATCAGTTTTTGGAGAGCCGCTGAGGCTAACTAAGTAATCGTACACTCAGTTTGCCCACGTGTGTCTAGTGCTCAAAGGGCAATGTATGTTAAGTAGAATTACGTACTTGAAGAATGCAACAGCAGATGTAGAGCGATATGTATACTGAGTGTTACAGATCAGTTTTTGGAGAGCGGCTGAGGCTAACTAAGTAATCGTACACTCACTTTGCCGACGTGTGTCTAGTGCTCAAAGGGCAATGCATATCAAGTAGAATTACGTCCTTGAAGAATGCAACGGAAGATGAAGAGTAGCTCTTAGTAGCCAGTATGCAATGTAACTATTGTGGATTTTATAGTATGATACAAATAGTTGATCCCAATAATACATTCGTGTTTTTAATAATTTACTATTTTAGATAATCAAAATTTTAATTACTTATAATATTTGAAGAAATATACATATTTAATTATAGTTTTTCTTAACTAAATTGCATTTTTTATACAAACATGTCATTACCTAAAGCTATAACTCACGTAAATGCTGTAAAACGGTACATTTTTATCCTCGGCCGTTTTATTTGCATCTGATAAAATTAATTATTTTATACTTTAGAAGTTTACTACTTGCTAAGTAAGAAGTGGATTTTCCGTATAAATTAAATCATGAATTTTTAGTAAGGTTTGTTAATGACGATGAAACTTGTATATTTTACTTCAAAACTAAAAGACCCATTTAGTTTGCAAAATATGTACGTACTTAGGATATATATTTAATGAACTGGCTGAGTGTAACAAAGCCGGGCGGTAACTGGGAAATCTCTTTATGATAATGTGTGCTTTTAATCTATATTTATTTTAAAATGGATGAATTTGACAAGCCCAAACTAGGATTAAAACGTGAGACCCTGGAGTTAAACAAACCATTAATGACGAGGCCATTTAATCCTTGTTTAATTTTTTTAAACTTGGTACAATTTCATTCTCCTCGTATCTTTTTATAACGACCTTTCAGCTGAGATTTATACGAAACTATGCCCATTCAATGAGATTTTATTGAATTTTTTAAGGAGTAGGAGTGTTGCAAATCAAGAGAGACCTATTACCATTATTAAATTATACTGGATATGAATACTGTGGAAACTTTTTTGCTTACGCTCAGTCAATAAATCTTTTATAGGAACATTGTACTGAACAGGCTCTACTCAAGGTGATTGATGAATGTACGTTTCCTCAATATTGGTAAGACATCAAGAAAAGTTATTACCTACTATTTGCTCCAATATCGTCACCTCGCTAAGACTTGTCATGACAATATCTCCTCAACGCTCCGTGACGTCACCACACCTATACCTGTCTCAATTTGTGAATAACAAGATCTGTCTATAGCTTGCAGCTTTCAGGTCTCTCTAATATTTCGGGAGGCGTTCGTTCATTATGCATCGTTGTTGTGTGTGATTGCTTTTTTATGTGGCCTTACATGAATCCGAAGAAGTTGAATAACATTTGTATTAAGGACTTGAACATAAACTGATAACTCTATATAAGGATAACTCTAAAACTGCATGTATATTGCACAGACTCTAGACAGATATTGCACAAAAGTTTAAAATAAAATAAAACTAACAATATAAAAAAGTTAAGATTACCTGTTTTAGGCATTATTATGGGCATATGCTTCCCATACAGGACAGGCCTCTTTTAGAGTTTTATCAAAGAGGAAAAGGAGGGATTGTCGGTCTTGGAAATAAAAAACCGACAGTTACTTATAAAAATTGCTTAGGTCAAAAGCACTTATTGAATTCCTGTTCAGAGAACTCTATCACTAGTTCAGATCTGAGGTCCAGATCATTAGACAAATCGAAAACATAAATTGGTACTCCCCATGACGTTCTGAATTTTCTTAAACCCCTCCGGAATTGTTGTCAGTATTAATTTATTTCGGCAGTAACAAAATTGTATATGAAATATAGGTATAGGTTTTTTGCTCTCCAGGTAGTTCGTTATACAACTGCAGAGTTGAATAGGGCATGTTCTTTTCAATAAGTGTCAGTCTATAGATCGGGTAGACCATGTTAACCTTGTGACGAGTGTTTTACTGATGATAAAAGTTATTTTCTGTCAAGTTTTCGAGGACATTTTTTAAGAAAGTTAAAACCTGAAATATGTAAGAGCGAGGAGATTCAGTTCCTCGCAAAAGGCGTAAGCACTCATTGTAAAATTAGTGCGATAACCAGATCCTGGCATAACGTGAACTATCCTCTTTTGGAGTCTAAATGTTCCATGATACGGCCCAAAGAATCCAATAGCATATTTTAATCTATTGTACGCGATCGTATTGCAATTTTCATCCAATGACCTGTTTTTTCTATCAAATTTTAATAGATAGTTACAAAATTAAATAAAGTTTGAGATAATGCTGCCTTTCGTCTCAAAAACATTTCAAAGTTTGAAAAACTCTTCCAAATATGTTTATCCAAAACGGGTGATGAATTCATTTCTTTTTTATTTTTAAAAATATCTGTTGTCACTTTCATTCAGTAAATACTAACTAAGTACGTAATAATGATTTCATACCAAGGCCAAGTTGCAGCAGTGTTGCTTGGTTAGGCGGACTGCCAGCACAGTGTCTCGATTTACGAGTGCGGTTTACACTCCTCCATATCTCTCTTTGGCGAAATGTTTTATGGCTCTTATGTTACTCAGATACATGTAGTGGACATTGCTTCTAGCCCAAATCAAAGGATAAACAAAGTTTTATATTTTATGGTCAATATTCAATACCTATTAGTAATTGACATGTGACAAATTATATCTCATTTTGTCAAGTATTTCGTCAATCCTTTAGCTGAGCATTATTAGTAGTATTTATTATGTAGGTCTTTTTATATAATATAAACAGTTTTACTAAACACTCCTTTACAAATGACAATGAATGGGTTATTCAAGTACTAATTTTTATAATTTACAATGAGAAATGCTTAATACTTTATTAAATAAACTTAAAATAAACTATTTTTATTATTTCTGTTATTGAAAACGCCATTTTTATGAATTTAATAAATTATTACCAGAACTACTTCACTTGTTTCTCGAGTCGAAAAAAACAATAAAATAACCAGTTATGGCTTTAGTGTAGTATAAAGAACGGGCTATACAAATGATAACTTTGGACATTAATTACTATTAATTTTTTATTCTTAACAAATTAATATTACATTAAATTTCAAAGATCTAAATAGAGTTAGCATAGTTATCAGGTACGGTAGAAAGAGTTGATTCAATGTGAATTTTGAGTTTAGCTATGTAATGTTTTTCACCTTCCTCTTAGTGCAACCTTTTTGAGTCTGACACTGTCACAGACTTAAGACCTGGAATGTGGAGTTATGTTCGTCTGAAGAGATCCCCAGATATTCGGCGACGAAGGGACTCTACATAGTATAGTGTAATCCAGGTGAAGAGGTATTCTCGTTTTCTCACCAGGAGCACAATTATGTCTCCATTACCCTTTTTGGATCTGTTCAGACGAATATGACTTCAGATTCCCGGAGTCAAGTCTGAGACAGCGTCAGATTCTAGACGCTGCACTAAGAGGAAGGTGAACTGGAGTTAAACTTAACATTCACAATTAATTAACCCTTCCCACCATAACTACATTAAATAATGGTTTGATAGAACAAATATTCATAAGATTTCATCACCTTCTTCGCAAAGGCGTTAGGTCGTGGGTGCAATCAGAGATACATTTGGGTATTTCAACTGAATGGCGATAATTCTCACAGTATTTTTGCAACCAGTAAGTATCGCGTAAAACTGTAATATCTACTCGCTATGCACACAGTTATACTGGGCCTAGAACTTAATATTTTGTTACCAGAAACCTGTTGCCTACAACCTAGTTATTTACACTCCTGATGAGTGGGAATTCGACTACAGACATACGTAAATGTTCGTTTCATTACTACTTATATTAATAAAAACCTATATGTGAAGACTATAAAATTTAATGAATGAATTATTTATTTATCGAGGCGAAGTTATGACCACATTATTATTTATCACAATACACTGATTTTATTAAAAAAAACTTGCTTAAAGGATTCATTGTAATCGACATTTTTAAATGTATGGAGGGGATTATTGACGAACAATCAGCTACTAACCAAGTTTCACTCCCTCTCCATGTAGCATGATATTTCCAAAACCCTTCAAATATTCCTACTTATAAAATATATCAAGACTGACCCGATTGATTTAATGTGCTAGTCCTTGCCCATATTGACTGTACAAATACCGCAAGCAAAGTTGGGCAACTTTCTTTCCAGCACTTCTCGTATACCACTCTGAACAATACAAGTAAATGCGGTATCCTTCACCTCTCCTTCAAGTTATGTTGAGGTTATGTGTCACGTGTGTCAGATTCAAGCGGTACAGGACACCAGAGTCACGTGACAGCTATACGCTAACTTAACGTCTTGTGAAAGATCCAACTGATGAATGATGCCCATGGATAAGTGAATTGACCCGACTGTTTATGGCACGTTTAAAATACACGTAACAGGTTTTTAACCCATATAGTCACGTAAGTATAATTCTGTCCATCGCTTCAGGATTCCCTACCATGGATAAGCTTCACTAAAGTAGTTGAATAGATGTCAAATTAACAGTTAGAGAACAATATTTTTTTTATTTTACCAACTGCTCCTTCTGATTGTGTCTATAATTCATAATTTGATAAGACGTATCTGTAATAGAAGTCCTTCAAGAAACCAACCAAAAAAGGCAAAATCCCATATCCGAGAGTACACGAGATGAGAAACATTTCTACAGTCAAGGAAATATTCCACTGCTGAGGGACCACGATAGGAAATATCCTGCACCGAGGGAATAATTCCGCGCCCAAGGAGAACAATCCTGGACAAGAGAGAATAAACCCATACGAGAGGCAACATGAGAGAGGAAACAAAAGAAAAACCCCAATTCTGAGGAAACCATTACAACAGAAGGAAATTCCTGTATGAGGAAAGATTCCGTGAGATGAAATCTCGTGAAAAGGGAATAATTCCTCATCTAAAAGTTCTACAGAAGAAGGAAATCTCAAAACAAAGAGAAAATTTCAAAACGAAGTGAACAGGAAAGTAGAAACTCCCACCCGGTACCATAAAAAATACCTTCCTTTTAACGCTGTATTAAATTTATTTGTTATAATAATATGTAAACAATTATGTATTCCTAAGGTAGTGTAAGCGAAATTCCTTCTGTATTACTAGAATATCACTTCCAATGCAGGGGTCTTTGGATATATTCAAAATATCTAAAACAAAATAGAACTTTAAACTTTGAATTAGACTCAGAACTAGGAGAGCGCTATTGCAAGATCTGTGAAAGGCACGTTTGCTTCCTGACTGATATATATATATATATATATATATATCAACAATCCCCTCCATACATTTAAAAAAGTCGATTACAATGAATCCTTTAAGCAAGTTTTTTTAAATAAAATCAGTGTATTGTGATAAATAATAATGTGGTCATAACTTCGCCTCGATAAATAAATAATTCATTCATTAAATTTTATAGTCTTCACATTTAGGTTTTTATTAATATAAGTAGTAATGAAACGAACATTTACGTATGTCTGTAGTCGAATTCCCACTCATCAGGAGTGTAAATAACTAGGTTGTAGGCAACAGGTTTCTGGTAACAAAATACTAAGTTCTAGGCCCAGTATAACTGTGTGCATAGCGAGTAGATATTACAGTTTTACGCGATAATTACTGGTTGCAAAAATACTGTGAGAATTATCGCCATTCAGTTGAAATACCCAAATGTATCTCTGATTGCGCCCACGACCTAACGCCTTTGCGAAGAAGGTGATGAAATCTTATGAATATTTATTCTATCAAACCATTATTTAATGTAGCTATGGTGGGAAGGGTTAATTAATTGTGAATGTTAAGTTTAACTCCATTTCACCTTCCTCTTAGTGCAGCGTCTAGAATCTGACGCTGTCTCAGACTTGACTCCGGGAATCTGAAGTCATATTCGTCTGAACAGATCCAAAAAGGGTAATGGAGACATAATTGTGCTCCTGGTGAGAAAACGAGAATACATCTTCACCTGGATTACACTATACTATGTAGAGTCCCTTCGTCGCCGAATATCTGGGGATCTCTTCAGACGAACATAACTCCACATTCCAGGTCTTAAGTCTGTGACAGTGTCAGACTCCAAAAGGTTGCACTAAGAGGAAAGTGAACAACATTACATAGCTAAACTCAAAATTCACATTGAATCAACTCTTTCTACCGTACCTGATAACTGTGCTAACTCTATTTAGATCTTTGAAATTTAATGTAATATTAATTTGTTAAGAATAAAAAATTAATGGTAATTAATGTTCAAACTTATCATTTGTATAGCCCGTTCTTTATACTATACTAAAGCCATAACTGGTTATTTTATTTTTTTTTTTTTTGACTCTAGAAAAAGTAAAGTAGTTCTGGTAATAATTTATTAAATTCATAAAAATGGTGTTTTCAATAACAGAAATAATAAAAATGATTTATTCTAAGTTTGTTTAATAAAATATTAAGCATTTCTCATTGTAAATTATAAAAATTAGTACTTGTATAACCCATTCATTGTCATTTGTAAAGGAGTGTTTAGTAAAACTGTTTATATTATATAAAAAGACCTACATAATAAATACTAGACTACTAATAATGCTCAGCTAAAGGATTGACGCAATACTTGACAAAATGAGATATAATTTGTCACATGTCAATTACTAATAGGTATTGAATATTGACCATAAAATATAAAACTTTGTTTATCCTTTGATTTGGGCTAGAAGCAATGTCCACTACATGTATCTGAGTAACATAAGAGCCATAAAACATTTCGCCAAAGAGAGATATGGAGGAGTGTAAACCGCACTCGTAAATCGAGACACTGTGCTGGCAGTCCGCCTAACCAAGCAACACTGCTGCAACTTGGCCTTGGTATGAAATCATTATTACGTACTTAGTTAGTATTTACTGAATGAAAGTGACAACAGATATTTTTAAAAATAAAAAAGAAATGAATTCATCACCCGTTTTGGATAAACATATTTGGAAGAGTTTTTCAAACTTTGAAATGTTTTTGAGACGAAAGGCAGCATTATCTCAAACTTTATTTAATTTTGTAACTATCTATTAAAATTTGATAGAAAAAACAGGTCATTGGATGAAAATTGCAATACGATCGCGTACAATAGATTAAAATATGCTATTGGATTCTTTGGGCCGTATCATGGAACATTTAGACTCCAAAAGAGGATAGTTCACGTTATGCCAGGATCTGGTTATCGCACTAATTTTACAATGAGTGCTTACGCCTTTTGCGAGGAACTGAATCTCCTCGCTCTTACATATTTCAGGTTTTAACTTTCTTAAAAAATGTCCTCGAAAACTTGACAGAAAATAACTTTTATCATCAGTAAAACACTCGTCACAAGGTTAACATGGTCTACCCGATCTATAGACTGACACTTATTGAAAAGAACATGCCCTATTCAACTCTGCAGTTGTATAACGAACTACCTGGAGAGCAAAAAACCTATACCTATATTTCATATACAATTTTGTTACTGCCGAAATAAATTAATACTGACAACAATTCCGGAGGGGTTTAAGAAAATTCAGAACGTCATGGGGAGTACCAATTTATGTTTTCGATTTGTCTAATGATCTGGACCTCAGATCTGAACTAGTGATAGAGTTCTCTGAACAGGAATTCAATAAGTGCTTTTGACCTAAGCAATTTTTATAAGTAACTGTCGGTTTTTTATTTCCAAGACCGACAATCCCTCCTTTTCCTCTTTGATAAAACTCTAAAAGAGGCCTGTCCTGTATGGGAAGCATATGCCCATAATAATGCCTAAAACAGGTAATCTTAACTTTTTTATATTGTTAGTTTTATTTTATTTTAAACTTTTGTGCAATATCTGTCTAGAGTCTGTGCAATATACATGCAGTTTTAGAGTTATCCTTATATAGAGTTATCAGTTTATGTTCAAGTCCTTAATACAAATGTTATTCAACTTCTTCGGATTCATGTAAGGCCACATAAAAAAGCAATCACACACAACAACGATGCATAATGAACGAACGCCTCCCGAAATATTAGAGAGACCTGAAAGCTGCAAGCTATAGACAGATCTTGTTATTCACAAATTGAGACAGGTATAGGTGTGGTGACGTCACGGAGCGTTGAGGAGATATTGTCATGACAAGTCTTAGCGAGGTGACGATATTGGAGCAAATAGTAGGTAATAACTTTTCTTGATGTCTTACCAATATTGAGGAAACGTACATTCATCAATCACCTTGAGTAGAGCCTGTTCAGTACAATGTTCCTATAAAAGATTTATTGACTGAGCGTAAGCAAAAAAGTTTCCACAGTATTCATATCCAGTATAATTTAATAATGGTAATAGGTCTCTCTTGATTTGCAACACTCCTACTCCTTAAAAAATTCAATAAAATCTCATTGAATGGGCATAGTTTCGTATAAATCTCAGCTGAAAGGTCGTTATAAAAAGATACGAGGAGAATGAAATTGTACCAAGTTTAAAAAAATTAAACAAGGATTAAATGGCCTCGTCATTAATGGTTTGTTTAACTCCAGGGTCTCACGTTTTAATCCTAGTTTGGGCTTGTCAAATTCATCCATTTTAAAATAAATATAGATTAAAAGCACACATTATCATAAAGAGATTTCCCAGTTACCGCCCGGCTTTGTTACACTCAGCCAGTTCATTAAATATATATCCTAAGTACGTACATATTTTGCAAACTAAATGGGTTTTTTAGTTTTGAAGTAAAATATACAAGTTTCATCGTCATTAACAAACCTTACTAAAAATTCATGATTTAATTTATACGGAAAATCCACTTCTTACTTAGCAAGTAGTAAACTTCTAAAGTATAAAATAATTAATTTTGTCAGAGGCAAATAAAACGGCCGAGGATAAAAATGTACCTTTTTACAGCATTTACGTGAGTTATAGATTTAGGTAATGACATGTTTGTATAAAAAATGCAATTTAGTTAAGAAAAACTATAATTAAATATGTATATTTCTTCAAATATAAGTAATTAAAATTTATCTAAAATTTGATTATCTAAAATAGTAAATAAGAATAGTGGAAAATCTATGGAAACTAATACTTCCTATTTGGGAGAAAGAAGAAATGCCAGCTGAATGGCAAGAAGCAATAATAATACCTATACACAAGAAGGGTGAAAAAGAAGAGTGTGGTAACTACAGAGGCATCTCACTACTCAGCATCCCATATAAAGTTTTATCCAAAATTGTTTTAAACCGACTTGAACATTATACAAATGAAATAATCAGGGAAGAACAGGCAGGGTTCATAAAGGGCAGATCAACCACAAATCAGATTTCCATTTTCAAAGAAATATTATCTAAATACTGGGAATATAATAAAGAATGTTTTGCCAAATTTATTGACATTCAAAAAGCATACGATAGCATAATCAGAAAGGAGTTGTGGACACAACTAGGTAAATTTGGCATCCCGAGAAAATTAATAAACTTAGTTAAGATGAGTGTCACAGCTTAGTAAGAATTAATGGTCGGGACTGTGTACCTTTTGGGATAAACTCAGGAGTCAGGCAAGGAGATGATCTTTCTCCAATCTTATTTAATATTGCCATAGAAGAAGCACTTCAGAGTGTAGAGAGGGATTTAGGGGTGGAAGTTGGAGCTAAACTAAACATCCTAGCTTTTGCAGATGATGTTGTCATATTTGCAGAAAATGTAGATGATTTGAGGTCACTAACTAGACTATTTATGAGTGAGGCAGAGAAAGTGGGGTTGAAGACGAATGATGCAAAAACTAAATATATGCACTTTAGAAGGAATCAAAATCAAAGAGGAGAACCCCTACAAATTGATGGGCATGTTTTCGAACAAGTGGAGAACTTTAAGTACCTTGGGGTCACAATATCAAATAAAAACACAGATGAACCAGAGATACAAAATAGGATCAACTCAGCAAATAGATGTGTATATGCATGCAATAGGATACTTTCAACCAAATCTCTCTCTCACAAAACTAAAACTAGAATATACAAAACAATTATATGTCCAGTGCTTTTGTACGGATCCGAAACGTGGAGGCTTAAGCAGTCACGCCTTAACAAAATATCTGTAAGTACTGTCTTATTCGCTTTATTTTGCAATGTCTGCTCTTTTATTAATACAATTTATATTTCTACACCACTTTAGCTTAGGAAATTTTAATTTTCCTAAAATTTTTAATTTTAATTTTGTTTGTTTCTTAAGATGATAGAAGATAAAATTTAAAAACATGTCTTCATCACTACTGTTATCGATTGAAAATAGTTAGTATATTGGAGATTATTCTGAACTAAATATCATAAACTTAAGTAATTTTATAAATAAAAATAAGTGTACAATGCATAGTATAAAAATAAACTGCTAAATGGCTTGCGAAGCTCTAATCGCTAAAATGTCTTGACATATTTCAATAATTTTTAAGTGTATTCCTTGTCGTCTAACAAATGTTTCTATGTAGAATAATTAGAAAACATACATACATAGAAATAATTTAACTGTCACTAAACAGCTGTTGACACGTTCAGCTAAAGTTCACTAAAGAGGCTGAAACATACTTAGTATACGTTAACTTTTAGACAATTTTTAGAAAACGGTGCTTAATCAGTAGTGTTTCAGATATAAGGACAAAGTTAATACTTGACTATTACTATAGATTAAAGTAGTAATAAACTTAAGCGTTTAATACATCGGAAACTATTTAAACACTGTTATAAAATCCACAGTAATGACGAAAGCTGTGAGGTTTTCAAATAAGGCTTACGAAAAACTCCTTGGCTTCCTGACCATTGCAATAAGCCATTTTATAGTGGCTTAGAAGAATTTTTTTAAATAAACACTAACTTGCCTTACCGAGCCATTCTTCTCCGAACTATAGTCCATAAAAAATAAGACTTCCATCCCCGTTATAAACGATTATTTTGAAATATAGCATTAACTAAGTGAAAATATATATATAATTTTTTATCGAGGCAACTACGTAAATTCTAAAATAAGAAAAACCTTCTACACATTAAAATACAGTATTTTAATACGTAATAAAACTTCAACTATCCCCTAGTCTTTAGGTGCTAATAACCATAACTTTATGACAGCTTCGATTTGTCCAAAAATTACTCGTTCAGTTCTTCAGTTAATTACTAATTTCAAATGCTGAGATTTTAAGATTAACTAACTCTTACTTTGAACTTCTTTGCGAGTATGCTATTTCCTTTAGTTTAAAATCTAAGGATTTATCAAATCTAAAGTTCTCACCTTTAGTGATATGACAACAATTCTAATCCATCGTGTGGTCTGTTTTTAAGAATGTCTCCAGCTTTGCGAATGTTTAAGGTGGACACAATAAAGAAGGCAATACCTGTCCTGTAATAAGAGATGTCCTGTGTAGACGGTCACTGTGAGAATGACAAGACTAGTTCAATGTTAAATAACGTTTTAAACAATGTTATGAAAAGGTGCCTGAAAATAGTTTATTATTACGAAGTAAATGGTATATTTCCTATAACTTTTTAACTATTCTAACTTTTTTTAATTCTAAACTATTCTTTTTAAAACTCTCATTACATAACAGACTAGGTTTTCCTTCAATTTAGAAACTATCCACAGTAAAAAATTTGAAAATTATAACTCATGAACGGTATATATTTAAGTACCAAAATAAACAGGCAAGAAGTTAAAGGACCTTAACTTATTTAAATCTGTGTTATTGTAGTTCTCGACGTGTCAAGTGCTCAAATTTGGTTTTGCTAAGTGCTACATTTTAAGAAACACTAGACATAATTTAGCATCAATATGGAATTTCATTCAATCGATGTTAAATCGGAACTACTAATAATACACATCCGCCAAGGTTCAAGGGGTCGGAATTTAATCGTGATTGCTTTAATCTCGATCAATAAGCAACAAGACCAAATAATATAAATATATTTTCTGTATGACTACCAACTTTTCAATACTTTGAATAATGTTATACTCCCACTGGAGATGTTATGTAGGCTAAATGAAGTTTGGGATGAAAGTTTCTTGATTTGACAATGTATGAATGAAAATAAATAAAAACTTTATCCACCACATTTGTAATTTTTGCTATCCCATTTGTTACCATAGGAGAAAATTTAGTAAAAAATATATTTACTAATTTTGTGAAAAAAGTATTTGAGGAGAAATTAAAAAGCATTTACTTATAATTAACTTATGTTCCGTGTATTTTATTATAAATATGACAAATAATATATCAAATATTTCAGTCAGTTTAATTGTTCATAATTTGTTTTGTAAATAAACACAACTTGAAATAATTTTAAATAGACGAAATTTGACAATTCTTCTGAAATGTCAGGTACTACATTGAATCCTAATATTGTAAGCTATATAAAAATGCCTAATTGGTTAAGTTCTCATGTAAAACAGACAAACATAAAGGATAGCTGATGCTTAAAAAATGAAATAATAGTTCTGCTGAAGGAATCTTACTGTTTATTTAGACGCAGAGAACAACTCATAAATGTTAAAAATATTTTTTTAATACTCTGTGTAATACTTGCTACTGCCCAAAGGATGAGTGCGTGTTGTATTTCATTCTGAATGAATCTTTAATCTCCAAAGTAACTGAACTTCCTGTTCCGTGAAGTGTACAAAATATGTCATGCGGTAAATCTCTTGTAAATGCAGTGAATGGCTCTGGGAATTCTGTATTCAGTAACAGTTTAGTTCACATTGTCCAGTGAGTGATCTGCATAATTCGTACTCGCGGTGATTACCAATGTTTATTGTTTGGGCGGATGGCTGGTGGAATAGCAAATTAGTTAGAATTTAGCATTCAGGTTTGACCTCAGGGGATTCAAATTGTATTCATTACCACATACAGTGATGTCGGGTCAAATATTTTATTCCCGGTGAATGTATTTGTGATCACACAATCGCTCTTCCTAACTAACCTCATGTTAACTCACCTTGATATGTCGTTCCAACATAATTTTACATTCGTCGCTTTTTGAACGTTATCATTCGTTATTACGAAGGGTAGGAATGCGCCAAACCACATGTCGCGCAACAGGCTTCGCTGAGGTTGCATAAAAATTACTTCAGAGACTATTACCTAAGAGAAGGTATGGTCTAAGTCTTTAATTAGAGTTCGTTTGTTATATCATATTGTACTGTTATGTGAATGCACTCGGTTAATTTTAAAAATGTATTTCATGCCATATCATCGAACTCGATGTTCCTAATAGAATTGAAACATCATCCGAAATCTCAAGTCGGTTCAATTCCTCCTCGAGATATCATGCGGGTAGACCGACAGATAGACTGGCAGAAATGAATTTTTTACAGTTCCTCGAGTAATTGACTTCTCTTACGTTCAGCCTATTATATTCCGAAGTATGAATGTACAGAATATTGATAAGAGTGCTTTGTCTTTTCCCATTTTTTATTTAGAATACATTCATTGTTCCTTATAAAATTATGTTTTCCAAAATCTAAATGCTTATTTTTCAGTGCTATGAAAACTGTTTAAGTCTTGAAATCGAGGGTTGAATGTGGGCATACGCCAATGCTTGGTAGACGAGATTTTTAGTCAATAATTTGAGCGGCAAACTTTATTCTTTTCGCAATTTCATTTTCGCCCTCATCAGTAAGGTATATGTTTCTTAGGTGCCTTATAATTTCTTACAACTCCTAGTCAATAATTTTAGTAGTACCAATACAAAAAAGTGTAAAAGAATATGAACATTACAAGTTCAAAGACATTTATCAAACCTAAATTATCTGAGTCTTCATGTACACCCCAGTTTCCAAAACAGTTTGCGGGTCTTTATATGGTATAATTACTTACAAGTTTAAGGAATAGAAGTCCATGTATTTTAATGTTTTACAAAAGTGTATTCGTTATTTTTCTGCTTATATATCCTACCATTGAAGATTTATTTGAGTATGCATAGGAGTGCAGATTTCAATTTCAATTTCATTGATAATATTTGAATTATTTTCGAACATTAATGAAATTACCATATAATTGAATCGAAGTGCCTTGCAGAAAGAAATAGTTAATTTTAATTTTAAAATAAATGGATAAAAATTAAGACGGCATTAAACATTTTGAGTTTGTTTCAATTGTATTTATTACCTTTAATTATTTGTTTTAAATAAATTACTATTTACTAGTCATTTACTGCACCATTTAAAGCCACAATATTTTAACCTGATTACCCATGTAAGGAATTTCATAAACCAATACTTTTTGATAAATTACTAATAAATAATGTAGTTGATGGTATAGTCAGTCAAAAAACAATAACAATTATTAAACTCTTATAATTTAAATTAGTATGAAAATAGTAGCCATATGTCAGATAGAGAAAAGTAAGATTTTGTAACGATATAAAACACTTGATACCCTTCCATCCAGTTGCCTGTGCTACGACAAGCAATTCGGTATCAAAGCAATTTGTGATCTCACGCTTCGGAGATCATATTTGTTATTGAGTCGAGTATCATGTTTTATGGAATTTTAGGGAGAGTGGTCCGCTTGTCTGTATCAAAGTTTTTTTTAATTGATCTCTGATATTTTTGATATGTTGGTAGCTAGTTATGTTTTGTAAGTAGTGTACTTTATTTTAAATTATGAGTCTGGACCAAAGGACCACTGTGTAAATATTTGCTAACAATAAATATGAGATGATATAGATAAATATAAGATTAATCTTTACCAATTGTATAGGTATATACTTTGGTGAACAACTACATCTTACTACGCTTACTTACTGGATAAACACTTAGCACACCTTGGGGGTAAAGTACGAGTAAATACCATCACTGTAAGGATTTCTTAAGAGTATAGTCTGAGTTTTCAATAAATCCAGATTACTTTATAGTAACCGTTAATGTTATTTTGTAAAACATTCTTTCTTTATCATTTCAATGTAGACCATTTAGTTACGGTATCTAAAACATTGTTTTATAATTACGAAAAGAACATCTTTATTATTCATAAAACATTAATATATAAGCTATTACTAACTTTCTAAGATTGATAACTTATTTTGTAATGATCGACATTATTAGACTTCTATTTTACAGTATCACGTGTCAGTTAATGTTGTTATAACAAATTTGTTACAAACTATTCAACGTGTCAACTAAAAAAGAAACGTAAATTTCTTCTGATTGTTCCAGAAGAGGCATTTTCTTTTACGTGAAAGGAGTTTTAAAAATTTATAGACAACAAATCTAAGGAATTCTCACCAAAGTAATACATCCAGAGTCACTAAACCGTATAATTCAAATATAACGTCTGCCGCCTTTATTCTGTTTGATAAGACCTTCGTACAGGCCCATAAGAATGGTCGGACTAAAGCAGGGCTCTTCTTAAAAAATCTGAATTATAAATGTTCTAAGAAACTGTAATAAATTCAAAAAAAATCGGTATAGGTAAATATTTATTGTATAAATGACGATGTTACGGGATTTGTTTCCAAGATCACATTAACTGTTCCAGTTCAAACAACATTGACGCATGTCCATTCACTAATTCTGTTAAGAGCAATCAATTGTATGGACACTTTAATCTTTTCGACTTCAATAAAATTACTCGAGTAGGATTAAGCAACAAATAAAATGTATTTATTTCCTGGGTTTTGATGTCCATTTCGTTTATGAAAAGGTGTAATCAGGAAGTAAAAATAATTTGTTTTCTTTTTTTTTAAAGTTGAAAATCTCAAGCTTTCAGCGTGGCATTCATTTACAAGTGTATTTTCCTTGGACAAAACACATCTGATTTTGGAAATAATTTTTTCCTTTCTTCCTAACGCAGTAAATAGAAATTCTAGGCCAAGCTCTCATTTATTTATTCTTACTTAAAAGTAATAAAAAGCTACTTTATAAAGCTACTACTAAAACAGCTTTTTAGTAACCTTCAGTTACTTTGTTGATACTATTTCTAATGTTTCACACCTCAGCCTAACTTTATAAATTAACGTGAATATACTCATTTATCACATAAGTTTTTTAAAAGGGGATCGGTCTCTCCTTAAAAATACTTTCTTCCATATCGTGTATTGGAAAATTGAGTTCAAACTAAACTTTCTTTCATAAAAATGTGGTTTAAAGGTACATATATTTTAATGACATAATTCAGAATTACCTTTATAAATGTAATGACTAATATTTTTTTACACTCCAAAAGTCATATCGAATGCGAACAACGGACACAAAAATAGAACGGGAGATTGGGGAAATATACAGTTGGGATTGCCTACATAGTATCCATGAATGAACTATGAACTTTGCACATTACTCATTTGGTACTGTACACCTATGAACTAATGAACATTCATCTCAGATTTCCAATTGTGCTTTGAAATGCAATGCAAAATGGTTATTAACCGTGACGATGGCATAATGATAAAATTCAATATTAATCCTTTACCGCCTGTAATGGGGAACTGTGTGAAACCGCTCTGCTGACAAAGGATTAAACAAAACCCATTTAGTGACTACAGCAGCTAATATCGGATATCTCGTCAGGGAAATGAAAGGAACAAAGGGAGAACGAGGATCGACTCTAACCGGTTCGTCTGACTAATTAATGTTCGGAGATTCCACTTGGTGGCGCAGCTGCATGATCCACCCCGTCAACACAATAATACCCCCGCGTCCCGCAGCTCACAATTTGTTTAAGCTCAATTTGGTTCTGAAACATCTACGATTTCTGCAGTTATAAAGCCCATGGATTTTTATTTCAAAAGCATGGCCAAACATATAACTTTTAGACACATAACGGAATCTTTAGTTAAAATAGTTAACACATTTGTTGAGCATACTCCATATTCATGGTCAGTACCCATTGCTTCTTTAATCGTTGCACTATTATGTCTGATACTACATATCTTTTCATAGCTTTATTATTAGGCCTGTTTGTGAGTAGATACTTCATCAATGATTACAGTGTAAATTAAATCGTAACCCTGGAGAAAACTGTTTGTCTTCCGAGAATTCATTACGAGATCTCTCGATTAGAGAGCCAAATACCCAGCCTACTTTAGCCTACCCCTAGGCTATGGTGGAGGTCTGTTAAATAGGTGTTAAATAAACTGTGCTAATAAAAGTGTTCGGAACGCCTAACGCTGGTATCAATCATTTTTCGAACTTGATGAATAAGCTAACTCGCATGGGAATTTAAAGTATTTAAATTAAATTTTTGAACTTGATTGAAAATACAATTTAAATTATCACAATGAATTCTTCAACAGTGACTACGCATTTTATTTCCGTTTTCTCATTGCAACAAACTTCAATCATTTAATTCTTTATGAGTTTTTTATATTTAGTGAAAATAACAATAACCTTAAATATCCATTGTGTTAGAATATTTATTCCATTTATTTTAGAAGTAATTACTAAATGAATTAACTTTTACAATATTACGATCAGTATATAATTGGAAAGGTTGCTTCCGTTTCCATTCATTTTTACGTTGTAAAGAAGATCAATTTAAATAACCATTCGATAATAATGTTAGTGATAAAAATAAAATCGTGTTTCGTGGAAGCTTATTTATACTGTGACAGTTATAAGTTAAACGTAAAGCATAAGAAGAGTTTTAATGAGTTAAGTTGGCATTCCTGCTCTTTTGGCCCACTTTCTGCCGTGCTACCATTTACAGTCCTATTAAACTGTCTGGCGATTTATGTATGTTTACTTAAATGCTCTCATTGAAGTATATTAAACATAATACACACTATAGCTTTAAATATTATCCATGCTCTGTAGGATTTTCGTAAACTGTGGAAAATATATAATAGCGATTCATGTAATAAAAATATTGTAAATTAAACTGAAACATTATATCATTAATTTCATCTCCAAACCGAATATTACCAGACACTCTGATGCATTATGGTCTGTACGGTTCTGCATATGACGTCAAAGAATGGAAACGAACATATAGTAATAATTCCAATGAGTCGCACAATGATAAACAAAATATCCCTTCCAGATCAGACGATATCTCTTGAGGCCGCCATCTTAAAATGTAATTTGAAGATGCATTATTAGTTTAGTTGTTGGATCTGCAAAACACTAATCGGACAATTACAATCATTGTTAGCACGTTAATATAATTGTAAGACTTTCAAACATTTAGGTCTATAACATTTTTTTTACCATATAAATGTCTTTGTAGAAATGCAGTCTTGATTTACTTCCAATTATTCTGAAATTATATTTTACAATATTTTCACTTATAACGGTTCTATTGTATTCTTCTATAGCTTTAAACGGACATCATCTTGAAACCTTAAAAGTTATGGAAAAGTTAGAAGGAATTGCTACAATGTACTTGACAATTTTATGAATATTGTCAATTTTTATTTATCTTGTGAAATACTGGGGATAAATTTGTTGGGAAAATGCAAACTACAACCATCTTGAAGTGTTTTATTGGATAAGACTTTATTTTTTGATATTTTAAATTATTTTTGATATGTACAGTATATGTCTATTTGAAAAATATCATGGAGAAGGTACATAGTGAAAAAGCCATCTATAAACCTATATCGTATAGTCTGATGCTGCATAGTTGCAATTTGTGGGCTACTGGATAATTACCGCGGTCGCGGGAATACAGCTGAGACAATGGACCGGAAATGACGTCATGGGTATTAATGCGATCATGTAAGCCAAGATGTAGCTGCCAATTACCGCTCATGGTTCATAGACTAATTTGTCACTGAACCTGACTGAATATATACTATATACATGTATATGTGGGGTAAGCGTATAATTGCATAATTTGATACTTTGGCTTGGCGTTAGCAAAGCATCAAAGGATTGGAAGAGTTTCATACCTGTCTGTTTGTCTCATTATTCGCAGGATATCTCGAAAATGGACTGACATATATACTTGAAATTGTGCAAGCAGCTTCGTTTCCATGCAAGGTAAAACAACTTCGATTATCCCAATGTGATTTTGCTGAGCGTTAGAGAACGTGTTAACATGGATCTTGGTGGTAACTGCAGAATAAATACATTCGTAAGAGCAAACTGAATACAACCATGTGACATGTTAACATGCGAAATGATAACAAATGTAGCATAATTAAATGGATTTACAATTATTGTGCATGCAACCACAACGAAGCGACACGAGAAGTAACGTATCTTGTTTACTTTTCAATTACATGTTGTTTCTCGGACCACACAGACAGGCCATTGTTAAATAAAAGTCTGATTTCACTATAAAATATACGTTAAACTAATTAGAAAATGTGGATTATTTACTTATTAAAGACGCTGTAAGACACGTGAATAGGCGATGCTTAGTAGTGTTCTAAGCTGGAACATAAAAATGTAATGAATTAAAATTAAATACGAGCTGTTTGTTACAAAAGTGTGGAAAGTTCGATGATAAAACGCCATCAAAAGTCTGATAAGAGGATTGAACCGATGGAAGTCTTAAATGAGTTGTAACAAATAATTTAATTAATTGCTTGAATAATAGGCAAATTAAAATCTAAGTAACTTTATTTAAAGTTTTATGAAAGTTTAAGAAGCTGTTAAAGTATTTAAATTCTAGAAACTTATTGTAATATTACCTCTTATTAAATCTTAACTTCTGAGAATTATGCATTACAAATTTATTTGTTTTTATCTTTAATATTGATTTGCATATTATTGTTTCAAATGAGGAGCTATCTTTACACGATGGATGATTAATCTTTGGATAATTAGTTCATAAGAAAACATCAGTTTACATTTTATTTGCAATAATTCGTAAAGAAATTAATAATAAAAGTCGACTAATATAACATTATTTTATTCCAATGATGATACTATTATGAACTCTGATAAAATTGACAAATACGTATGATAACTTCCTAAACAGTAATACAGTTTTAACCTGTTGAAACCTTTTAAGTACATCATAACCTAGATATGAATTTGCAAATGTAATTAAATATTGTTAAGAATACAATAACACTATTACCAATTAACATTATAACTATAAAATACCTATAATGTAATATAAAATATAATGCATAATCTGTTACTTATTAATAAACTAGGAAAAGCAATGGTGAATATAATAAAACTATAGTAAGTCGCTTAATTAAGCTAAGTAAAATAATGATTCTAAATTAACAAGCAAACACATTATTTATAATATTTAGAGCTGAAATCTCTTATTAAACTTTCATAATTCAAAGATAAAACATATTCATTTTAGCTTCATCAAAACACATTTAAATTGTTTACAGTAATACAAATCTCATTAAAAAGTAAAACATGAGACTTGATTTGGAGTACCCAAATCGAAGCAAATTAAATTTAAAATATACATAATTTACTGTGCACAATTACTAGCATATTAACTTATCAAAATAATGTATCTTACTTGCGGCATTCAAAAGTTTAACTATGCACTTACTTTCTGCTAAATTATTAATTTTACTGCCATGAAACATCGATATTTTATTCGACAATCTACTCACACAGTTGCCAAGTTTAAAACAAATTCCTCCACTGTCTGATCACGAAGTATACAAAGTAATAGTACACATTTACTAAAAGGTTTTTCAAATCATTGACGCCGTTTTTAAGTTGTTATATATATATATATATATATATATACATGTGTGTGTGTGTGTGTGTGTGTGTGTGTGTGTGTGTGTGTGTGTGTGTGTGTGTGTGTGTGTGTGTGTGTGTGTGTGTGTGTGTGTGTGTGTGTGTGTGTGTGTGTGTGTGTGTGTGTGTGTGTGTGTGTGTGTGTGTGTGTGAGTGTGTGTGTGTGTGTGTGTGTGTGTGTGTGTGTGTGTGTGTGTGTGTGTGTGTGTGTGTGTGTGTGTGTGTGTGTGTGTGTGTGTGTGTGTGTGAGTGTGTGTGTGTGTGTGTGTGTGTGTGTGTGTGTGTGTGAGTGTGTGTGTGTGTGTGTGTGTGTGTGTGTGTGTGTGTGTGTGTGTGGTGTGTGTGTGTGTGTGTGTGTGTGTGTGTGTGTGTGTGTGTGTGTGTGTGTGTGTGTGTGTGTGTGTGTGTGTGTGTGTGTGTGTGTGTGTGTGTGTGTGTGTGTGTGTGTGTGTTGTGTGTGTGTGTGTGTGTGTGTGTGTGTGTGTGTGTGTGTGTGTGTGTGTGAGTGTGTGTGTGTGTGTGTGTGTGTGTGTGTGTGTGTGTGTGTGTGTGTGTGGTGTGTGTGTGTGTGTGTGTGTGTGTGTGTGTGTGTGTGTGTGTGTGTGTGTGTGTGTGTGTGTGTGTGTGTGTGTGTGTGTGTGTGTGTGTGTGTGTGTGTGTGTGTGTGTGTGTGTGTGTGTGTGTGTGTGTGTGTGTGTGTGTGTGTGTGTGTGTGTGTGTGTGTGTGTGTGTGTGTGAATATAAAGCCAACGCTTTAGGTCTATGTAAAACTCGTACAAATGTAGAGCATTAGCAGGTCAAACTATAAAAGTTTATAAGAAATCAAATATTAGATACTAAACACCCGTAAATTCGGAGCTCATGCAACCCATGACCAAGTATTAACTATTTCGAGATCTCGCATTTCAACACCGAATAGAACGGACTAGAGTCTAGCTAGTCTTTGTCTCATTTAACCAGTGCGGCCACAGACAATCCAGGGTTAGTGGAACTCCCAGTCCGCCATCTGCTACCATCTATGATTGCGAGCTTCTGGTCTGTCTGTCTGTCTATCAGTAACTGTAATTGTGCAAAGTGGAATAGAACTACTAAAAAAGTGGTCATTTGAAAATGTAACGTCAAAGAAAGAGTGTTCTTCTCCTTACTCACTTATAAAGGAATCTTACAGTTATTGTATAATTTTTTAATAGTAGTTTAGTGAAGGTTTTTCATTTGGGAATTTATCGTATATTTATAGAACTGATTATTTGAAACAGATACATATCTCATTACATTTCCAATGAGCATATTTATTCTCACTCAGTATAATTGATGCATATCTTATATTAACATTTTGAATTAGTAATGTGTGTGGTGTGATTTTTACAATACATTTATTCTTTTATAAAAGTAGGACTTATTTAATGTACGAAATGAAAACTTATATGTAATAAACGTATATACAATTAAACATATTATTAATTAAATTGACAAAAATTGAATTTTTTCTGCAAATTGATAAAAAGGCTTTTGTCCCAATGTACGAAACACATAATCCCAGGATAGTGTTTTGTTTAAATCCCATATATGTATTTAATTTCATTTAACTGAGCTTTAGCAAAGCCTACGTACTCGTGGTACTGGAAAAACTTTATTTCTTTCTATCTGTCCCCACGAGATTTCGAAAACGACCTAACCTACAGACTTTTACATGAGTCTTCATTTTTATATGCTGAACACTGGCTTCCATAATTATGCATGTCACTCTATGGAATTTGGCTGAGTGTTATCGAATATTTTTACATTGCACTTATAAATAATACCAGTCTTAACTAGTTAACAATGAAAACAACTATGTTAGGATTTGCAAAAGAATTTGAGTGACATATTTTTATTTGCTAAAAAAGTTAATTTTATGATATAGTAATTAATTATGTAATTAATTAATTAATGTAAGGTAATTAAGTTATATTTAATCATAAAATACAGTAACTTAAGACATCCTTGAGTAAAAAACCTGTTGATTCCTTAAGCTATATCTATATCATGTACAAAACATAAAATTTCACTTTTTTACCTTCAGCCGTTTTTATTTGGACCAGATTACAAAATTACCAAAATTTCCACATGGAATGGTAAAAACTTTCAATTTTTTTATTCAAAGAAGTGAGCTTAAAGAGTTTTGAATTGAATAAAATTTAAAACTAACATTTCCCATACCAAAAATCGATACTGCTAAACATAGTTTAGGTCTCATATCAGATTGAAAATTGTTAATACCTTTTTGGTATACGATAAGAAAATTCTTCTAAAGTATACAGGTATACTTTAGAAGAATTATATACACCTGTATATAAATAATCTTTCGTTCCTGGATGCCAAAGTATCCAGTTTATATAACGGGCAATTTAAAGTTAAAATAAGTAAAAATAGGAGAATGCGTAACAACATATTAAATGGTTTATAAAAAAATCTACTTAAATTAAAAATATTTCGAGTGTTTAGGGAAGGAACGTTTTCTTCAATCTCCTAATGGCATTAATCATAGCATTTTTCCGGAAGTTATGGCTGTTTAAACACATATTTTATTAATTGATGCGGAGCAGGTCTTCAAAAAATAGCTCTCTTCAGCGGAAACCAAAAAAAGCACACATCATGCGGAGACAAGAAAGCGTTCTTGTCTTTGTACATTTGTAAACGTCTTTCACAAACCTTAGAGATAAGGCTTCTTCGAATAAAGGTTTAGCGAAGGATATATTTATCCCGACTTCGTCAAAGGTTTTGAAACATTTTAATCGCTTAGCGATTACTCACTCTAAGAGCAGTCACTCCCGGCGTTGTTTGCCTTAGTTAATATTTGTATAACTACTATGTTCAATATACAAGGACGACCATTGTCAATGTATGGATCCTAGTCTAAACTAATCGAGTATTACACATATGTAGAAAACGTGTGAACGGTTGTATGGTGCACTGTGATAGAGAATCAAAATTATTAACTGATAATATAATTATTATTCATAATTAAACAGCTGTATAGAATTAAAATTGTATGTTTGCCAACTGGATATACTGAATTCCATTCCAAGATGAGGTTATCGTCTACCACGTTGGCTTCACTAACGTTCTGCTAATAAATATACGTTGAATGTAAACATAAATAACTAAAACTATTTCATAAAAATAATTAATCATTAATAACGTTTCTTTTTATCACTAAAAGCAGCCTCACAGTTTGACAAGTTCCTAATGAAAACAAGAGACAAGGACAGTTCTGATGAGGTTATTCAGTTCTCCACTGTCCCGCTTGGTGCCGCCACCAGTAATCCAATTACGTCATCATCGCTGTCCTGTCCGAGTTCTGTCACAGATACGAGTATATTACGTCATCATCGCTGTCCTGTCCGAGTTCTGTCACAGATACGAGTATATTACGTCATCATCGCTGTCCTGTCCGAGCTCTGTCACAGATACGAGTATATTACGTCATCATCGCTGTCCTGTCCGAGCTCTGTCACAAATACGAGTTTATTACGTCATCATCGCTGTCCTGTCCGAGCTCTGTCACAGATACGAGTATATTACGTCATCATCGCTGTTCTGTCCGAGCTCTGTCACAGATACGAGTATATTACGTCATCATCGCTGTCCTGTCCGAGCTCTGTCACAGATACGAGTATATTACGTCATCATCGCTGTCCTGTCCGAGCTCTGTCACAGATACGAGTATATTACGTCATCATCGCTGTCCTGTCCGAGCTCTGTCACAGATACGAGTATATTACGTCATCATCGCTGTCCTGTCCGAGCTCTGTCACAGATACGAGTATATTACGTCATCATCGCTGTCCTGTCCGAGCTCTGTTCACAGATACGAGTATATTACGTCATCATCGCTGTTCTGTCCGAGCTCTGTCACAGATACGAGTATATTACGTCATCATCGCTGTTCTGTCCCAGCTCTGTTCACAGATACGAGTATGAGTGACGTGTCGCGGCACCTGATATAACAAGGCAGATTGAAAGTTGTCTAATTTAATACCGATTCATCGCGCAGATGATTTTTCCACTAATGCAATTGTAGCATTACCACCTAATAGTATGATACATTTCATACCTCTTTTGTCATTTAATAAATATGGAGATTCCAATTTTGAATATTTCTACAGCCAGCTGCTTAATAAATAAAATTTACCTTTGCAATAATTCCACCATAAAACCATCGTAACCTTGGAATGAAATCTGCTATTTTTAGATTTTTGCGACTAAAGTTACAAAACACTAAGACTCTATATGGAGCAGAAGCTATGAGTTATATAAACTTTCTGACTCAGCGAGGACGTTTCTCTACTTTTACTAATAGAATTTAAATATGATATATGTTTACTTACAGGTCATTGCAAACGCCATTTTGATGGAGCATATGGAAGATTATCACCGATTATATCCCCAGAACACAAAACCACCATCATAAAAATGTGTTTATATACATTATGTATATATGGACATATGCCGAATAACGTGAACTTGTAGACTGCTTTAATGCTTACTTGACTCAAATTAAACTAAGTACATAAACAGTACGTATAAGTGTTTATAATAAGTTCGTTAATAGGTAAATAGAATTATTCAAGGTAACAAAAGGGAATAGGTTTGTAAAGAATGGTTCTATATTTTAATTATTAGTCAAAGGAATGTAAAATGAAAAAGAGTTAGAACACTTATGTTATTGGTAATAGTTTATTTTCTTACATGTCTTACATAAGGTTTTTAGATAGCGACTGCGAAAATTTTTGAAGTATACAAGAACATAGTATATTGAACAAAGTATGGATAGGATGATCTCATAACTGATCCAAAACACGCGTTGCAAGGAGGTAATACTTATATAGACTTCCTTTAATGTTTCCTGATTAAAGATCCGTCGACTAAATCGTTATCAGATAAACCATACGTGTAGAATTCTTGTCAAGCTCCTTTATTACATAATGATTATTGATTTATTGCATATATTGTTTATTAATCTTACTGCTATCTGTTAACACACCACGGAAACCAGTTTATGTTCATAACATTATATTTCTCCAGTTGTAGATGTCGGGAGTAGATGTTTTAACATTTTCAAAGAAAACCCAAAAATATTCGCCCACATTATTTATCAAAAGGCATAGTTTTACAGGTTTTTCAAAGAGATTTTTATTTTTATCGAGAGGTTATGTTGATTATAGCGTACTTTTTATATTGAATTAAATAAACACAAAATGAGATACAACTTTTACGTTTTTATTTGTGAAGCCATCAACCTCGTACACAGCAACTCAACGGCCCAAACAACACACAGAACCCCCGAGGAAAATATTCAGATAATTTTGTTACGGGATAGACCCAAACTTAACTGGAGTATTAGCAGATTTGATGTCATTGTCGTCGTGATATAATTCTGAGTTACATGTAACTCACCTGATACAGCTTGATGATAGCAACTAAACGATAAACCCAATAAGGTATGTTCACGAAGAAAACTGATTAAAAAGTAACCGGCCACATATGTTCCGTTGACAATCCAAAGTTGAAGCCATGAAGTGATCGATGGATGCTGAAGAGTAGTTGAGCCTGCTTCAGTGCTGTCAACCTGAGCTTGAATATCGATGTTCCTATCTCTCTCTTAGTGCATTTTATCTCTTCATCTCAACTCAGATTAGGTGGTGATCAAAGCTCGAGTCCGTGTTATACGGTAACTCAATGGAAGCAATTAAAATATATCACCTACTTTTTATCACAAGCTTTATAAAATCGCGACTATTTTTTTACTTCTGTACATCAGATAACTGTCCTTCCTTAAACCGTTGTTTGTGTAACCTAAAAGCTATTTGTTTACAGTAATTAATGCCGATAGACAATGTAAAATACAGCATGATTAAAAACACTTGCGTCTCTAAATTCTTATAATAAATTAAACGACATTTCGAGTACTCATATCTGCCCTTCTCTTCATCTGTTATATTGTAAAACATATGTATATATACGCAAAACTTCACAGCCATAAAGTTTACTCACGTCACTTAATAACATAAGTAATGATTAAAAAACAGGGCGTTTCAAGGACAATTATCTCCTCTCATTTTTATCTGACAAATTTTTAGGTTTATTTAAAATGTTCTTTTTTAACTCGAAGTTTACGCATCAAGCCAGAAAAATAATGCTAAATATTTATATATCTTATATTTATTGTAATATATAAAAACCGATTTATTCATGCTGCCACTCTAAATTGTTATAATAGATTAAACACAACGTTTCGAGTAATGATATCTGCCATCTTCTTCATGTTTTGAAGTTTAAAACGTACGTTTAGGTATGCAAACAAATATTCTTAAGCACGATTTTAAATTAAATACGACACCTAACAACATACTACTAGGAACTTACTAATCTTCGTCTCCAGGATAGTTATCTGCGCTCTTCTGTATATGTCAAATTGTAAAACCCAACTTTAAACACTACATTTAAACTAAACAACGTCTACTGAATATTTATAAATCTTATATTTATTGAACGGACAGATTTTTTTATTTAGTAAACTAGCTGTATCCCGCGGCTTCGCACGCTTTTCGTAAGCTTTGCCCGTGTATGTGCACTTCTGGTTCAAGTGAATTATTTCCAGTGCCGATGTCGAGTTTGCCTTGTTGCCACGATCAAGAAAATCTGTGTATGTTTATAGCCATCATACACTTACATGTAATTTATTATAAAGTGGTCTAACACTCAAACTTTAAGTTCAATCAGAAATGTATCTTCAAGACAAATATACATCATAACTTCAATATAGTGTTTGGTTATTTAATATACATAACTGTCTCGTAATTGCAGTTTTTATTGTGCAGGCACTTTGAAAACTTGTATCTTTTGCAGCACTGCCGCCTGCGAATTACATCAATGGGCGTAGTATATAAACCTTCTCTGTGGAAAAATACATATTCATACAAATTTTGATAATGGTTGGTTAAATGGTTTACGACTCCATAAAGGACAAACACACAAATTCATTTTTATATATAGAGATTTTTTAATGTTTTGGAGTTTTTGTAAACAATCTGCAATGAGCCTACTGGTCTAAATATAACACGTATCCTTTACAAAAAGAAAACTGTTAGTTTATTTTATTGTAAAGAAACACAAAATCCGAGGAAAGGTGTATTGCTCAATATGTTCACAACAACTCTGCTTTGTTTTATAATGTGCTTTTATTTACTAAAGCATTTAAAATTACAAGATTTCACATTGTTTAAACAGAAATGAAGTTATTTACACACAGTAAGTTTTCTAAAAATAGCCCCGTAGTCTCGACCTTGGAAGCTCACAAAGAATACTAACTATAACAGCGCACTGAGAGCTTTACACCATTAGGAGGAAGTAGAGAGAGCGCAATAACTGTATTTTTATCTTCGTCTGGAAATAATGTTATACCAAAATTTCATATGGCAGATCTAGTAAACCCTTTCAGACCGTAAAATCCAACAAAGAAATTATTTATACCATTTTTCTGGACAATTCACTATATAATCCAGACTGCAATAAATGTTTTAAAGGTGGGTTATGCTTTAATGCGTTTACCACACACAAAGTTGCTATGGTGGGAAAGGTTGATTTAATACGAGTGCTGTGTTTAGCCTCATTTCAATTTCGCTTTTGTGCAAAGTCTGAAATCTGACACTGTCACAGATGTGACTCCTCAAATTCTGAAGAGATCCAAAAAGTCGGTGACGAAGAAGCTCAAAACAAACCCTGCATCGTTTCGACATCAGTTAAAAAAACAAAACAAACGTAATCAAGGTAAAGAGATGTTATCATTGTCTCATCAGGTGCACAGCTGAGTTCGCTACGATGTTTGAGATACGATTCCAAATCACGGTGGTTGCTCCAGAATACTCCTGATTCCAGGAGTCAAGTATGTGAGTGCGTCAGATTTCATATTTTAGTATGACAACACAGCCATAGAAAAGTAAGAAACGTGAAAATTAAGCGCCAGAAAACAATCTTTGACTTGCTGAACATTGTTACTTTCACATAGGATACATTACGTCAGTCTGGTGCGTGATGTCTATAATACATATTATAGATGGATGGGAGTGCAGATTTATCCTTACCTCAATAAAGTAATAGAGTAATTGGAATTTACCTACTGTCTCGTACGAGGTCACTGATCCAGGAGCATTTCTTGTGATCTGTACTTTCAATTTAAATCTATTCAACAGGATCTGATCACTTGAGATTTAACTGGTAAATCACTACTTCACACGTGAAAAGAGTTGTTCACAAACAAAACTTCCAGGAGTGTTGATAAAGAAGACCTTATATTCGTTTCTTTTAAACGTGTTTGTTATCAATCTTGGTTTTACACGCTTGAATACCAAATTTAAATCCATCCGATAAAATTTGATTAAGACCCGTTACAATATTCACTTCAAGACAAGATATTCGTTTATTCTCTTTATATTTGAATAAAATCAAGCCTTTATCCTAGGACTAATCTATTAAAACACCATATAGTATTTCTAAGATCTTTTTTGTTACGTTTACGTTACGACTAAAAAATGTGTCTATCCTTTGTCTTACAAACCTTTACGTTTTCTTTAGTGTTGAACATGTTATGTTCGTTTTTAAATAATACCACGTTTATAGGCAATACAACTAATGATGTACTAAGTAGTACTCACAATTTTGCGATGATACATTTAGGAATATTTTATTAGTTATTGTAAATACACCTTTCGCTAGGTATATTATAAACTAATAGCAAAGGCTCTCGATATAATGACGTATTTTAATAATTAAACAGTAGTTTCAGTTGTCAACGTTTGTATATAATTTCAACAAAGTACTCATTAATGACTGTTTTTGTGGTTTGTCAATCGTTGTCCAATATTTTAACCTGGCTCAGTTTGACGTCATTATTTATACAGAGCTTTTGTCTAATTAATCGATTTCGATTTTATTCAAACTGTAAAGAAGTAGTATTTTATTGCTTTCACTCTCAACAAATCAAACTTATAAATGTATTAAACATACTTGAGCGATAAATTTAGAACTTGATAGTAAAGCAATAAGATTAAAATTGAAATATTCTGTCTGAAAACTGTTAAAAATTTTGTGAAACAATTTTTTTTTTATTTGTTTACATAACCTGTAATATTTAAATACTGTGGTCATCAAACTGTTTCAAACACATTTTTTTAAATAATTGTCAGCCATTGAAGAGACATTAAAGCAAATAACTTTTAAGAATTAACAAAACAATCATTAACTTATGTATCTTCAAATCCCAAAATTGATTAATCTCAAATCTCAAGAACAGATGAATTTTGTTTCTTGCCCTTAAGCTGTAAATGGCACATCTTCATCTGCCAATGTAAAACATTTGTATATTACGTAAATTCTATATTTTATATATTTAATCTTCAAAAAATAAGCCACTTTGAATAGTTCCATCAAATCTTTCATCCTGATATAAGTCAATAACCTACATACTAAATGAACATAATACTCGTAAATCTACTACTGGACATAAATGTAAAGGACCCAACTTTGTTACGAAATCTGACCACTAATTACTTTGTTAATGAAATTCTATTGAACTTGTGATGTATACTGTATGGTATATGTCGTGACATTGTGCAGAGTGTCATTGCCGCTCATCGTTTATTAGGCTGGCAAAGTTTCTATTTTATCTGCCGGGAGGATGTCGTCATATATTTCCTTTCTGTATAAGTGACATCTATTTATGGATTAAAAATCATTTTCATAGTTAAACAGTCTATTTTACAACCTGAATGTTCACAGGACATCTCAAGAATAAAATGAAGTGTGGAATAGAAATATTTTACATGCAAGTTCAGTGACGCCTGCTACCCCCCACGTGTGAGGCACACTCTGACCTTGTCAAGGGGGAGTAGGGTAAAAAAATAAATTTTTAATATATTCTCCGTTTTTCTCTTTAAATAAATATATGACACTATATATGTGACAAATCTTTTACCTACTTAAAAACATTAAAACCAAATGCATGACATGACATTTGTGGTGTCTGATCTGTGACCTTCTGTGTAATGTAATGCAATTACGGAATGGTTCACTTGTTGTAGTGTATATTATATCTTTCTGATGTTTTTTTTTTTTTTTTGGTAATACCAGAGCCAGATGACAACTGCAGACAACAGTGCTGTGGTATTTGTGTTTGTTTACAACAGTTTTTGTTGACATAGATTTGTGTAAAGTGATATTTTAGTGTGTTGTTGTTTTGTAATTTTCGTATTTGTGTGATTTTCTATTGTGTATTACTAAACATAATGCCTAGAACTAAGGATGCATTCCAGTCCTAAGGATTCATCAGCATCAACGAACCTTGCAAAAAGGGTGCAAAGAAGGTAACTAAAAATAAAACAGGAAGATAAAGATGAAGAAAGCTGCTGTCCATGTGATTTTTAGTGAAGAAAACCTATCCGTTACTTTCAAATGTGTTTTTCCGAAACCTATGATTTTATTAGTGTAGGTATATATATATATATATATATATATATATATATATATATATATATATATATATATGGTTTTTCAAAGGAAACCCCGGATAAATGTGATCTTTCATTATTGTCACGAAGGGAACACTAAATCTTCTCTAAATAATGAGTAAACGTAAAAATTACGACTTTAAATTATATGAGCTTTACCTAATTAATCAATGTAAATTCCACCTTACAACTCACATGCAACTAAAAGACATATGGGCGACCCCACTTATCTTGTTTACTATTTTTGGGGCTAGCGTGACCTTTGAGTGATGAACGAGGCGTTTTGGTTAAAATAAACACATGCAACGGTCCATAAATAGACATTGTGATCACTTATCTAGTCGTCCTATAGATTTTACACCTATTATTTCTTATTACATATAAATGGCACTTATAGATAAATTCTTTCACTGCTAAGTGAAGAACTGGTGAAGATAAAAATGTCAATGGTTTACACTACGTACACAATTTCTACTTTTGGGAGTGCATGCATAAATGATTTATGACTTAAGTAAATTATAATTTTTATTGGATATTTACGAAAACAAATTTTCATTGAAATTAGAACAGCATTTTATTTTATCCAGTACTGTAAGAAACTTATGATCTTAATCCTTTATTCTTTAGGCCTCATTAAAACATACGCCTAATTTTTGTTTCAAATTCCTACCGCTCTTTGTGTAAGAAAAACATGGTTTTAATTTTTTTTTATTGGCGAAAATTGTTTAGGATGTAGAGAAAAAGTCATTCCAATCTAAAATCGATTACAGAACCTTAAATTATTTTCTATGAATTAACAAACCAAATAAGTTAACTTACTTCTGAATTAAATTCATCTTACTTCTTTTATTAGAAGATCCAACAGATGATATGCTAGTTAATTCATGAATTTTACGTTACCCTACTGTGTGCCTTCAGTAGCCGAGTAAGATTATCTCGGTTTTTGTCAAATTATTAATAATAAAGCAATATTTCTTCTAAAACATTTCTACTACTTAAGTCACATAGATACAATAGAAAGATGAGAAATAACACAATACACTGTTTATAAAATAATTTCAGCTTTATTAAAATTTTTCAGGAACAGTAACAGCAGTGGAATAAAATTTTGCACAAAACAAGTAAAAAGGAATACATTTTAACGACACTGTAAAACAGATCTATATAATAAGTTATCATTTACATTTTCAGGAATTTTATATAATATATTACAGTTGATACAATCATTACATCTTATTAATGTTTAAATACATTTATTCAAAATTATATAAATGTCAATTTGCTTTATTTAAAATAGCTATTGTAAACTTAAGTCAAAAATGTGTACTGTAAAAGTTTTTGGTGACTTCATTAACAACAGCGATTCGCGTGGATTTCTTTTGTGGAACTTTGGAAAACTTCTTTGGCGGGTTAAGTGTACCTCTTTTCTTTAATATATAAATATTTTCATTGACTTTGAAGTTCTTTAAACTACTCAAAATTTTTGTTTTAGCTTCTACAGCAATTTCAGCTTATAAAGGTTTTCATTTATTACTTATCTTTGTAAATGATTGATAGGTTATAAATAAATACTGTTTATAATGATGTTTGTGTATTATGCTGGGATCTTGTTTATTTTTATTTCATAAACAATTATTATAAAATAAGATTTTCAAAATTTACTTATTTTAATCCTAATTATTTTACTGTAATCAAAACAAATTCTTGAATTATTATTTACAGTAATAAATTATAAGTCTTATACTAAAATATATGTACACGACAGTAACAAAATATGAGATGTACGTTGACTAGATTGAATTATCACGAACGGGTCTACCGTCGAAGATCTAATCATGTTTCTTCTTTCAAAGGCGTCTGAACTACACGGTTGTTTTCACTGATCGACTGTTGTTTTCTTATTACCTTTTCTGATTTAAACTTGTTCGAGGTTACATCGCTCTGCTTTGTCTTTTTACGACTGTCTTTGATAGTTTTAGTCTGTGCTGTCTGAGATTTGGCATTGGTAGTTTTATTGTGCGCTGCAGTAGGCCGTTTTCTCTTGGCAGGTTTGTTGTTTGTTTGCGCGGGAAGGTTAGCGCCCTTTTCGTCTCTGAAGGCCAGAAATCCTAGTTGAGCGTGAGAAGCCTCGTTGAGGGCTCTAGAACGAATGCAGGCTCGGTATTGGTCGGACGACTGTTGCTCTCCGGTACATACCTGGAAATGATAGGAAATTACAGTGGACTGCGCATGATAAGAAGTGGATAGAGAGAAGGTGCGCATGCGCGTGCGCATGCTGCTGACGGGAGCTCTCAGTCAAATGCAGTAGCTCCAAGTCCGTAGTTCACTACTAGCCACTCCTAAAAACATGCATTGTGTTATGCTACACTAACTCTATTTTCAGTCACCAACAACTCCAGCCTGGACTTTCTAATTATATTTTCTTTTGTAGTCTGCACCTAATTTTAAATACAAAACAATAATAATAATAATCTTTATTGCAGGAAAAATTATAATTAATTGTACTTCAAGCGTTATATGACATCTACTAACCAATGCAAAATAAATTTAAGTAAATAAATAAATATTAATTTAAAATTATATTTTTAGCAAGAACTACCTGTAGTCGGTTACTCGACTGTGACCGACTTTCCTTGAATATCAGAAGTGGAGACATAAAACATATATATTTTTTATTGTTACTGAAAACCACCACAGCGGTCCATCGCAAACTCGCCCACTCAGTAAAATTCCCTAGACACTAGGGAGTGTTTTAGTTTAGATTTAAATTTGTTGTGGTTATTGTATCATATCTTCAGGGAGATCGTTTGATTAGTTTTGCACCAACTTGAGACAGCAAGCATTCGAAAGCATTAGTTCTTTCTATACCACACAAAAATTGTTTCAGCCTCTAGTTCCATATTCGTATACGTTGCTACTCCGAAGTGAGACACACTTGAATCGGCAGTACAGCACGACATCTAGAATATAGAAGCTAGATAAAGTCAGTAATCCACGCTCCCCGCAAGCCACTCCACGTGACGCCCTTTGGTTTACTTTTTAAATGATTCACACAGCTTTCTTTTGCATTCTAAATACTCTGTTAAATTTGTATATAGAATAGCCACTCTCACACGCTCGGACCATACGATAAATGAGGATGTATTAGGCCAAAGTAAGCTATCTTTAAAATATACAAAGTAAAGAATTTTGCCAAACTGCGTTAGACATAAATGCCTGAGAGAACCTTAGAACAGACACTATCGATGTGATCGTTCCATGTCAGCCCTCGATCAAGGTTCATCTCAAGAAACTTGGTGGACTCTTCAACCACTATCACAATTGGTCGGCTTTCGTTTTCATGTTGCCGAAGACAAAATTTTTTTTTTTTTTCAAATTTATTAAAAAAATGTTCAAAAAATTTCCTTCCTCAAAGGTTTTCATTTCAAGCACTGATTTTTTTAACATGATACACCTACACACACCTGTATTGTGGTGGAAACTTTGTTTATATTAACGACACCCATTTGAAAAAATCCTGGTTCGTTAATTGAGGGCTGTGGGAGTTACACCTGGTTCTGATTAAGGAACAGACTTATTCATGCTTTAGTATTTCCTCTTTTACTTTAATTCTATTCATTTTTATCATTTTACCAAACGAAGAAACTATTGTAATTTATTTGGATGTATGAATCCAGTTATACAATAGATTTGCATAATTGAATATAACCTTATTAAAAGTTGTGAGATGGTTGGCCCGGAAAAGCGGGACTTTGATTGCTAGTTCAAATATCACAAACAGCACTGAAATATATTCATTTATACCAAGGTAAAATATTATAGCAATACTTCGAGGAACAAGTGATATTTCATAACAAGAAGGAATGGCTAAAACAGGGAAAGTTTATATTAAAAACGGTATATTACATTCAAGAACTTTTAAGCGAATTTAAATATTATTATTTTAGTGTTTCAACGAGGTTTTTATTTCGTAATAATAAATGTTTTTTATTTCGTAAATATTTTCTAAATTCAAACTTAGGTGAAAGTTTATTCAGTCAAGTACTTTACTAATAACTATCAACTTGTGATGTATGACGCATGCATATTCTGCTAGGTACATTAATTTCCTGTTGTTTACTTCGCCTTTTCTTATTTTCTGTACAAAAATCGTTTCAGCTTTAAATGAATTTAAACGAATAAAATTGATATAAGAGGTAATAAATTTTATCACTCTAAGTAAGAATAATTTTTGAAAAGTTCATTAACTGACTAAATCCTACAGCAAGCGATAATTAAAGTATTAGATAACAGCTATTTTGAGAACAAGTATTTATTATAATAAGTACACATGGTTTAACTTTCAAGAATCCACATAATAGTAAATATTACTATAAAGTACATATGAGCTCAATATTATTGACTCATATTACGAGCAGAAAGATGAAAACGTGACTGTGCAATCGAGCGTAAATAAATGCATACATCGCTTGAGTTAATTTTATTTATGTTTTCCTTTGAATTCTCGGGTGTAAATTTAATTAACTAATGCATGCAAATCATATTCCTATATGTATATCACAAATACACGGACGTAATTATTTTATTGTGTTTCTCGTGGAAAAATATTCGACATATCTGCAATTCAAATATGTGTATGAAATTTCTGTCATGAATTGTTTATGTCGCGGTGCCTGAAAATAAATAAGATAAAACTGACTGGTTAATTTATTTACCTTGGGGTGCCAGATGTGAAAAATTCCAGGATCTGTAGCACGGACGACTTTGATACGACTTCGAATGTACTTCCGGTAGAGCAGGACGTCCTCCATCCCCCAGCCAACCATCTCCTCCTCGAACCCGCGCACTCTGAGGAAATCCGATCTGAACAAGTGACAACATCTTTAATGTAGGTGTCTCTTCTGATAGATGTAATTTTATAGTCATCATTAAGGCATCATGCTCAGTTTGGGATCATCAGTTAGAACTTACTTGTACTGGCAAGTCATGCCGAAGCCGAAATCCCTCCAGAAGCCGGTGTCTCTGGAGATGACGAGCTGGTCAGTTTCCGAGGGCACCTTTTTCCCTTGTAGAGTATACACCACGTGAGGGTTGTACAGGCTGAAGACTACGGGGTAGTACACCCTCGAGCCTGGCCGAGAGTTCCAGCGACACCGGTCCAAGAACCGAGCACTGAACACGACATCCACGTCACACAGGAACAGCAGAACGTCCTGTTGGTCTCTGAGGACTCCCGGTTGGTCCCACGGCCTCTCCGCCCCCACTCGTAATCCCTTCGCCCTCGAGAAGGTCTCATTGAGGGCCAGCAACCTCAGACTGCTCGCGTGACCGTTCTTACCCGCCACCTTCGACATGATCAGTCTCGCCTCCGTGAGTCCTTCCTCCCCGAAGTACACTACGCTCAGCAACACGTGGCGATCATTCTTCAAAGCTATCTTCACGAACTTGTCCATGAACCCTTGAAAGGTCGATATTCTCCCCGATAAGGGAAGTATGACATGGATCAGTTCCTTATCCTTCGATTGAGGTAAAGGGCTGCTGTTCAGAGTAACCAGTGGAGCAAACGGCCTCATCACGGCCATCTTCGTGTATCCCTGACTCTTCCCTTGCCTCACCCTGAAATACATCTCGTACTCGGTCCCCGTCGTAGGGACCGACCTGTACACGCCTTCTAGGAAGTCCTCCGCAGTGTACTTGGGTTTCCCGTGTAAGGTGGCGTTTCTGTTAAGAACCTCTAAGGCCGATGTGACGGCCTCAAGGAGGTCTTTCCGCTTGAAGCTGATGGGTTTCTCCACGACTCGTTTCCCCAGGCCGAGGTCTGTGGGGTACACTCGGCTCAAGGTGAAGTGAGTGAAGGCGACCAGCTCGTACTCGTTGTTCAGCGACACCTCCCTGTGACACCTCCGCTGTCTCCACCTGGTGGCGGATGTAGGAACTGCAGTCGCTCCCGTTCACCGGGGAATCCAGGTGGTACGAAAAGCCTACACAGACAAAAGGTTGGTCATAAACGATCCCTTCATACGTCTGTCCTAAACATGTGTCAGTTTACATTAAAAATAACAAATTTGAATAAAACTTCATTCCTAAACTGTAAATTAAAATATATTTTAGGCACATGAAGTGCCACTGATACGATTGACACAATGTATTCTAGTTTATTATTTCAGGCGCTGCACCAAGCGGAAAATGAAATATAGCTAAACTGAATGTTCACATTGCTACATCATGTGTAGAAAACTTGGTTGCTCCACAGTCGTTATGGATAATGTCTAAAACATAGCAGTGCACAATTGTGCTTCTGATAAGACAGTGATAATTCCTATTCAGCTAGATTATATTGGATAGCTTCTGAGTGACCATTAGAGTTCCTTTGTAGCCTAGGTATCTCTGATGTGGAAACGATGGAAAAAGATTGTTTTTAACGTCATCGTCACTAAAACCTTTTACGAATCTCCTCAGACAGATGTGGACTCCAGATTCAAGCGATCGATCTATACCAATATCAAATTTCAGGCGATGTACTAAGCGAAAGCTGAAATGGGCTAAACTCAACATTCGCTCAATGCATTGATGGAGTTTTTCTACAAAATTCAATAACATTTTTCCAAATTACATTTTTCCAACATTATATTTATGGTTCCTTCAAAGAGACAAATTTCTCACTTTTATGTCCTTAAATGTATGTATATCCTCAATAATTGTTTAATAAAATAAGAAAAATCTTTATCACATTTCGAACTACTGCTCCTTTCTTTACATTTATTAAAATTTCAGAGCCAGCATAATATACAACATTTTTTTTAATCCTGTTCAACGAGTTCAACGCTTGTGTTCATGAGGATGTAGAATAATCCACTCCGAAGTAGAATTATTTATCTTGTAACTCTATAAGACAAATTGTATGGTTACAAAACCAATTTAAATACTTCGCTGCACCTCCTAGTAGTCACTCCTGCTTAGTATTCAAAACAGTCTTCGTTTTTTAAACTATTACGTTATTAATTAACGAAGATTGGTCGTTAGTTTTAAGCATCTTGTATGCCAAAAGTTTAGAGTTCCATTTCCTCGTGCAGAAAAAAACAATTCAGTTTTCAATTTATGAACTCCTGCATTGCTAACTAGTACAAGGAAAGAGTGTGCTAGTGTATGACTCACTTAAAGTAAAAGTAAAGTAAAGATGTCTTATTTTACTAGGCGATGTTAGGGTTAAGATGCCCTCTATAACACAACCTGGGTCCAACGACTTAAAGGTTACCATCGAACCGCCACCAATAGCCGGGCAGGCGGGCTGCTCGCAAGGACAGGATCGCTCAGCGGTCACCCATCCAAGCAGCAGTCACCTATCTAAACAGAAGCATCACGATGCACTACACGTAACCTACTACTACGTAACTACAGGATAATATGAAAAACTTCCCAAGAAGGAAAATGTTCCAACATCGCACTCGATCTTCCCTATTCAGAATAATTTTTAGCATAAACTTTCAGCTCAAAGCTCAATTCTTGCTGAGTAATAAGCTTCGCTAAGGTTTGGCCAAGTCTATGGAAGGACTTCCACTATCGTTAAAACCTCGGCCTTGCCAATGCTGAAAAAGAGATGCATGTACAATTTCAAGATTACCGTTCATTTCATTCTCAAGATATCTCACTGAATGATAGGATTGTTAAAGCTCTGCCAAATCCTATAGTACAGAACATGCGCAATCATTGAAGGTTCTGTTATTTCGTAAAATTATACTTGTTTGAAATTTCAAGTCTGTGGTTCAATTTGTCTCGAGATTTTTCCAGCCCCCCTGGGAGATAGATGTCGCTAACGCTCACTCAATTACTGTTCTTATTTACTTCAATTGCTCAAGTAATATAAAAAAAATGAGAAATGTTGCTGTTTTCCTTACAGCGATAGAACATTCACCTTCAACCTTTGCGGTGATCTGCCAGGAACGACCTCATCTCCTAACCACAAACACAACAACGTGAGGTCTGCGGTTCGCTACCAGTGTCTCTGTGATTAAAAGTTACTCTAATTAGCTTTGCGTTGTACAAATGAGGCTTGGCTTTGTCACACACGGCACACGGGTCATGGCAAACAAGGTTTAGCTTCAGACTCGGTGTGTTCAATTGGTTTGTCTCATCAAATTTGTGTTAGAGATAAAACTAAGATTGACTACTAAGTCTGCAGGGACAGGCAAGTAGAGTACAGAGCACACATATTTTATTCTGTCTCACTTCTCTGAATAAATTATATTCCAACTCGCATGCGATATTGTTTTAAAGATAGAAAAATTATCATAGTAAAGAGATTTCAGTGAGATAGAATCGAACCATGTGGGGTTTGTTAAAACAACAGCACAAAATAAAACTTTATAACAATTTATGAATTTGTGACATAATTGGCTTTACACTGAAGTGAAAAACTCAAGTTTACTTTCTGCACATGCATTAGCTTGGATTATGGATTACTTAATCGAATTCAATTCTTACAATTTGAATTCTTTAAGTTAGTGCGATCGGATTTGGGTTGAATTAATATTGCTTTTTTAAGTATCAGAATCGCAACCCTTTACGAAAACGTTTCTGAACACTGGAAAAATATACAAACATTTTATACTACGTGAGGAATAAATAAATGGCTTTAGATAGGAATTTGTAAAAAATTTTACTAGTAAGGCCCAGCAACAATATTGTAGACGACAAGAATGTGAATTGTTTACACTATATATATAAATGGAGGCTTAAGAGAATAACATGGTTTTCCATGATTTAGGAAACTATTAAATATTTTTCTAACTCTGTGTTCTTTTATATTGTGTAGCATATTTTTACATAAAATTAAAAAATCCGATTTTCTTCAGTATTCTTTTACGTAGCTGACGTACTGTAGGAAATCCATATCCATACTCCAGTAATTTTTCTTAGGATCTGATTTCAATTCCTTCTATTTAAATTTAAAGGCTTATAATTCTGACGTAATTTTTTTCAAACCCATTAGCAGGTTTTTTCAAAATAAATATACACAGAGTCACTATACATTGTACTGTATTAACTCCCAACCTCATTCTGTTTCATGGAATCTTCTGCAGGACTCAGTGGAATGGTCTACTTGGTACAACTTTAAGTTTTTATAAAGAATTTAAGCATATACTTTGAAAAGCTAATAACCAATATTATGGTATTTGATGACCAAAGAATCGTACAGAGAATTCTGGATTAGATCACACTTCATTCACGCTTCCTCCCAGTCAAAAATTATATTTACCTTACTGTATTGGACAGATGCAAACCCCTAAGGATTGTTGCAAAATTCATTACCGGTTAATTTCCTCTATTTACCTTTAGACATCACTACGTGCTGTAATCGATCAGTAATATACAGAGTGTCCATCTTACCTATGCCATCATTGCTGTTGAATAAAATGAATATATATATATATATATATATATATATATATATTTATTTATTTATTTATTTATTTATTTATATTCATGCAATAAGTATATAAATATAATATGTTTGTGTGGGTTTTTCATAATAATGTATTTGTAAAATCTTAAACGAACCTTTTGTCAATTTTGATGAAAGCCATACTATAAGGAAAAGCCATATGGAAGCCGAAAAAATAAAATGTTAATTTATTACGGAAGACTACTAATTTAAGTTGTAATTATGTTATAATTAAATTACCAAAATAACCACCGAATACTGGCAAATGGTGGTTATTTGCCTTTTCCAAGTTGTCATCTTATTATGTAACATAAATGAAAAAAATGGAAATAAATATATTCTATTCTATTCTATAGGAATCTAATTCAAGAAAAGACTGACATATGGACTCAGCCTCTTACAGAGACATACATGTATAGTCTATATGGGGAATGTTCCATTTTTAATTATAGAAGGGTACTGTTTTTTGTTTTGTGAATAGATAATTTGATTTTATTTTATTTCGTATACAAAAGTTCCTTTTTTTAAGACAGATATACTAAAACGTGTAGAAAATGTTGGGAAAAGTCAAAGTTTTAAATTCTGAATTGTGATAAAATGCAGGATCCTTCATAAGACACTCCAAAATAGGCTGCCCATTTGGAAATCGGGACGGAATTTTAAAATTTATATTTTTAATGATGATTGAAAAATATTTGAAGTCTCTCATTTAAACTTCCTTGCATATAAAATGTTGTAGTTTCTGAGATAGCAGTTGTGTCTTAGCTGTGACTTCTATACCTGTCGACTCAACCTGTTAAAACCGCTTGCAAATGTGGCAATAAAAAGGTAGCGCTCCGCCAAACTGCCATTGCTATTCAGGCGGCAAAGCGTGCACGTCATTAAAAGCTCTGATCGTGTTCAATTTATAACGGGTAAAAATGCAAGCAATTGGGTGTAATATCAGTGTAGGGCGCTTGGCGCGTCGCGACGCTCACGACGCTACCTGACCGGCATGAACATGAGGACGTGCCGTCGGTAGATTGGAAATGTCGCCGGGCTCTGCGAGTTAATTAGTAGTTACAGCATTCCATTGCGAACCCGACATTGAGGAGCTCACTAGAACGATCGCTCAATTTTTCTTTAACCAAACTTTATTCCTACAAAATTGGGACATTACCAATTATTTGCTTCTATTATATTACCATTTTTAATGTTTTACGACGATTACCGGATATACCGGGTGTCCCACGAAGAGGTTTAAGCGTTTGATTTTATATTACTTGTCCATTTATGCACCGAAAATGTTCAAACTCTATACAATTCATTAGGTAGTTTTTTAAATAGGGTAAGTAATATAAATTCAAACGTTTATGCCTCTTCATGGGACACTTTATCTATTTATTTATGAAAATTCACATATGGATTCCCAAGGTAAGTAGTATAATATTTATGTCACGGTATCAATCATAGCCTGTTAAAATTGTCAAAGCATTCTTTTTATGATCATATTTCCGTATAATACTGTATTTTAAGTTTACCTGGTCGATGTATCCACTATAGACTATTACGGTGGAAGTAATTTTCCTCCAAATTTACCTGATAACAGAAATTACACATTCTAGAGCCTACTGAATTAAAAAAAAAAGAAACACTCCAATAATTATTGAATTTTATTCTTGTCAGGACTTTCGTGCCTTTTCCAAAATTCATCGTTACTGCCTTCAATATAATTAAATATTAATTTTTACATATACAGTAGACATACTTCCTGTCTTTAAAATGTTATTTACTTGTATTTTTAACCATATGTGTTTTTATTTAAAAGTACTATATTGTTTTTATTTTTACTTTAACCACGTTTTTCAGTTATGTGGGTCTGATCATGTGTTCCTTGAGCACGAAAGGTCTCACGATAATAAAATTCAATTCAATTTAATCAAGGAATTTTTCAAAAAGTGTATATTATGTCATTGCAATTTACCCCGGTCTTAGTACTTCTGCCAAAAGACAACTAAGATGGGTTTTATATCAGTCTTTAAATTTATAGTAAAAGGTAGATAGTACTTTTGTCTTTTATATCTCCATTACAGTAATAATCAAATACTGCATACTATAGTAGAAGAGAGTATAGTATTTCAAAACGTGGCGTTTAAGATTTTGTAATATATTCCATATAATTATGCAAACGTCCGGAAACCTGATATAAGTCGTCTATATTAATAATTAGCTTTCGTCTATCATTAATGATTTTAGATACATTTTGGAAGCCATATATACTGTACTGCTTAAGGCTGAAAAATACTTAATGAATAAAACCCAATATTCACATTGTGTACATAAGTCCTAAAATGTATAAAGGTTTTTACTTACTTAAAATGCTTTAGCACACCATTTATTATTTATGATCTCACAATAAAAATGAACACCAACAATTACATTTTAACATTTAACAAAGTCTATATCTGTTTAGCTAATACGCGCTCAGTAGTTCCATTCAATTTGATACTTACCATTAATTAAATAGTACATAGACTACAGTTCTTACTAATCCAGTTAATTAACGAAAATATATCCCTTTCAATAATTTTTTCTTCAAACCAGCATGGTACATAAAATAATTAAGAACAAAGGATTGCGGTAAGTAAGAACAAATAGAATCAGAAATTAGTGCGTGTGTGTTTAATATAGCCATTCATTCTCGACTATATCTAACCGAATCGGTTTGACATATAGAGTTAAATCTCTTTTTTCGCTTATTTTATCTATTGTACTGTCGTTCATATCATTCGTGTAGATGGATTTAATAAAGAATGTGTGTATAAAATGAAATATTCTGATTTACGCAGATCAAACCGTTTAGACAGTTATCAAATGAACGCAGATCTGACATTGTAAAAAACACAATAGAGATGCACTTTTGGAGAGATACTCCATTGATAATTATTATTCTGTGAATAAAATTAGATATCCCTTTAATATTCCATTAGAAGTGGAACATTCTAAAGTATTTAACGAAGACCAAGTCGATGTACTGAATTAGAAACTGTAATACATATCGTACTATATTTTAATCTCGTTTGTAGAGATAAGAAAGTTACAAAACATCGATTACTGCCAAATTGATAACAAAAGTAATGAAAATGTCAGCGATAATCCTGCAGTCCTCTCTCTTCGCTAGAAATGAATGGCCCGGATAAGCATAGTGACTTTATTTTTTCTTGTTTTACATGTTAACTTTGTTTTACCTCTGTCAATAGTATATTCAGATTTTTTTAGAATTGTGAGATACTATTGTGGCATATGATTTAATATGTGAAAAAAAAAAACAAATTTCTTTTAGTCCATTCTACCAATTTCCTTTTTGAAGAGTCTGCTGATATGTCCAAGCTTATAATTTTTTTTTTTAATCAATAAATGTTGAATTTAATGTGTTTTTATATTTATGGGTGTATGTTATGAGGATATTAATTTCTGCTGATATAAAAATATATCGTGAACATTTTAAAAATGGCGGCCCTAAAAAATTTGCAAATAAAAACTAAATTTATAACAGTGAGAAGAAGAGAGAAAACTTAAATAGGCACGCTTGTAAAACTACTGAAATTGGTATTCATTTTTGTTACAAACGGGTGTTAAATAATGGAATAAGTGCGTTTTTATTGCTCCCGTACAATCCACTAGTCAACATGTACACAGGTACTGTTATTTGACAATCGACTAACAAGCAATGCTTCAAAATATGTAATGTTTACAAGATATATTTCATTTTCATGAAAAAATGTTTTTCTCGTTGGTTTGTATGACAGGTCCCGGTTCTCCCCCAATACCTTCGTGACCTCAACCAACTATATGCATCCTACTAGATGTATATGTTACCGAACCTAAACGGAAACTCATGCATTTCCTGAGCCTGGAATTGAAGCAGCTGCAGCTTCAGGCCCCGGATCCCCTCCGTCAACCTCGCAACTTCCTCCGAAATATTTGCACTGTAATAGATGTAAATATCACCAAACCTAACCGGACACTTACCCATATCTTGAGCCTGGAATTGAAGCAGCTGCAGCTTCAGGCCCCGGATCTCCTCCGTCAACCTCGCAACTTCCTCCCAACTCTATGAACTCCAATAAATATAAATATCACCACACCTAACCAGACACTCACACCCATATCTTGAGCCTGGAATTGACGCAGCAGCAGCTTCAGGCCTCGGATCTCCTCCGTCAACCTCGCCACCCTCCCCCCTAACTCTATGAACTCCAATAGATATAAATATCACAACACCTAACCAGACACTCACCCATATCTTGAGCCTGAAATTGAAGCAGCTGCAGCTTCAGGCCCCGTATCTCCTCCGTCAACCTCGCCACCCCCCCCCCTAACTCTATGAACTCCAATAGATATAAATATCACAACACCTAACCAGACACTCACCCATATCTTGAGCCTGAAATTGAAGCAGCTGCAGCTTCAGGCCCCGTATCTCCTCCGTCAACCTCGCCACCCCCCCCCCCCTAACTCTATGAACTCCAATAGATATAAATATCACAACACCTAACCAGACACTCACCCATATCTTGAGCCTGAAATTGAAGCAGCTGCAGCTTCAGGCCCCGTATCTTCTCCGTCAACCTCGCCACCCCCCCCCCTAACTCTATGAACTCCAATAGATATAAATATCACAACACCTAACCAGACACTCACCCATATCTTGAGCCTGAAATTGAAGCAGCTGCAGCTTCAGGCCCCGTATCTTCTCCGTCAACCTCGCCACCCCCCCCCCTAACTCTATGAACTCCAATAGATATAAATATCGCCAAACCTAACCGGACACTCACCCATATCTTGAGCCTGAAATTGAAGCAGCTGCAGCTTCAGGCCCCGGAACTCCTCCGTCAACCTCGCCATCCCCCCCCCTAACTCTATGAACTCCAATATATATAAATATCGCCAAACCTAACCGGACACTCACCCATATCTTGAGCCTGAAATTGAAGCAGCTGCAGCTTCAGGCCCCGGATCTCCTCCGTCAACCTCGCCATCCCCCCCCCATAACTCTATGAACTCCAATAGATATAAATATCGCCAAACCTAACCGGACACTCACCCATATCTTGAGCCTGAAATTGAAGCAGCTGCAGCTTCAGGCCCCGTATCTCCTCCGTCAACCTCGCCACCCCCCCCCCTAACTCTATGAACTCCAATAGATATAAATATCGCCAAACCTAACCAGACACTCACCCATATCTTGAGCCTGAAATTGAAGCAGCTGCAGCTTCAGGCCCCGGAACTCCTCCGTCAACCTCGCCATCCCCCCCCTAACTCTATGAACTCCAATAGATATAAATATCGCCAAACCTAACCGGACACTCACCCATATCTTGAGCCTGAAATTGAAGCAGCTGCAGCTTCAGGCCCCGGATCTCCTCCATCAACCTCGCCACCCCCCCCCCCTAACTCTATGAACTCCAATAGATATAAATATCACCAAACCTAACCAGACACTCACCCATATCTTGAGCCTGAAATTGAAGCAGCTGCAGCTTCAGGCCCCGGAACTCTCCTCCGTCAACCTCGCCACCCCCCCCCCCCCCTAACTCTATGAACTCCAATAGATATAAATATCACCAAACCTAATCAGACACTTCACCCATATCTTGAGCCTGAAATTGAAGCAGCTGCAGCTTCAGGCCCCGTATCTCTCCTCCGTCAACCTCACCACCCCCCCCCCTCACTCTATGAACTCCAATAGATATAAATATCACCAAACCTAATCAGACACTTCACCCATATCTTGAGCCTGGAATTGAAGCAGCTGCAGCTTCAGGCCCCGGATCTCCTCCGTCAGCCGCGCCACCTCCGCCCGGTTCTCCTCCTCTCGCTGCTCCAACAAGGATATGTACGCCGCCGTGTTTGACACGGGCTCGCCTTTTCCTGCAAATGTATTATAATAGTTAATTATTTTATTTTATAACAGCAGTATGATAGTAATGTACCTTATGAGAGATAGTTTTAAGTGCCAAGCGAATATGGAATCATTTTCCCCCACAGTACCTATGCAGTATTATGATTATTTTATGAAACTTGCTGGTGTACCGATATGTTTAAACATTTTCTAAATATGAACTATAACGTAAGCATTGCCTTTATTTACCCTTATGATCATTTTTAAGATAATGCTTTGATTCAATTTTTATATTCACTGTTTTACAAGACAGTTTAGGAGCCGGGATTCGATTTTTCGCCGTACAAGCTCATAGCCTCGCTCTTCTTTAAATCGATATATAAATTTCTGTTAAGAAATAAATTGCTCATTTGACTCACTAGTTTTAAAACAGGTCTAAATGTGAGGGCGTAAAACGGGTAAATACTGTGAATTTATTCTTTTGTCAGATCATATTTTCTTACTATGCGAGACAGCTAACCAAATCAGTCCCTTACAATGGCCACTTTCAACCCCTTTCTCTATTCTGACGATGACACAACTACAAATTATATGTCTAACGGTAGGTTTTAACAGCATGGATCTTAGAAAAAAAACAATCCAGCTAGAAAACATTATTTCATATTTTAACCCCTTTTGATCCCCAATTTCGATCATTACCGTTGCTGACGATCAATTTTTGTTTTAGGAAAAATTCTGTTATCGGTTTCAAGAATTGCCCAGTTTTACGCTTATAGAGTGCAAAAATTGGTTCGCGGCTTCTAGACTAATACATTGTGAAAACGTACCTGCAGTTGATCATATTAAAGGATGGTGCCACTGGATTAGACTGTAGAGAAAAACATGAAAAACTATTTAAATTAATTTTTGTTTCCAGTTTTGTGAACGTGTAAGTCCAATTTTTGTTTCAGACTGTATTTAAACACGGTGAGCAGTGTTAAGTCTATAATGGCACGGTAACGTCATCAGATTTAACGTATTATTCCAAGCGGAATTGCGTGACATTCCCAGACACTTTTCCATAACGTGATTACATTCCTTTTTTAGTCACTATGACTTTTGCACACAATGTTTGTATAGACTCCCCATATCTTAATACTGTTGTAGAGACGGAATTAAATATGCCAACATGTAGTAGTGAGCACAGATACTTGTCAGAGACTCGATGCTAGAGACGGATCTCATACACATATTTTATTTCTTTTTTGTGTATTAGTAAAAAAAACTCCAATTCCCGAAAAACTTAGTATTGGACGTTGGAGATTTTGTCACATTTCAAAACTATGGTTGAGCTAACATTGTTTTATGTTACGATTATTGGCAAGACGATAACCTAACCTACATCTGGAAAAAAGACTATCCGTCTGATTGTCTGTTTTCTATCTCGTTCACACGAATCTTGAAAAGTAACTGACCTGCAGACTTTAAATTTTCTATGAGCTTCGTATATACATAAACAACATCGATTGAATGCCACCCCATGGAATTGGGCTGGCCGTTGTGAACATTTTTAGATTGGTCTTACCGGTAATCAATGAAAAACCTCAGAATAAATAAATTTGTAAATTGAGTACAATCATATGACATTTCAACATGTGACATGGTAACATATGTACTATAAGGTAAAAATGTTGGCCCTATTTTATTTTAATTATACAACATGTGTACACATTTTTGTGGTCGTGCAGCTGAAACCTTTTTAAATAAAAACATTTTTACAGACAGCCAGAAGTAACATACGAGATATCGACTTCAAATCTTGCTTCCTTATTATTTTACTAATACTCACAATATGTTTATCAAATTTTACAGAACCTGCAGATCAAATCATTTAAAATAAAAATATTTTTCATTTTCTGTTTTGTATCCTTGGTGGAAGTGAGTAGGTTTTAATGGAAAAGACATTTGTTATACTTTATTTACATAAATTTAATGTGGAAGTATAAAAAAAACATATTTTTACAGACAGCCAGATGGACATTAAATGTTTCCTCATTGTTATACATAGGCAAACGTCTGATTTAGCTCATCACTTATGAGATTTTACGTACATCAAAAAGGATAAAATAGGAGTGAATTTAATATATAGTTACTAAAACCAATTTAACCGCAAAAATAATTCAAATGCGAATATTTTAAACTGAAAACTTCTAGTCTATATAATGGCCATGAAGTTTTACTATAACAACAAACTCTTTGATATTGACACAGTAAAGGTTGGTGTTATTCTACTATTAAATTATTTAAAATAAGCAGCCTCAACCTTAAATATTAATAAAGAGGGGTTTAATTAATGAGACTCTATATTTATAAACATATCTTTGTTAGCTTTGGTTATTATAGCAATGGTATTAGTACACATGGAAGCACAAGTTAATGAAGTATTAAAATTGTACAGTGAAAAACAGCTGAGCTTTAAATTATCTCTCTTTGTGCAAATTATATTAAGTTACTATTTAAGTGCTAAATGTGCACATTTTTGTACTCTAAATATACTAATAATCAATTAATTAAAACGATTATTACGGCCGCAATAAGGAAATAATCGTATAGTGACACTCAATGAGTACGTGTGCAATTATAGTACTTTTTGCAAATAAACTCATTTTTATAGAAAGGCAAAAAATACTTTGCTGCAGCTTCAGAAAATTACACCTGATTCTTTCCACGCTCAAAATAATAAATTACTTCTCAAAAGTGAAGGAAAGCCTGAGAGTGTTATGCGGAAAGAAGGATTCCTTAGGGCATTGCTTTGATCACTATTTTACTTTCATGTGTTTGCGCAAAGGTTTTCTCAGATATCAGTATTTCGGACAAGTATTTTGCTACGATGAGGCCACAATTTCGTTGTTTTTACGATGTATTCAGACTAAAAACAAAAATAATTCTCACTATTAAAATTTCGAAATCTGAAATCACGCAAGGTCTTAAAGCGTTAGATCCGTTGACATTATTACTTTATACAGGAAATTATTGACGTGAAAACGTCTTAAATTAGGTTGCGGCTCGGAGTCACTCATGAAAAAGTGTAACGCCCGGTAACGTTACGATGCCCGTCCAGTGGGTCCGCCGCACGGGATCCGCACGGGATAAAGCAGATAACTGTGGGTCCGCCGCACGGGATAAAGCAGATAACTATGTTTATTCGTGAAAATGTGGAGTGCTTAGATTCGTCATTTACAACAACTACAACAATAAAGGTAAATAATTGTACACTGATATTTCATTATCGTAAACTATGATTGATTGATTAATTGTTAGATTGACACAAAAGTTGAGAAACTGAGTTTATAGGTTATGTCATACTATTGACAAATGTTGATAGTGTTAAGTAAATTATTAGTTTAAATCACTCTGCAATCAATCGTAATTCAGTCGATTGAGAAGAAACAGCGCGTATTGCTAGTCAAACATTTAAAATAACAAATTATAACCTCTAACCTGTCATAACAGTGCGACCAAACAAACGAACTAAACCAACCAATCACCACGCGCGGAGTTAGAATTTAACTGTGTTTAGCAAGATTTTCAAATTCCAATTTTAGTAAATGTTTTATTCAACTTTACCATTTACAATAACAAATTTTAATTAATTTCAAATTATGTACAATGTTTTAGTAAACAAAATATATTTCTATAGTTAAAATTTGTGCAATTCTTATTTTCATTCAATTCCTTGTTCCTACTGTGCAATTTAATAATATTCATATCAATAAATATTCTACCGAGAAAAAGACGTTGTCACGTAAAATCTTCGCCCGTAAAACCGACTTTACAGGCAACCATAATTTTTTTTTTATAATATGTCTAAATTTAGGCATAAATCGAAAAAAATATGTCTTAAAAATGGACGACACAAGACTAGTTTACAAACACTTTCCCGCTCAGACCAGCTGGTGGTATTCTCTTTAGAGTCTACCCGAATTTCTGAATAGATATCGCACTTTCAAATAGTTTAAAACACTAAAGATTTTGAATTTCAGATTCCTAGCGCTTTTTAAATATGTAAATTTTTAAATCATTTTTAGGCACGGCCTCTTAATAAAATTTAAGACCGAGAATACATAAAAACTTTAGTTACTCCACGAGGATCAGAGGCGGTAGACAAAATTTTGAATTTGGAAATTATTTTTTTATCTTAAATTCATAGCTCTTTAAGAAACGTTCACTGAATAAAAACATTTTTCAAACAATGTGTTGCATGAAAATGAAATTTAAAGTTGAAATGTAGGCTATTTTGTAATCAAGCCGAAATACAAACGGCTGAAGACAAAAATGTGAATTATATCTTTACATTATGCTGAAAAAGGGGTTATAGATGACAGTGACATTTATTTTTATTTATTAAACCATTAAAAAAAAAGAATATTTAAAAACATGTATTTTTTAATATTATATTTCATTTAAAAATATAGTTTCCATAAGTTATAAATAAATAAAATTTGTCAACCCTGGAAGTACTCATACGTACAGTAAAGATTTCACATATTTATTTCTGCCATTTTTTCAGGCTGACTATAATATTGCCTAAATTCCCCACTTTGAATGCCAGTAATTTCACGCCAAGTGTTTAGTTTTAAACTCAAAATCAAATGCACTACCGTAATGCAGTGTTTAGAAGCATAATTTAATCAGATCCACATATAACGAATTATACAACTTACACTAAAGATGATGATATGAATCTTATACAGGGTGTTTGAAAAGTATGGGTACGGCTTAATATTTTAAAAACCATAGCAGATAACATCTATAAACTTTGCACAGTGTCATATGGCTATGTAAACTATTTTTCCTTGCTATTACCATCACATGCAAACCATGGGGGGACGGCCCACAGAGGAAAACATGGAAATCTTAAATTGAAGCATGGGTCGAGTGATACCTCATTTGAAAGAGCTCACTTAGTAGAGTTGAATGCCGCAAACCGCATCTCAAAAGGTTTATCCAATCAGAAATGGCGGGTTGTTTTAGGTACACATTGTGAAGTACATTATGCCCTGCCATTTCTGACTGAATCGTCGTATTCTGATGCGGTTGGTGGCGTTTCACTCTACTAACCAATGTGTTTTCACTGACTTTTTTTAATTAGCAAATTATGTCATAAATTTATAACACAATAAATAAAACTAAAAAACATCAGTATGCTTCAATTTAAGATTTCCATGTTTTCCTCTGTGGGCCGTCCCCCCATGGTTTGCATGTGATGGTAATAGCAAGGAAAAATAGTTTTACATAGCCATATGACACTGTGCAAAGTCTATAGCTGTTATCTCCTATGGTTTTTAAAATATTAAGCCGTACCCATACTTTTCAAACACCCTGTACAGTAGGTATATCAAAGATGTATTGATAGGATGACATTTTTTTTAATTTATATAAATATTATATAATATATCATTCATATACGTATTTTACATTTTTATTTCGGCGTTTTTATTTAGATCCTGGTTACTAAATTGCCAAATATTCCTGTTTCAATTGCACGTAGAACTGTTAAAAATTATATTTGTTATCTGTGAGTTAATTATGTTAAGGGACTGTATTGTAGAAATTAACCCGACCAAAACTTAATTGCACTAAGTTAATACGTAAATTATTTTTTGTGTCACTTCGGTCTATGGAAGAAGAGTTGTCTATGACTATATGCTCATACTGATGACTAGTCAGTAAGTAGTGTAACTGTATTTCACCTTGGGGAATGTTCCAGATTATTTTTTATCTGCGTATTCATAAACTGTATAAACATTTCGATTTTTTTATTTTACGTAAATAATTTCTTGAACGTAAATATAAATAAAACTCACCGGATACGGAAGAAGATTCTTGTATGCCACATCGACCGAGAATCAGAAGAGAAATGAGACTGAGGGACCCAGCGAACAGCCAGACGCGGGTCAGGAGCCTCATACTCAGCAGCCTCAGCATGCCACCGCATCTTCTGCAACATGACAATACGTTAGTCCACTTCAGATTAAACTATTTATCAGATACGGAAGGGATTCTTGTATGCTGCATTGACCAAAAATCTGCAGACATATAGCTAAGACAGGAGCATCCAGTGAACTGCCAGACACGGTTCTACAGCCTCGTACTCAGCATATCACTGCATCTTCTGCAACATGACAATTAGTCTATTTCAGTTAAAATATTACTTAAAATTTACATTACTTTGAGGATACACATTAACTAGATAGCCTACTTAAGTTTTTTAAGAGTTCCTCGTGGGCCTTCCTACGAATACCGAAAGTTATAGAGTTTTGTTGAGGAAGAAACAACTAGAAATTCCAAATTCCAATAACATAGATTAAAATCTTCTCCTGACATTGTCTCACACATCCGCATATTATACGAGAAGTACACATATCCTTAATGCAGGAATACGCTAGATTACGTTTCGCATGATACGGCTCACTAAAGATAGAATAAAAGACAAATATCATCATCGAAATCGATTTTTCCAAGTAAATTGAAGTAAATTTCAATCAAAATTTACGTATATAGCTCAATCAATCTGTTTTCGAACCCCCTCCACTCCCCGAATGATATGCTTTGCTTATCATACTCGATGTGGCCTGTATAGAAATAAACATGTTATGCAAAACTTAATTCAGTTCAGTTAATTCTTGAGATAGGCCCTATCCTGCGAACAGACAAACAAACATACAAACAGAAGAGAAAATGTTATAGCTCCCTGAAAGATAAGATTTCACTAATATTCTGCCAATAATATATCATGTATCTGTACATAAAATACATATTCATCATATACATGGTCATCCAAAAGTTAGAGGCCAAACGTGTCATTTCTAGCTAATTCTTCCAATTGAAATTAATGTTTGGTGATATTGTAGGTTAATGAGGCAAAACAACATTTTCAAATGGCAACTGCCTATATATTACACACCGATACAAAATAAATAGAACAGAAACATTATGGCATGAGCAGAAAGTCACTATCACCGTTCTAAGATGATGGCCGCTAAATTAGTGATTCTCGACCTGAAAACCCCTCAGGTAACGATTTTTATTCGAATCCAACGAAAAACTACCGGGGTTCGAAGGATAACACCTTTTTCTTTTGTTTGATGCCACCATCTTGGAAATGAGTGCGGTTTTTGTAAACCTTTTTAGGTACACGTTTCTTAACCGAAAACCCTTGCAAAGCCATGTTTCCTCATTTAACAGCTACCCTCTAGAAAAGGTGGCAGGTTTAAGCCAAATTACTTTTTTTTAATTTCTTTTCCAAACGATGTGTCACATGTGAGTGCTTCTCATTTGAAAGTTTTGAGTTACGTTGTATCCCCCTGGAGGGTGCACCCCCTAGTTTTTTGATACGCCATACAGTAAATCTCATTCACCTACAAATATCCCCAAATTTTTTATTTCAATTGTTTAAACCGTCTATAAATAATAGGAATCGCCAAAGACTTTTGGATAACTCTGTATATATACGGTATATAGGCTACATTTAGTAAGCACAGTTCGCACTTCGATCGATTGAAGAACATTTCCTTATAGATGGATGAGACAAGATGTTCAGTTCACAAACACAGTCTCTGAAGCGTGTGATCTGAAATGGCTTTGATAACGAATTGCTTCTCATAACACAGATGACTGAACTGATGAAACGTATCAAGCTTTGATTTAGAAATTGTATTTCATTTCTTTATTTTGTCATTCCTCTCTCATGTTGATCTCTTGGTCGTTTATGCTTGTTTAATATTGCAAATACTTCTATGTCTTTTTAAACAATGTAACCAATAATTCAGGTATATTTTGAATTTTTAATGAAATTAAAATTTTGAATTTAAAATTAATTATAGGATATAACAAAACATGCTCACTTTGAAATTATATAAAGGTTAATTTTTATCAAGATACGCCACACTACCTGTTTGTAATTTTGAAATTACTAACCTCTTTTAAACCGTAGACAACTATTTAATAATATTCATTAATTCTAAATACTACGTCCTTAATAATATTGTAAATGTGAAATTTCCTTTGTTTGTGTGTATTGCTTCCACGCGAACACTATTCTTTCAATTTCGTTTATTTTTTATTTCTTTTTAAAAATATTTTTTCTATTCTTTCCTATTCTTTCTTCGAATATCCCTCCGAGCTACGCCTCACTGATTTTTTAAGTAGTGAAAAGTCCCATCTGGGTCTCTAAAGTTGTAATAAACTAAAAGAGCATGTCTGATATAATCAGCTGTTATTTGTAAACATTGTTTATTATTTTCAATTTGCTTACATTTATAGTAAGTACATTCTCCAACGAATAACACATATTTTAACGCCGTTTTTTTTTGCTACAAATGTTTTTAACTACCTTACAAAATTCCCTAAAACATAAGATGGTCAGAATTTGACACCGAAGATTTCCTTCGAGGCTGTGCTAGAAGAAAGTTCACTGGACTGTGCTTTTGAACTAATGTACTAATTCGAGCTCTATATGTTAAGATTTTAACAATAGTTTTCATTTAATGAAGAAACAAACGCAGTGTCATCGTTCACGTAATTTTCACGGTACATTTTTTATTAAATATTAGGTATTAGATCTTAAATACAATGTTAATATATATTTTAAGACTGATGGAATTCACGATTATGGAACAAAACATACTATGAACAAAGTAAATAAAAATGGCCAAAAGTTTATACCATCGACATATTTCCTTGAAAGCGAACTCAATATTGGCGTCGAATATATAATTCACTCGGTTCGACTGTCATACACGTGCAACGCCTACTAAATTGCGTGCAAAGCAGCGGGAAACTGATCGCAATGCAGATATAAGAGACAACGTAGTCTAACTCTTACTTTACATTTAAAGACTGTTATGAAACCTATATAAATTAGTTGTATTTTGGCAAAAGTAGGCTTCTCAGAGCTGTACATGTACACACACACACACACATATATATATGTGTGTGTGTGTGTGTGTGTGTGTGTGTGTGTGTGTGTGTGTGTGTGTGTGTGTGTGTGTGTGTGTGTGTGTGTGTGTGTGTGTGTGTGTGTGTGTGTGTGTGTGTGTGTACATATATGTGTGTATTGAGGTTTAATTAGTATATATATATATATATATATATATATGTGTGTGTGTGTGTGTGTGTGTGTGTGTGTTTTTTTTTTTATACTTTTTATTATACCTTTTATTATACCTTTTCGAAAACGGCAAAGCCGAAATATTAAAGGAAATTTAAACTAAGAAGTCTAATTTGTTATTATATATATATATATATATATATATATATATATATATATATATATATATTATTTATCAGGGAAGTTTTCCTAACACTATGGAACAAACATACTAATATAGAATAAAATTTAACATATTTCCTTTCTGGTAGTAAATTGACATAAAATCAAATTATTATTTATTTATTCACTACAAGGTATGGGTACGCCATAAGTCACATAAAATACTGCATAAAAAATTTCAATTCTATTGCTACATGTGGGACTACTGGTGTGTGTGGCATTTTAAAATGTCATTTGATTGTTCTGTTTTTATTTTTTCTCTGTGATTTCCTGTTCCCATTACATAATGTAAAGATCTTCACTAAATCTTAGCCAAAATCCATAGAATGACATGTATCACTATTTAATTCGATGTTCCTCATATATAAATGGAACTTGAAGTAAAATTTCAAGTCTATGAGTCCATTCGTTTTCGAGATACCATGCGGATAGACTAATAGATAAACAAGAAGACACACAGAATGAAATCTTCTTAACAGTCCTTGAGGTTTAATTAGTATTTAGATTTAGATTATTGTTGTTCGAGTGACTTTTGTAATTTCTTTACGTCTTTAAATACTCGCATTGTTATAATATAAGCCAAAAATGTATTTATAGGAATTTTAAAGGATCGTTGAATAGAAGGGTAAAAGAGTTGAGAGATTGACGCAAAATACAATGTTAAAATTTAACCTTTCCGTTATGAAAACCCACCTGTTACCTGTATGACTCACTTGCATACAATTTCCCCTCACATAAAAGCTGTAGTGCAATAATTGGGAGCTTATTTTACTGCAAGATGAATTTTTGGAATATTGTTCAGTTGTGTAAAGGATAGTTCTCTAAATACATGCCAACACATTTTTCGCAGAGAATTTTTCAATATCTTTAAACATTGCTCAAGGTTTTTGTTTATACTGTAAGCTATTATTAAAAAATTGATTCAACAGCTCTGTTTCCATTAAAGCATTTTTTAGTAGATTTTTATCTAAATGTATAAAATCTTGTTAGTACACTTAGTCTGCTTAGTCGCTACTTCCCGCGGTGTACTATAAAACAAGGTTAATTATCAATTACCGTGTAAATATGAGACAATATCCAACAATACCACTAGTCACACTCTCTCTAATTAGCAGGCTAGAAAAATTGGAAACACTCATTTTCCGGGAATGTCGGATATAATTTAAACTAATTCACAACTTATAACTACAACATAATAACTTATGTGTTGTTAATAGTGAAGCAAATAAAAATCAGAAATGTTCAACCTCTCTTTTACAAATGAGTCAAATTCTTATTGAGAACGTATTTTCATTCTTGTTTTTGTTCATCGTTAATATTTCTAATGTTACAACGAAAAAAAATATTTTTGTATTCCAAAAAAATAATCAAAAACAATAAAAAAACAAATTAGGTTTGCCTTTTTACTAATTATTTTATGATTTCCTACGGCTTTAAGAAAAGTTAAATACACGAATATCTTTTTTAATAAACTGTTGTATAACCTTATAAGATATTACGAAAATATACGACTTAAACGATCCTACATCATGAGCAACAATTTTAATGATGTCTTACTTCATAGTATTTGCGCGAATATTCTACAAATGTTACGATATTGTAACTGACAAATGATAACTTAGTAGTTTCCACTATTAACATATGTTGATGTTCAAATGTTAATGCAGATTTTGTTTGGATGCTGTCGAAATTATAAAAAATAAACACACAAAAACAAAATTAGTAAATAAATATTTAAAATTAGCCCTCCAACTGTTGTTCATCAAAATTTTGATAAACATAACCCATTGTTGATTGTTGTTCGTCAAAATTTTGATAAACAAACATTCCCTTGCATAATCACATTACAGTATATTCCGGCAACGTATCGATTCGATTCATGCACCATTGGATTCGGGAAAAAAAAGCCTAAGGAATACTATAGTTTTATTCCTCTTTGTATTGTAGTTGCAACGTACCAAGTTCGTAGTTTGGAACGTAAAAGAAGATGATGCAATTCATTGTGACCGCCATGTTGTCGATGCCGTCTGATATGTTTATGTGACGAGTCGTGCTTATTAGTAAGTTTTATTTGTGTTTTAGTGTTGTGTTTAGTGTGTGGTGAGTTGTTAGATATTGCAGTAGTGCAAATAAATATATTTTAGAATAAATAAATTTCTTTTTACTGAAATATGTTTGATGAATTATCGAATCTGTGTAGGCTATGGCAAAATGACTTGGCTAAAATTCATTTCACGTAGTTTGTTATTGTTTTTCACTCACTAAACGTTATTTTAGGCACTCTTTTAGTTCTGAAATAACAATTTTCACAACCAAATATATATTTACCGTAATTTCTTTGGTTATGTATGATAACTGTTTGGACCATTCCAGGGTCATTGTTAGTCGCGTAGGCTATATACTGTTATTTTAGTAATACATGTAGTTGTAGAATCAAAATATATGTAATATATTTAGACACAGTTTATGGTTTTCTAAAACTACATAAATTTCCCATCATATGTAAACCATAGATTTATAAATTTGGATATAATACAAGCTTTGAAACACATTTTATACTTTGCTGTTTGAAAATTTTTCGCAAAAGTTTTGAGTAATAACAAAATGAAACTTTTTTCGACTCTTCAAAAAAAAAGTTATGGAATTTATTTTACTACTGCTGTATAGTTTACTTCATTCTGAGTAATAAAATATGCAATATAACATGTATTGAAGTAAAACTGTATTAGTAAAACTTTTATTAGCAAACTCTTACATATACACCCTATTTTCACAATTTATGCGCATCGCTGCTTTATGTTATATAGTGTTATTATAGTTTCATAAATTTGTATAATGCTTATGTGTTTCTGAAACTAGAATAAATTTGACACAAAATGGTAATCTCACTTTTATAGTTTTCTTACTATAACTTGGTTTGCTAGGTATGGTCCCCCCCAAATTAAAAAAAAGAAAATGTAAATTTTGAATTTCATGGAAAAAAAATTTTAGTAAACATTTTTTAAGGCCAAATTTAAATACCAATATTATTATATGTTTAATTCTGAACACAAAAATATATACTTCTATAAATATTACTTTTAATTTATATTTTTAAATAAATTTTTTTTTAAAACCCTTGCACGAGGCTCGAAAACATGCCGCCACTACAGGAAAAAATGACCGCCAGTTGGAGGGTTAATAAAGAATGTATTGATATTTAATATTTATTTTTATTGTCTCTCGGCGCGCGCGCGCGCGCGCGCGCGCGTGTGTGTGTGTGTGTGTGTGTGTGTGTGTGTGTGTGTGTGTGTGTGTGTGTGTGTGTGTGTGTGTGTGTGTGTGTGTTTAGAACATCTTCGTCAATTAATTGTTTAGAGGAAGTTCAGTTTGACCGAACCTCCCTCACACAGCCAGACCTCTTTAATATTACTATTATCGTATACCTACTAATATAATAATTTTACCTGAAACAAATAACCAGAAAAATATCATTGTTCATCGAGGGTGGAGTGAAAATAGATGAGTTAATTGAAAACGTAAAGTTTGATGTGGAGAAACATCACGTGAAGGACTCTCCTGGTCACTCAACAATGCCTCAATGCAACAATGCCTCAATTGCCTTCACACAAGAGGAGCACCGGTATGCTCTTAATTAGGCTTAATTATATTAACTACGGCATTGCGTTCGTGACCCAATGGCGATTGTAGGCCTTTGCTAACGATTTGCTGTTAACATCAAAGGGTGCTGCGTCAATCGGGTCAAGTTCAGGTATTCAACAATTAACCTGATAGTCAGACGTAAATTGATTACTCAGTGATTTCAGACTGTAAAATTCCCGGGTACTTTTTACAAACCAAGGGAATTTTGATATAAAAAAGTAATCACAAGATTCTATTAAAAGGTACTTTGTTTATGTGCTAAGTTTAATTGTAATCGATTTGGTTCAAACAAATTTCGGTAATATTTTCAAATGCGAAGATCACTTTTCTAAGTATATTAGGATTTTAATCGTAACGGCTTTTTTATATGACGCCCGAAATCATAAATTAGAGTCAATGGCAAAAGGCAAAACCACAAATCACTTTCGCAAAGTAACTGGCAGGGGGTAATGAAGGGTGACCAATACTGCAGTGAACATGTGACATTTTTAACTTAGTTTTTTTGTTAAAATATATTGTCCACGTTATTATTGGTTGTGTAAATAGTTAGTTTGCCATTGTATGTTATATAAGCATTTATTGTAGAATATATTTTTTTTACTTTCACACCAATTCACCAACTTATTCACCAGCAAGTCTTTAGCAATGTTTTATGGACTAAGTTCCTATGAAATCCTTTCTTACAAATACTAAAACTTATGTTTTGTCATGTTACTGCATCATTTAACAAAGAAAGAACGCACGTGCTTTAATTTAAAAATACAATAACTGTTTTTATTTTTTAATTGCCATATCATTTATGACATTTATAGATTGTTATTGTCAGCAATATAGATTAATACGTGTATGTTAAACGTTTTCTTTCTACCATTATGTTATTGTTTTTCATAGTTTAGTATCGTTGATTTCAATTGTTAATAACGCTCATTCAAGTCTTTGCCTGTTGGTACACCTGGTGATAATTTATATTTGCTATTTTATAGTGAATCTTAGATATATGTATTTATATTTGTTGCTAAAAAGATTCTTCCTATTATTGATATTTTACGCTATTATTCGGTTATGTTGTTTTAATTGTTATTAACTAGCTATGCACTAGACTGTGTTTATCCTTTTGCTGTTGTAATCTTCCTCGTTAATATGTATAAGGGTGTACTGCCATAAAAGATAACCAAAAAAGTACAAAAAAATTAAAATGTTTGAAAAGAGTGTGTGATGAATCGTACATCAACTTAAAACGAGCATTGTCTGTATGTAAAATTTGTTGCTTATCTCAAACGCCGTTACAAATGGCAGTCTAAAACAGAGTTGAACTATTTCCATATAATAAATGAGTTTATAACAAAACAAACGCCAATATTACTGCGAATATGTCCGCCTTCGCTACTCAAGCAAGGAACCTCAATCGGTAACGGCCTTTGTTAGTCATAAATATTTGCTGGTCATGTACAGATGCGCCAAGGGATCTGAGCGCGCGGTCGAGGCTCTACTACCCATCCACGAAACATTGACCTCAACTACCGGCTGTAATTCTGTGATTGATTTCAAAGGACTGAACCATCGGAACACCTTCAATTTGAATAAAACCAGAATACAGCTGAATAAATAGGTAAACATTCCAGTTTTATACCTCTTGGGTTACGAGAATAGCTTTAGAGGAAACCCCAACGTTCTTGGAAAAGACGCTCTTCACCTCCAACCACATATCAGGCGCCAGCTATGCGTGTAGATGGGTGATCTGCCTCAACATGTGCTGTTAGATTGTAGATATACAAATTCCTATATCAAATTAAATCATTGTACCACTAGAAGGTTGCGTTGACGTCTTTTCGTCTCTGGCAAACCCCCTCAAAAACTGAACTCTTAGTAGACCTGCCATCCTGACAGTCGTTGTTTTAAGTACCATGAAACGACACACTACAACCATAGACGATAGACGGTCATTGTAAATCAGTCATCTCTAAGATTACTTCTTCGATATCCATAAGTTGACTTCGTCAAGGTAATTAGATAGAGCTTTTATTCTAAGAAATAAAAATCCGTGCTTACAATTATTAATAATAGAATTATCTCTGCGTGCAATGTGTTCATCAAAACCCCTTTAAACCGACTGTGATGGGACCTGGTATGGGTCGGATAACCAAAAAGTCGGTTAAACTGAAACTCGTAAAAAACAAATTCGGATAGATAAAAACCGTCGCAGTGATGTAACTGATTTAATTAAGTAATTCAATATTATTGTATTTAAATTAATGGCAAATAGTAACAATCATTAACTTGCCCATATCAGCTAACAATAACTGTATACAGTAATGATACTCGGTAAAGGGTATAAAACACGCTAACACGTTTAAAATCAGAGATAAGTGCGACAACGTTTATTTATTCGACGGTTCGTGGAAGTCTAATAATGATTTCCCAGAAATTGCCGGTAAATCCGAGGCCGGTTAAGAAGAATTCCATAGAATTCGTTTCATTTACTTAATCCCTGATACTTACATTTAATCTTTTCACAACTCGGACAGTTGAAATTTCATGTAATGTTAATTTATGGAGAGTTTAACATATTTTCATGTATCTATAAAAACGTCTTTAGCAATAAAAACTATATTTTACCATACTCGTATAGCTAGCTGCCTCTCTATAATACATATATATATTATGTATTACTGTGAAGGTTGGTTAAAGCGTACCAATAGAATTGAAATTAGAAAATTGCGGGTTACAATTTGTTAGATATCTTGTACTTTATAGGCTAAGCAACAATACGAACATTTAAATCCACAACAGTAGCAAGTTCATTTTTGATCTAAAATAACAAATCAGTGTGACCTTTGTAACTGAAGATTAGTGTGAATTATGTAAACTTAGTTAAAACACTAACTGGAGTAATCAGCCCACTACGCCCGAGCTGGCCTTCGCTATCAATTTACTAGAGAGAACGGTGCGTGCTTAATTGTCCTTTATTGTAGCAACTACTGCATCCTGTAGGTCACAAATTTGGAATCATAGTTAGCACTGTCTCATTCATCTGTACACAGTTATTGACGGTTGAACTTTGTCCTTCATTGTAGCAACTACTGCATCCTGTAGGTCACAAATTTGGAATCATAATTAGCAACGTCTCATTCATCTGTACACAGTTATCGACGGTTGAACTGTGTAAGTCACAAATTTGGAATCATAGTTAGCAACGTCTCATTCATCTGTACACAGTTATCGACGGTTGAACTTTGTCCTTCATTGTAGCAACTACTGCATCCTGTAGGTCACAAATTTGGAATCATAGTTAGCAACGTCTCATTCATCTGTACACAGTTATCGACGGTTGAACTTTGTCCTTCATTGTAGCAACTAGTGCATCATGTAAGTCACAAATTTGGAATCATAGTTAGCAACGTCTCATTCATCTGTACACAGTTATCGACGGTTGAACTTTGTCCTTCATTGTAGCAACTACTGCATCCTGTAGGTCACAAATTTGGAATCATAGTTAGCAACGTCTCATTCATCTGTACACAGTTATCGACGGTTGAACTGTGTAAGTCACAAATTTGGAATCATAATTAGCAACGTCTCATTCATCTGTACACAGTTATCGACGGTTGAACTTTGTCCTTCATTGTAGCAACTACTGCATCCTGTAGGTCACAAATTTGGAATCATAGTTAGCAACGTCTCATTCATCTGTACACAGTTATCGACGGTTGAACTTCGTCCTTCATTGTAGCAACTACTGCATCCTGTAGGTCACAAATTTGGAATCATAGTTAGCAACGTCTCATTCATCTGTACACAGTTATCGACGGTTGAACTGTGTAAGTCACAAATTTGGAATCATAGTTAGCAACGTCTCATTCATCTGTACACAGTTATCGACGGTTGAACTTTGTCCTTCATTGTAGCAACTACTGCATCCTGTAGGTCACAAATTTGGAATCATAGTTAGCAACGTCTCATTCATCTGTACACAGTTATTGACGGTTGAACTTTGTCCTTCATTGTAGCAACTACTGCATCCTGTAGGTCACAAATTTGGAATCATAATTAGCAACGTCTCATTCATCTGTACACAGTTATCGACGGTTGAACAGTGTAAGTCACAAATTTGAATCATAGTTAGCAACGTTTGATTCATCTGTACACAGTTATCGACGGTTGAACTTTGTCCTTTATTGTAGCAACTAGTGCATCATGTAGGTCACAAATTTGGAATCATAGTTAGCAACGTCTCATTCATCTGTACACAGTTATCGACGGTTGAACTTTGTCCTTCATTGTAGCAACTACTGCATCCTGTAGGTCACAAATTTGGAATCATAGTTAGCAACGTCTCATTCATCTGTACACAGTTATCGACGGTTGAACTTTGTCCTTCATTGTAGCAACTACTGCATCCTGTAGGTCACAAATTTGGAATCATAGTTAGCAACGTCTCATTCATCTGTACACAGTTATCGACGGTTGAACTGTGTAAGTCACAAATTTGGAATCATAATTAGCAACGTCTCATTCATCTGTACACAGTTATCGACGGTTGAACTTTGTCCTTCATTGTAGCAACTACTGCATCCTGTAGGTCACAAATTTTGGAATCATAGTTAGCAACGTCTCATTCATCTGTACACAGTTATCGACGGTTGAACTTCGTCCTTCATTGTAGCAACTACTGCATCCTGTAGGTCACAAATTTGGAATCATAGTTAGCAACGTCTCATTCATCTGTACACAGTTATCGACGGTTGAACTGTGTAAGTCACAAATTTGGAATCATAGTTAGCAACGTCTCATTCATCTGTACACAGTTATCGACGGTTGAACTTTGTCCTTCATTGTAGCAACTACTGCATCCTGTAGGTCACAAATTTGGAATCATAGTTAGCAACGTCTCATTCATCTGTACACAGTTATTGACGGTTGAACTTTGTCCTTCATTGTAGCAACTACTGCATCCTGTAGGTCACAAATTTGGAATCATAATTAGCAACGTCTCATTCATCTGTACACAGTTATCGACGGTTGAACTGTGTAAGTCACAAATTTGGAATCATAGTTAGCAACGTCTCATTCATCTGTACACAGTTATCGACGGTTGAACTTTGTCCTTCATTGTAGCAACTACTGCATCCTGTAGGTCACAAATTTGGAATCATAGTTAGCAACGTCTCATTCATCTGTACACAGTTATTGACGGTTGAACTTTGTCCTTCATTGTAGCAACTACTGCATCCTGTAGGTCACAAATTTGGAATCATAATTAGCAACGTCTCATTCATCTGTACACAGTTATCGACGGTTGAACTTTGTCCTTCATTGTAGCAACTACTGCATCCTGTAGGTCACAAATTTGGAATCATAGTTAGCAACGTCTCATTCATCTGTACACAGTTATCGACGGTTGAACTTTGACCTTCATTGTAGCAACTAGTGCATCGTGTAAGTCACAAATGTGAATCATAGTTAGCAACGTTTGATTCATCTGTACACAGTTATCGACGGTTGAACTTTGTCCTTCATTGTAGCAACTACTGCATCCTGTAGGTCACAAATTTGGAATCATAGTTAGCAACGTCTCATTCATCTGTACACAGTTATCGACGGTTGAACTTTGTCCTTCATTGTAGCAACTACTCCATCCTGTAGGTCACAAATTTGGAATCATAGTTAGCAACGTCTCATTCATCTGTGCACAGTTATCGACGGTTGAACTTTGTCCTTTATTGTAGCAATTACTACATCCTGTAAGTCGCGAATTTGGAATCATAATTAGCAACATATCATTCATATTTGCACAGTATATGGACTGGTGTACTCGAATTGGATGATTTGTAAAGGGTTGTGATTTTTTTTATTTATCAGAACTTCTTAAGATACAAGGTAGGAGTGCGCCAAACCGCGTGTTGCGTAGCAGCCCTCACTGGGGTTAAATGCATGTTTTAAGTATATAGCTATATTTGTTACTACGTCACATGTTAAAATATCGAGCAATTGTACCGAATTTTTTCACCAATTTGCTTACTCTGTAATTTTCCTTTGCCATTTTGGTTATTCACGAAATCGATGTAAAATATTCTCTCACGGTCGGCCAAATCCCATGGAATTTGAGTCATACACCATAGTCGAACTCGATGTTCGTTATATAGAAATAATTTTCAACTCTGTATGTCACTTTTTCTAGAGATATTGTGCGGTAGACAGGCAGACAACAAGTTTTCCAGCCCCTTAAGCGATAGGCTACGCAAATAAAAACTGGTTTATTCAAACAAGATACTCCCACATATAAGTGTATTGTGACCAGGAATTATTAATCGAAAAGACACAAACAGTTTCATATATTTTGTGTTTTTTAAGATTTCACAGTGATTCTTATTTAGTATCATATTTATCTTGGCGTAAATTTTCTTTAGTGAATTTAGTAATAAACTGCATTAATGTAATAATACAAGCCTGTTTCTGAATTCCAAACAGCAATAACTGTTAACACAATTTGCTGGAGTTGTTGCCTTAGTTAATTCATATAGAACTATGCTCAGCCGAGTAAACTCAAGTTACCCTCTACAAACTTTGACAGGTATCCACTAACTGAGAGGATTCAAGCGTACAGTTTAATGAGGTCATTCAGTCCTCCCCTTGCCCCACGGTGTCACTGTAATCCAATTCCACTGTCACGTCCGTCCACTGGACAGCTGAAACCTTGCCACTGAGGTTTCCATCACTTTTCCTATTCTGTCTCAATTCTTAATTCTATCTCAAAGTTCAGTTTATTACAATCGACTAAATTTGGTCACATAAACACAGCTTATAAGATTTCATTTCATCACTGCCAACGTATATAGTTTTAATTAAATAGCTCTTAAAACAACATTTTGGTCAGTAATGTTTGGTACAAGATGGATTTTATAGTTTATAAATATTCTAGCAGTTACCCGCGGCTTCACACACAATTGTGTATGTTTTGCACCCGTATGAGCACTTATGTTTCGAGTGAGTTATGTTTTTACGACAACGTTGATTTTTCCTTCTTGCCACGATAAAGAAAACATGTTAAAATAGTGTATTTATGGCCATTGTAATTTACTCCTGTCATGGTATTTTATCCCATGGTTGGTTTTGTCATATACATAGCTCTGAAAAGCCTACTTATGTCAAAAGACAACGAATTTGGTTTTTATAACAGACTTTAAATTTCTACCAAAAGTTATATATTACGAGTAATTTCGTAATTTTGTCTTTATATCTAATATTTAATATTTGCTAAATGTACAGTTAAAATTACGTTAACGATAGCACTATTTAAGTGTTTATTATGTCTTTTTAAAGGCACGTAAAGTTAAGAAGAATTAAAAATTCTACTCGTATACAAACCTTTATGGTTTTCCTATGATCAATTCTGTACAAAAAAAAGCATCGTCATCGTGATTTTCGTCAGTCTCTCTCCTTCTCTGGTATATACGGATGTGTTGTTCAGTGCATGATTGGTACTCGTTGTAGTGACTTTGGATTTTAAGGTATATGCATGAGTTGTGTGACGTACAACTTGTTTAGTTATAAACTATTACTTGGACCGTCGCATCGCCACTTATTTATTTAATGGCTGAGCGTTAGCGAAAATTATATTTATTTACCTATTATATACATATATATAGTATATATATATTATATATATATATATATATATATATAGTAATTTAACACACACATATATATATATAATTTACATAATACAAAATACATAAATAAATATAAAATACATAAAGTGGTGATTTGTACGTTTGAGCCTACTTAAAGTTGGCTAAAGATCAGGATATGATTTTTTTCCAGTATTGATGAAGTATAATATCGTTGGTAAGGAGTGAAATATTTTCTTAAGCTAAAGGACATCAGCTGTTTTCGAATCTTCTTTGCTATGTTAATGATGTAATATTGATTTAATATATTTTATCCAGATACAATAGTGAAGAAGAAGGAAGGATGGCTTAACAAACCAATTTCAAAATGAATATATCTTACATCACTAAAGTAGATATTAAATTTGCAATACGTAACTTTTTCAAGTGTTAAAAGCAAGAACACTCAAGGTTCTTTATGATTGCATAAACGTTGGCTTTAAATTGTAAACATTTCTAGGTGAGGTTTCCGACAACTTAATATTACACTCAATCATTTTGAAGGGTTATGATCCTTTCGTAAGCCCTCAATTATATACTATTCAAAATATAAATCCCCGACTCAAATGCAACCTACAACCGAGTCTTTACATAAATACAATCAATTACGCGAATATAACTGTATCTTCCTAAGCATTTAAGGATATGCTCCTTACCTAAGATCGTTATATTTACCTTCCAGCCCTCAACATACTACACCATACTCTAATTATTGAATATTTGTTTGTTTGTTTTTTTTTTATACAAAAGGAGAGGCCGATCTCCTTTTAAGCCTTATTCTGTCCGCCCTCATGGGCCACTGGCCTGTGCGAGGATCTTATCAAACAGAATAAGGGGGAGAGTCGATACAGTACAAGGTCAATGGTACTGATAAAAAGTGCAATGGTCACAGACAGGATTTGAACCTGCGCTATCTCTAACTCAGACCCAAAGTCCAACGACTTAGACCGCTCGGCCATCGGCACTCCAATATCCATATCCTCCGCCATATGTAATTTACATTTATTTATATATTTTTGCTATGATAGTATTTATTAAAAAAGGTTTAAAACAGTAACATAAACTTCCTATGTAAACCAGATAATGATTCCATTGATCCTTACGTCATATTGTCAAGAGAGAGATAACAAATCAAAATGTTCTTTCAAAAGTTTCTGCCCTACGTTAAGAACTGTCTCTCAATTCTCACTAACTTCTTCCGGTCTGTCAATACATTCTGTTCGACTCGTAATTTATGTTCGTCATAAAACACTCATCGCGAATGTTCATAAGTTTACAGACTATGTAGACCATACGGTAGCTTTGGTGAATCAGAAATACATTTATTTGCACTAAACTTTGTCGAAAGGTGAAGTTATAGCTTGCATTATAAAATCATTAAAGGTAAAGTTATTTTTACGTTTTATGATTTACAGTGTGAGTTGTATAGTTTAGGGTTAATTTTCAAGAATCAAATGAGTGAATGAATCATATTAATAAAATCGAATAAATCGTATTTTTTGGATCAATGTAGATTCCTTGTATTCCAGCCTAAGATCAAGTCATGTCACGTATCAATAAATTAGAGAGAATGATTTCGTTAAAATAACACTATTGTAAACCTTTTTTAAATATAATTAGTAATGTTGCCACAAAAATAGTTTAATATAATTAAGAAGAATTTATTTTTAGCTCTTCTGAAGTTTTTATCTACAAAACGAACATTGCTGATTCGAAGAACCCATATTCAGGTATTGCAAGTTAAAGTAAATAAATAAAATAAACAAATAATTGCGCAAAATTGACATGTTTTGTAACCACATTACCGGTTAAATGTTATATTTACTTTTTATGTGTGATCAATTAATTTATATGGTTTGAAAAATTTTGAAGAATCCACATTTAAATATTGCAGGTAAAAATAAATAAAATAAACAAATAATTGGAAAAAATTACACATGTTTTAACGACCTTGCTGGCTAAATTTTGATTAAATTAAATGACTAAGTTTCTCATAAAAAATTATAGTCTCACCTTCTGCAGCAAAATAAGCTAGGACTTATCAAAACAGTTCTAGAGAAATTGTAGATAAAATGTAGACAAAGTGTAGATATTCAATTGTCAAAGGAATAAAGATAAGAGCCGGAAATTGAATAAGTACACATAAAAGAAATGGCACGCGAGAAGATTCCTCGAGAACTTTAAAGTGGCTCCGAAGTATTAGCATTTTAATCCTTCATTAATTGGATTTTATTGTAGATTTTAGAGTTTCAAGATGAATATTTCTTCTTACAAAGTTTATATTTTGAATTTATCTATTGTAGTGTTGATACAAATTGTTGAGTCACATAGTGTATAGCACACAGTTAATGTTAAAATAAAATTAAATATCATTAATATTTAGTTATTATAACTATTAAATTCAACCGCTGATATACGTGCACAGATGAATAAAGTGTTATGACCTATTATTCAAAATTTGTGATGTACAGGATGCAGTTTTTTTTTTTTTTTACGATAGGAAAATGCATTATGCACCGTCAGGGACAGGTGTTCGCCCTGGTGTGTGGGACTCTCACCCACTAAAAACCTACCGGTCCAGGCATTGGAAACCCTCTCGGGAACGCATCTCTGCAACTACTTCAAGAGGGTGCCATCGTTCGCCCAATGGGCATTACTTCATTCTAAAATTCACCAGCATGAGCTATTCTGGTGCTTTATAGCTGCTCTCTTCTTTTTTGCCTTAGCACCCTCTTGCAGAACGCAGCGACAGCGTTCCACGATTCGGGACTGGACAATATCTCTTCTATAAGAGTCTCCGGCGAAACATGCCCGATAGCTGCCTCCAGCTCCCTTCTCTCCGTTTCCCACCTTTTACATTTGAAGAAGGTGTGCAGGGCATCGTCCGCATCCGAATCCCCGTACTGGCATTCCGGACTCGGGATCTTCCCCATTCTGTTAAGGTAGAAGCCGAAACAACCGTGCCCAGTGAGAAGCTGGGTAAGGTAGAAGTCTACCTCTCCATGCTCTCTTTCGGTCCATCCCCTCAGATCACCTATGAGCCTAAAAGACCAACGTCCTCGACTCTCCGTCTCCCATCAAGTTTGCCACTCATCTATTGTGTGCGAACGGGCAGTAGCACGGCTGACAGTGCCATTCCCATCGTATACACGCTTCCGCTCAAGAGCAAGAAGATCGATGGGAATTACCCCCGCAATCACAAGGACGGCCGGCTCCGAAACGCTACGATAGGCAGATGAAATCCGGAGAGCTCCTCTCCTCTGCACCGCCACAACCTTCTTCCTGTAACGCTTCTGCCGCAAGGCATCCGCCCATATCTCGCAACCGTAGAGGATAACCGAGTTCGTCACGGACATGAGGACTCGGCGCTTAGTCTCTGCGGGTCCACCGACGTTGGTCATGAGCCTACTCAGATTGGCCACAATATTTCAGCTTTCTCGGCCGCACAGGCGATGTGGTCCCAGAATGTCATACGGGAATCCATTCTCACTCCTAGATACTTGACGCAGCGTTTGGTATCGATGAGTTCCGTGTTGACGTTTAGCTGCACGACGGGATCTATCCTCCTCCTGGTGAGAAGCACGATCTCTGTCTTCTCGGTGGCCAAAGACAGTTCATGCTCACCCATCCAACAGTGTGCTGGCTATTGAAAAATTTAATGCATCTGCAAAGCTAAATGCACCGTTGTCATTGGATTTTTCATGACTTTCCGATCCTGCCGTCTTCTTCCACACCGCTCCTATTCCTATTTTTGCATTAGCATCTCCCATCAAAATTTTAGTATCATAATTTGGTATGTCTAGTGTTACTGTGTAGTGTACAGGATGCAGTAGTTGCTACAATAAAGGTCAAAGTACAACCGTCGATATAATGTGCACAGATGAATAAGGTGTTATGACCTATTATTCAAAATTTGTGATGTACAGGATGCAGTAGTTGCTACAATAAAGGTCAAAGTACAACCGTCGATATAATGTGCACAGATGAATGAGATGTTGCTATGATTGAGTATTTGTGACCTAAAGAATACTAACAGTAGATGCTACAATAAAGGACAAATTGTTGTGTTGCTCCAGTTCACTTTCCTTTTATTGCAGTGTCTGGTATCTGACACTGTCACAGACTTAAATCCTGGAATCTGGAGTCATATTTCTTTGAAGAAATCAAAAGAAAGTCGTCGACGAAGAAGGTAGAAACGGACCTTTACATCGTTTTGACATCAGAGACACCTATGTAATAGGTTAAGTGGCAGTTTTGTTGTCTCATAGGTGTCTCTGATTTCGAAACCGCTTACTATAGCTACGTTATCATTAATATTTTAGTTTTCTCCATTAAACCCACAAGCTTAACCAGTCAAGGCTAAATAAGTTTTATTAGTTAAAACTTTAATTTCTACTAAGCAGATAACTATTTAAGGTAAAACACAATGAAGGATTCTTATCAAAATTTTTTCGCCCATTTTTCCGAGTGAATGTAACGTATGTCATTATATAAAGGCGACAATAAAAGTTAATTTCTCCCCCTCCCCCAATTAGTGCCTATTCACTCCTATACAAGACCTTAAATTGTTTTGATATAATATGTAAGTTACAGTTCACGGATTTCTTAAGGCTTCTACGTTTTGCAATCTTCTACATGAGTTCAAGGTTTATGATCTACCTTTTATTCAATTTGATCATGTACGTTACGTGTTCATGTAAGATTTAAATCATTATCTTGCGCTAACGCTAACGCCAGGTTATGTATAATTATGTCATCCTCTGATAATGGGGTAGTTATACTGAAACGCGTAAATGGTTTAAAAATTTTGATTGTACGACGGATATGTTTTAGCCTAAAACTGTTGTGATTGACAGTTCGGGCATCCAAAATGAATTTCAACAGCGCAATGAGCCGACATCAGCATGGGAAGGATGTAAATTCCCTTTCTGTATGATTGTCTGCCTGCCTTCCTGTCTGCAGGACAGGTCAAGAATGAAATAAGCAAAGCCTGTTACGCAATACGTGGTGTTGTATACTCCTACCTAGAATAGATGTCAGACCAATTAATTTGCACTAAATCATTCGTTGAGTTTATAGTATTTTCTTTTAGTTTTTCTGCGTTTTTAAAAGATGTCATATGTGATATGTCACAATTAAGACAAATCATTAATAAAGCAATTAATAACGGGCCAATCTTAAATTCCTGGGCTCTCCATTACGCGTAAGCACTCATTTGGAGCAATCCACCCATTTGAAATTACAAAAATGGCCCCTTTTAGCAAATCCGGAATCCGGCATCCATAGTCTATTCAGCCACCGTGCGTGTATTAGTTCAAAGTGAATATAGAGGCCGATAATGAAATGGAGAGAATATGTTAAAGACTGATTGATATTGAGCAGAACAACTATGTGTCAATAGCAGGCTTTGTACTGATGCCGGCAGATAATGGATGCCCGTGATTGAGAGCATTTACCGGCAAGGGTTACAGAGGCCGGGTGCAGGTTCTATTCTGTGAACCATTCCAAGTAGCAGATAATTATCTCTCCATCGCATGTGGCGCTTACTGCAATATGTGTATTGGATGATAGGTGCATTCGAATTTTATAAAGTTATCATACTAAACTGCAATATATCTAACACTGGATCGCTCTTTTACTAACAAATTAAAATCCTTTTTGGGTAGGTGGTAACGAAGCCCACAACTCAGGAGCTGGGCTAGCAAAATACCTGTTCTCTATGTCTGTCTGCCGCGAGACAGCATTCTTCATAGGCAGGATCAGGTTCAATCATAGTATGTGTCACCCCGGATAATTCAACTCACTGTCAGTGAGGTCAATCAATCAGATATCCCGAGAACAAATTGAGTTATATACTTGAAATTGTACATGGAACTTTATTTCTACAAAATCAATGTGATGGTATATGTATGTCCACTGAATGTCTATCATTCTATCCTAAGCCCAGCATGTTACGAGACAAGTCATCTGGCATACTCCTACCTTGTTTATGAATACATCCAGAAGGGCTGTAAACAGCTGTTCAACTGCTTGCCCATGTAGCAAACACAATAAATTTTCTCTTGTAATGTTGATGCAGATTATGCTCTTAATATGTTCTTACAGATAACGTAATTTTGTAAACTTGTGAAGAAACGGAAGGTATACAATTACGAGTATAAATGTATTATTGTATACTATTGTAGGAAGTATACAACTCAGAAAATTTCAATAAAGGAAGCTCAGTTTGCCAAAGACGAGGGTACATGGTGCCGATACAGTGATTTCGCTATACATTAAGAAAACTTTATTCGTTAACATTTAATGCTGTTAACTTTGCCGTGCTGAGTAAAATGTAGTAAAAATAACGCATTTCATCTAGGCAACAAACAAGCCTTCTTTCTAACCTGAGCATTTGATACGTCCTTCTTTATATTATTTAACGTGAAAGGGTTTTAATAAAGATTTCAGCCCGTATTTATTGGTTCAATTCCTTGATTTCATGTGTTTCCATGTATTTTCCATAAAACCGTTTATTAATCTAATTTATTATGAAATCTAAACAACACAGTAAACACACAAATCAAACATCTGTAAACTCAATTCTAGTAGAGTTCGTAATAATTATTTACCTTTGCTCTCTAAAACATAATTTTACTTACTGAGAACTTAACAAGTGCTATCCCTGAATTAACATTCGATAACCATTTATATCGTAATTTTTAAGTACATTTTCCAAATATGGAAATAAAAACATTCCACCAACACTTTTATATGTAAAAATCAATTCAGCAGAATTCATTGCAGATACCACTGAATTAAATATTTTTTTTTTTAATATTCTAAGAGTTCGAACCGATCTAACGGTTAAAACTGTGTCTCAAGATTTAAAAAAAAAAGATAACTTGTGCTTACTAGGAAGGCTTTTTATACTATTTGAAATCCTTTACAAGTAAGTAATGAACTGTAACGAATATACACATTTTAAGAATTGCACTTTCAGATAGACTTTGTATACAAAATCAACCTGTTGCAATTTTCCTCGTGCTAGCAGCATTGAACGAAGATTTTTGCACAACACCGAACATAACGCCAAGACCCCAAAACCATCTAGAGTTTAAGTTTATATAAATTCTATATATATCGACTTTCGGGAACGATAATTCCACGTTGGTACACCATCTCGTTTCAATATTATGGCCGTTCAACCTTGAACCTCACAACTCAGTTTTGTATGAACCTAGATAAAAAAGTGTTCTGGAAAGTTTATTAAATTTCCTATACTTGTTGTCATAAATTTCTTGATATGTCAAACAATGTTTGTGTTATTGTGTACAAGTAAATCCCATAAGAACGAATTGATAATATTTCAGTTGTCACAAAATCTATCTACTTTTCCGACTGAACTGGAAGGGCTATTTAGTTTACATACCAGTGTATTTTGTTTAGTCTTTATACGCGCGGGTAGAACAGAAACAGCTGTTACCGCAAATAAACACGAGGATTGAAGACAACAGAGCGGTTGGAATGTTGTGTCTCACCTCACCCCTCTGCTGCGACACCGAGTGTTTGGTTGTTACAGACCACGGTCGTATACACTGTCAAACTTTTGTATACCTTACCCACTCAACACTCTTGTCTCCATCAAATTATCTCGTTTAATATATTAAAGAATTTGAGAACTTCCGACGTTGCGTAATTTAGTTAATTTAATTTAAAATCATGATGTAAAAAGAATTCAATCAGTAAGACTTGTAAATTCTAGATCATTTTGTGTGGACGTTCAAAAAATAAGGGAGAGTTCTTTAACCTAATTACCCTCTAAGAATAGCTGCTTAATTTTAGTTTTGATTTCTTGGCTTTCGTTCCTTAAAAACTTTTTAATTAATCTTAATTGTAATTTCATAAATGATCACAATTGAACTTACGTTTTACGATATGCTTTACTTCTATAGGCAAAACAATTGTAAAAACAGGATGCTTTTTTTCATGATATAAGTAAACCTTTTTAATAAAAAAACCTGAACTGGTTCGGTTTTATTATTTATTGATGTTTAAATAACACGTTTTTTAACGTTGGAGACTATTTTGTGACAGTCAAAGATGTTCCATATAATATTACCAATTCTGCACGAAATAATTTAATTTAATTTTTGGAGCACAATGATGGTTGACAAAATATTTACATAATGCTAAAAGTTCTACCTAAGAAGGTTAAGCGTTCACCGCTTGGTACCAAACGGGTTACCTGGACGTAAACATAACATCACCTATGGATGCCGTGTTGAATTGTGTCAAATTAAAAACGTAACAACCCCGAGAACAGCTGTGTCAGATACTACTAAGTTTTAAAGAACTGATCCTGAAGAGCATTTACCTTTACATCCTGTGAGATAAATGCCACATCCAAGGCCCACAATGAGCGGTCAGAACCATGCCACAAGCACAAACAGCGTCAAATTCCGAATCGTCCAACTAAAATATATCCCGGCTCGAATTCTTCACGTGACAGGACGAAACGGTGGGATTCAGTTGAACCTTATGGAAGTCACGAATGTGTGACAGTTCCACCGAGTCACAAAACGCACCGGAAGTCCGTCCTGTTCCTGCCGAAGAAGGAACCAGACTTCGCGGTGCCCGAGTCACACACACATTGACCCACCGAGATGGGCCGCGCACATGCGTCACTGTTCGGGCATCTCCGCTCGCGCTCGGGGATCTCCGCCGCCGTGTAAATAAATTGTATATCATTGATTATTGACCTATGCCGACTGTGAGGCTGTTTAATTTATGGCCCACCGTTTGTCGCGATCGTCGCCGACGCTTTTAGGTTATTTTCGCGCACAAATATCGAGGGAAAATGTGGAAAAACCTTTGTTCCGCGGAATAAATCAAACTTTAACAGCTGTTTTTATTGTTTATGTCGGTAGGCTTTGTTTTATTATTCGACCGGTTTTATAGCGACATTAAACCTTAATGGCTGTGGTGGCTACGGCTTTTAGTTGTTTTATTCGAATTTAACAGTGCTCTAACCTGTGCAGTTCATCCATTACGTATAAAAACAAATCTGTCCTTTATTGTTGTATTTACGAGGCGATGTGTAGCCTGGACGAATTTCAAAACTCTTTTGTATCCTACTACCTATATTTTATTTTCAATTGGTGTAATTGGGAGTATCCAATTACATACAATGATGTGTTTGGAACAAATTGCCAACTAGCGCAGATTTACGTTATGGATGGTTTAATTTGCTCCATTGGTTGTCGATGACATCAACACCTCATTATTGCTGAAGCGTTTCTCATTTAGCTATCATTCACTTTATGTTCCCGAATTATTTGAGTTTGTTAATAATTAGAACACAAATTAATACTTAATATTTGTTAAATTATCTGCTGCGTTTTTTAAAATAAATTAACATCAGCCATTTGAAATTGCAAATTTTCGACACACCGACATTCAACTAATAAGAAAAGGATAATTTTTCAACAATACCTTTTAATTTAAAAATGACATACACACATGTGGTAAATATAAGCGTTAAGATGCATATTTTTGACAAAACCTTTTCTTAATCTACGTAAAGAAATCACAACCAAAGTTCTCAAAGGGTTTTACGTGTTTCTATAAATATTTATTTTGCTTTGTTCAGCAAATGTAGACGTGATAATAAAAAGAAAGTCGTTAAAATTGTAGCCTTAAATGCAATGTTTTAGTTTAGAAATAATTTCTAGTCAGAACAAAATTACAATAACACAATAGACGTGCTATTCATCTTTAAGCGCTGACTCGTTGGCTGAGCTTTCGACCAACTCGAAAAGCCTATTACTCGAAAGGGTGGTAACATTTCGTTTCCATCTGTCTGTCTGTCTGCCCGCACGATATCTTTACAACGGACTAACCTACAGAATTGAAATTTTGTATGACACTTCGAGTTCGATGGTGGTGCATGTGAGTATATTGGAGGCGCTTCAAGTTACTAGAGCTATATGTCTAAACACGGATATTTTTACAATTAACCCCACGAAATGACATTAGAGCAAGATATCTGTGAACATAATACACGAATGTTGAAACCAGTTCATCAAATTCTAAATTTACTGTGGTCGTAAAAGTGACAATAGACATGAAAAAATCGATCGAAAATAAGAAAAGAAAAGCAAGTACGTTCGTAAATAAGATGAATACAGAAAGAATAAGGAACAATAAGAATGAATGATTAATCAAACAAGCATAACAAAGAAGAATTTATATTATTGTTCCTTTACAGTATTAAAAAAAAACATTTTTACCAATACTGACTAATAACACCATGTATTTTCCCTAAACAATTTATAAGTCACTATAATAAACTAAAATGCGTATGTGCCTGTTACAGATTTCTATGCTATATTACTAACGTAGTATTATCTTGGCTCACACAAGCAAAATCTGATTTTGGGTTAAAAAATCTGTGTTTCACTAATTCTAAAATGCTAAAATCCAAAAATATTTAATTTACGACTATTAACCAGTACAGTAATAGACATAATTATGTACAGAAATAGGTATAAAATATGCATCTGTTATGAAATATGTCATATTACTACTTTTAATTTTTTTAACTAAGAAATTAATATTTGAAACATAATATTTCATTTTTTTAGAGCCAGATTAAAGTTATTATTTACAAAATATGTCACTTAGCAGCTGGATTTAAAGCTCGTCTAACAAGATAAACCTACGAAACTTTGTTTCAGATCCATAGCATTTCCAGTAAAATATATGGAGTTTTTTGGGAGGGAGGTATTCTGAATATTGTCCAGCCTTGGTATATTTTCTGTCAAGATATTAATAAATAAATTATACTATAATAAATTATACTATAATTTTAAAAAAAACCCGTACGATGTAGCATAAATAATAGCGTAAATATTTCGCTCAAGCTTGACTGTTTATTTTGATACTAAATACCTACGTAAAACTATATTGAATGTCATACCCATAGCAAGTGTCACAAAACATAGAACCAGGCTGCGATATGTGTTCTGCCCGTCTATTTGTATTTTGTATTAAGTTTCATTCGGCATTGACATTTCAATATAAGCACATCAATGTATCATCATGACTAACGTATTTCATTATGCAGTCTTTGAGAAGATACTGCATCCAATAATACAATCTGCTGTAATGAAACAGATTTGTAATGAATCTTTGTCGAATAGCGCTGTCTGTCGGCAAAGGAAAAAAACACATACTCATATATTACAGAAAATAATTAAACACATTATATTGAGTAAACTTATAAAATCGTAATAAAACTTAAAATTCTAAATTTGAGTTACTGCCAGTTGATTAAAAATGATCGCAACTCGATGCAATATATTTAGCATGGTAGCATATCTACGCTTGACCTAACAGAACTATTTCGGAACTAACTTTACCCAAAAAATTGGGTAAATTTGGCTTTCTGGGTTTGCTTATATAAGCTTTTAACAAATGGTATTAGATAGTTTTTCTTTTACTACACTTAAGTGTGTATGTGTTTGCATATTTATTTATTGTGTCCGCGTTTGTCCTTAATCGAAGTAAATTACAATAACCATAAATATACACTTATATATATTTCCTCGATCATGGAAAGAAGGCAAACACAATATTAGCGTAAGAAGTATAGGTTACTAGCTGTTCCCCGCGGCTTCGCACGCTTTTTGTAAGCTTTGCTCGTGTATGAGCACTTCTGGTTCAAGTTAATTATATTGTCAACGCCGATGTAAAGTTTACCTTGTTGACACTATCAAGAAAATCTGCCAAAAGTGTATGTTTATAGCCATTGTACACGTACATGTACTTAATAATAAAGTGGTCTAACATTCAAGCTATAAGGCCAAACAGAAATTCATTTGAAAGACAAATATCCATAAAAACTTAGCGCCTTCGCCTTAGTGTGTGGTTATTATAATACACAACTATCTCGTAATTGTAGTTTACAATGTGCAGGCGCTTTGATAACTTATATAATTTTGCAGTGCCTCCTGGTGGTGAGTTACATCAATGGGCATAGCATATAAACCTTCTACGTGGAAAAATACATATACATACAAATTTTCATAATGATCGGTCAAATAGTTTCTGAGTCTATAAAAGACAAACACACAAACATTCATTTTTATATATATAGACTAGAACCAGAAGTGCTCATACAGGTGCAAAAGCTACGAAAATTACGTGGGAAGCCATACACCCCTGGATTTTACTCTAGCAATAAGTTATTATGTTCAAACTTCTTTAATTGGCAATAATTTTTTTCTTGTGGGCCATTGATCTGTAAAATAAAAGCATCTTGAATGTCTTGTCTTTCGTTTATAATTTTATTGTATAATAATTTTGCTTATTATAAACTTATATTACTTTGACAATTAAATTAACATTCTGGTTTCATATATATATATATATATATATATATATATATATATATATATATATATATATATATATAAAATTCAAGTTAAGTAAAGATGTCTAATTTTACCAAGTGAATTTAGGACTAAGAAGCCCTCTCTAATACTTACCCTGGGGACCAACGGCTTAAAGTTGACTTCCGACCCACCACCAATGGCCGGGCAGGCGGGCTTCTTGCAAGGACAGGATCGCTCAGCGGTCACCCATCGAAGCAGCAGCCACGTTACTACGTCGATTGATCTGGTTATCTTGCGATAACCTATATATTAGTTTTCTTACGTATTATTTAATGTAAAAATATAGAACTAATAATTTATTCAAATATGCCACTCTTTAAAGGCATGACTCCTTGGGTCTGTTAAGAAAATTCTGCTTTAAATTCATGTTGAAAATAGCATTATTAAATATCTCATGAAGTGGTAAAACTGCGTAATATGATTTGATACTTTGGATAAGGTTTTCCTTAACATGAAATGATCTAATCATCGATTATTAGGCTTTTGTTTTAACTACGGGCTGATTAACCGTACTAGTCCAGGTAAACAGATAAACATGCGAGTAATTAACTTACAGTAATTAGCAAACCCAATAGAGTAATTAGATTGGGTCCAGATTAACTACCTTTCAATTTCTGGTGAATAATTAGGTTCACGTTTAGTATGTTTCATTTTGCGATCGGGGTTAGTCAATAACTAAAATTAAGGCAAACCAGATAACTGTATTGGTTTAATTTTTTTGCTTCTATTAAATTCTATGTTATGATATCATTGAAATTTTCAAATATAAATTTGGAAAGTATTGAATTGTAAAGCTACTAATTGTGGGATGAAATTGAAAAATGTGGTTGCGCTAGTTTTGAAATAAACCATTCGTCACTTTCTTCGTAGATCGTTGAAACTACTTTATTTTGATAACATGTAATTATGCGTTTGTCACATTTGATTTTTTTATAAGTTACTTACATTTTTTTTCTATATAGCCACTAATAATTTACAAAATCCCATCATTTTAAAGTTCAGCTACTAAGGTAGCATCTCTAATTTTCATTCAGGTATTACCCTTTTCGCGTTTATACTATCAATGAATGAATGAAAAATGCCTTTACTAAAAATTAGTTACCGATAACCAGCCCCCTCTACCACTCAACTTCGGTACCTTGCTATATGTATCGTTTGATATACTATTTTTGTTTTATCTGCCACATATTGAAAATGAAAACACTTCCCTTAACCGAAAGTACTGAATCATCTGACACCACACGTTTACCCTTTTGAAAACCGGCGTATGAAGGATTCTTTCTTTCTTTCTATCTTCCTCTTGTTTGCTGAATTTCAGCAGGTTCTGCTTACTTTGAGCATGGAACCTCGATAAACATTCTTGTATGTATGACCAGTTTACACTTTTTACACACAGTAAGTTCACTATTGCACTCAGTACCCACGAGGGTTGTATGCTTGGAGACAAGGTTGTTCTTGGTGTTCTCGGTGTTGTGGGTGTTTTCTGTTTTGTTTTCTATTTTTTTGTTTTTATTTGTTAGTTTTAGTCACAACCTATTAAGTCACAACCTTAAGTCTATTGTTAATACCTCCTATTGTTTGTTGTGTTACTTTAAAAGAAGTTGGGGGAATTTCTTTAAGGAAGGTATTTGATGTGTGTAGGATTAAATAGGAACGGTTGTGCACCCAACTCCAAGGATAGAATGCTTCACGCCAGAGACCCTTCAGGCGGCTTCCTAGTCCAGAAACAGGAAATGGGCCCTGGAGAGAAGGATTCAGATTGTCATATGTGGAGAATCAGCTGATTAGTTGTAACTAAATGTCAAACGAAAATTCAGTTTATTTTTTGTGTAGTCTATTTCACAAAGCAAACTAACTTTGTTACAACACACACTATTATACAAAAAGACAGTGTTTGCAGCTAAATTACTGGATTAGTAAAATGTTGTCCATTTTGTGACGACGTGTAAGGGTGAAATATTAGGCTTACCCCTGTTTGCGTGATAGGCTAGGCCATTATAATAATTGGCTGACCTTTAGCGAATCCATCACTTGAGAAGCTGGGAAAATGTCATTTCTCTCTATCTGTCGGTCCGCACTATATGTCGAAAATAAATGACATATGGACTATAAAGTTTGCATGAAGCTTTATTCTTATATAAGCGACAATGAGTTTGATGATGGTGCATGTCACTCCATTGGATTTGGTTGAGCTTTCGTGAATATGTTTAAATTATAATCTTAAGGACCATGATGGAAATGAGAAAATATAATAAATTAATTTGTAAACAAACTAAATAGAATCATATGAGACTCGAACACGTGACAGTATATTATGTACTAATGCTATGTTTAATCATAATTTTTTAATGATGAGATTTTCCGTGCAGCTTATGAAGAATGTTTTTAAATGTTCGTAACATCAACCACTTTTAAAATTTATACGTAATTGCTACCGCGAAAGCGAAAAATACTTTTTTACGTATCACTTATTTACATATCCGTCCTGCGACATGCTCCCATTGCTGGTATTAATATACCATTGGACTTCTTACTATGGTTATCAAGGCTTTTTTCCGGGACTTAAACTCATACTTGAATCCATAATCCTGAATTATGATTCCAGAATGACTCGCATCCCTCGCGAGTTGTGATATTTACTTAATGGCATCACCACATAATTCCCAGCCTTTTGAAAGTCTAAACTCAGCAACTTTTGCTAGGTTAATGAAACCAGGTTATCAAATTACGATATGACGAACAATAATTAATCGCTTAAAGAAATTTTATAGCTACAATATCAGTTGAGGGCGTAAAATTTGAAACATACAATACAAACGTGAACAGAAAAGTTTTTTATATGATTTACAAATACTGATAATAATTATTAAAATTACTTACGCTGTAAAACGATCATGTTCCAGGTTTGTAATAGGTGTGTGTAATTGTAGGTGAGGCGAAAACTTTGCACCAAAGGCATGGAGAAACTGACTTACCCGCATATACAATAAAACAATCGTGCTGACGCATTTCCGCAGTTTTAGATTACTCATTGTCGAAAAATATACTTCCATTTAACAAATGTGTTTCTAAATTATAAAATATTGGAAGACCTACATACACTATTATAAATTATACGGAATAGAGTAAGTGAAGGTGATCAATGTGGTTACAAAATGTTTAAAGATCCACACCCATCATATAATAATGGCATTATTCGAAAATTTATATTTCATTTGTATCTGAATTAAATAAGCGAAAAGTAATTTATTTTTTATTCAAACATTAATAGACTCAGGATCTATAACAAGAATGTAACTTACCTAAAGTTGTTACCAGCCGTAAGCATAGAGTTAACAATTAGTTATAATGTGCAAAGTATAAACGTAATTAAAATAATTGTCATGGTCAGTTTTAATAAAACTTAATTATTGAGTAAAACATGGATTTTAAGGGCGAAATCTTATTTTCACCAAAATGAACCTGAGGTTTATTCATAGACCAGATACTTGCTAGACTCGGACGGAATCGAGTCAGAAATGACGGCTAAGTTCTTGACAATTTACATACTCGGTTATATGTGTACATATTTTGTAATCAAAAAGTACTTTCTTGTACCAGTGTGCTTAATTAAACATTTTGCACTGCTTAAAAAATATATTGCAAAAGATTACGCTGGCTCTGGGCAACATTATGATGGATGATTTGACCATTTGTGACCTTTTTAAACCTGAAAAATAAGGTAGATTTCAATCCTCTAAACGGCGTGTTATTCTTTTTTGTAACATATAATAATGGCCAATGGCTGAAATCCTACTATCCTTTCATAAAACTGTAGATAGGTTTATAATTTTTTTAGGCCTTAGCCTTGTATCTCTAGGTGTAGCTAAAAATATTAAAATGAAAAATTTAGTCGCTAAAGAAGTTGTGTTTATAACAAACTATAAAAGGCAGGAGCGCCCCACGTCAAGTGTCGAGTTACAGACTTTACTGACGCTGCATCCAAACTTTCAAATCTATACCTTATTTTATTCTTGTGATGCTCTAAGGAAATTTTGAAAGACAAATCCAAGAATAAAAAAGATCACAAAGAAATTTTTAATTCCCTTCCGGCAGGCGAAAAAGAAATTGTGTCAGAGTACTTTGTCATACATAGCGTTCAATTGCTCAGCAAAATTTGAAAGTTGGACTTGCACCACATTCTTGCCTGGGTAGAAATTGAAGTTTCACATATACTTTAACTCAACAGATGATATCGTTCTTGAGATATCTTCTCGGCCAAACGTACAACCTGTGTGTGTTTGATGAGTGTGGTGAAATCAAATCTCGTTAACAAGTTTTAACATTGACCTTCCTCTCTTTTTCTTTTTGATCTATGAATAAAAGTCATATGTTAAAATCTTAAATGATTCAGTTTGTTTACGAATTAATGTATACTGTTTTTCTTTCGTTGCCATCATGGTAACCCATAAGACCAATACAAGAATATTCGCCAATATTCGGCCAAATAGAGCTACATTATATTATATTACACCTAGTTTCATTTAATATAATCTAACTCAGTGTTGATAATAAAGAAATGAAGCTTCTTGCAAAATTTAAATGCTTTGTGTCGGTCATTTTCGAGTTATCACGCTAACAGACAGGTAGACAGATAGACAAAAATTAAAATTTTCCAGCTCCACGAGTAACAGCCTTCGCTATAGCTCAGGCAATAAACTATGATTTTATTAATCGATCTCTTTTAATATAAATAGATTACTTTTATTGTATATCAAACGTAAACATAGAGTATTATTAACGTGACGAGCGCGATATTACTCATGTTTTATCACTTAATAAACTGTTTAATATTAACACTAAAATTAATTGACTGAATATATTTCCATTAATACACTCTGTTGGTTATTGGATGAATAAAGGACATTATATAAAAACAAAGAGGGAATATTAGTTGGGAATTCATTATTGCAAATCAATTTGCACCAATTGACGGTTGGTCAGTTACGTCAATTGATTTATGCTAGACCAACAATAGTGTGTGGACTGTTTGAGTTGTTCTTGTTAAGCCCATTGTGCAATATTCGGATTTTGGTTTATTGTTATAGTTAATTGTTTATAGAATGGATAACAATCATTCATGAAGATAAATTAAAGGTTTTTAACTATTTAACTGTATAAGTTTCTGAACCATCCTGGGAAATAATAGACACATGTAACAATATTTTCAAAAATATATATTTTAGGTATATAATAATTTATTATAAAAACTAGCAATACTAAAAAAAATAATTTAATGTGCAAATTTGTATTGCTCAACCAGGGAATCGATCCGGGTTAAAGATTTTACCCCTTGGCTTATGCACAGGTCATCAATTCCAATATCTTACGCAGCTGATTTGTTAACAAGGTTATAAACTAACTCAGATAAGTGTGGGAATTATATTAAACATTAAACCTCAAAAACAGTGGTGGGGCTGACTAAATTTAATTGGTAGCATATTAATATCGGCCTATTTGAATGATTAATATATATAAAGACTAAATAATACAGTTCGGAGGGCAGTGAATAGTGTTTAGACTGCATTTTCAATACAAGAACAAATTGAAGAAATGTGGACAAAAAGGGAAAGTATAGACAGAAAAGGTATTAAATAGAGGAATGATGCCATTCACCGAAGTCGTCTTCACATGCCACAGGCACAGCCCGGTACGGCTGGGATATCTCATCCTCCAAAAAGAATTCTACACACAATCTATAGGCACATTTTCAGGTGAAATCAGAGGAGTATAAAAGCAGTTTATACCATGAGTCACTGACCTTGGAAGGGGTAAAAGTAGTTCCACATCTGTCCAGGGCCCTCAAAATCTAAAGCGAATCAAAGTGGTTCTCAAGATAGTACCCGCAACTTACGTGGTACAGAGTTGTGAGTTACATTGCATAATTTAAAATAGCTTTAAGAGACATTTCGCCGTTTCCGGAAAAACCAAACAACGAGATAGAGACAGACCTATCCCACACGGATTCACATTTTGGAATGAATGCCAGGGTAGGGTGAGGAATGCCGTGCCAACCGATCAGAGATGTTTTCGTGATTACATCAAAACCTAGAGGAGTATTTTAACTGCCTCGGCCAATGGGGAGCAATCACTCGATTCTACGTCTCGTCTACAGTCAGTACAGTCAGCTCATTGAGTATTATGGAAAAATAATAATAATATAGACCAAATTAGCATAATAATAAAATTGTATTTTATACTAAGGAAGCTGAGTTGTAAATATTACACATACAGCTTTCCTGTGAAATTTCCTTGAAGTACAGACATGTTGAAATATAGAGTCGTATATTTTTACTACCTGAGCTAGTTGGTAGTACAGTGTAGCCTTAAAAGTCTTAAATGATTTCTACGCCGCAGATCACAGTTTTTCCATACTCAAATAAATCATCCAAGCTTGTAAAACTGATCAAGGAGTCCCCCAGGAGCCTATCCTCAGCCGTGTGTTTTTCCTCCTCTATGACAACGACATAGAATCGTCGCTTCATTCTCTCCTTTTTTTAATGCAACGACAAGCTAAGTTTGGAACAACAGGATTTTGTTGATATTAGCAACTGCGTTCAATACTTCCACAGCTTCAATCTCACAACAATTTCAAAACGTTGATTTTTGCTTTGCGCACAGCGGGCAACAATTGTGGAATTGCCATTTAGATGGCTGAATCCACACTGGAAGAAGTCAGCCTTCGACATTTCTAGGAATTTACCTTGATAGAGGACTGATTTGGAATGAGCACATTGATCATGTTGGCGCCAAAATCTGCTCAGGCATCTTTGTTTTGAGGTACTTAGTGAAATACTGCCAGAGTCATGTTCTGATTACGGCGTATTATGGCTTGATATACCCTCATCTGGCCTATGGAGTGGTCCTTTGGAGACAAACACTAACTCCAAAGAGCCAGACTCCAAAAATCTAGAATAAAATAAACGCAAAAATCAAATCGTGCAGGCAGGCTTTCAAGAAATTGCATCGCTGTTGACTCTGCCATGTCTTAAAGACTCGCTTAAAATGCCTATTCGTATCTCAGGAATTTTATAATGTAGGTTTGTTTCTTGCTTTCAACTGGGAGACCGCTCAATTAGAAGGCTTACCCTTCTGTTCGAAGTGGGTTGAATTGGTAATGAATTAAAGAGGCATGATTGTAAAGACTATAATACGTATTGTAGTATGAATGACAAATATTTTAGGATATCCTTATTAATGACGTTTGCCATTCAATGTAATATTTTTAAAGCCTTAAAAAGGTTTGATGTATTTTGTGTCATTTATAGGTGTTGGTGAAAATATATGATAGTATTCTAATAAAAGTCTGTTAAGAAAAACGAAAAGTAACACGTTGCGAGGAATATTTTCTTCATGAATGTGATTTATGGTCTGATATATTAAGAAATGTATATTTGAAATACATTATTTTAAATATTTGTCTTCATAATATTAAAAAAATCCTTCCCAGACAGTTCTATTTTTGTGGTCTATCCAATCCAATCACAGCTAGTCGTCCAGCTGCAGCGGCTATAAACACACTATAGCTCAGCACAATACAGACGGGGTTATAACCGCAGCGGTGGTAATAAGGGTTTTATTAAAACGGCGAGAAGGCAACCTTTGATAACAAAACCTGCCTCTCCCAAGGAAAGACTCCTTCTAAATGAAATTTCGCTACTTCAGAAAGCCTGGCCTTTTATAACTTACACATTAGTTGAACTTCTTCCTTCTCAGGAAGTTAAAAAAAATTCTCTTATAGCAAGAATGAGAATTAAAACTTCAAGAATATTTTATCCTGTTAAAAATCTCATTTTTATCGTAGACTTATAAGCTATTATTTAATTGTTTTTGTCTAGTGGTTTAAAATAAAAGATTAATTTTATTATTTGATTATTGAATAATTTAAATGATTTGTTTGTGAAAATATTTTGATGATAAATATAGTTATTTATACCATTAATTACCATTTGTTAAAGTTATGGATTTTCAGACAATTACTAACATGACTAACAATAGCTAAGTAAATTAAAACTGAACCAAACGTCTATGCATACAATTAAGATAGATTATTTATAATTTAGGAATTAAAGAAATTAAATAAAATAAAAAATATAATACAGTTTAATAAAATACAGACTTGTGCAACATAGACGGTTTTATTTTGCGTTGTAATTGAAAATAATACAGATTGTTTCCAAAAATATAACTAATTATTATAATTTATCATAAGTAAAAGATTAATTTTGAAAATCTTACAATGTCTTTAATACCCTCAGCATTCATATGAAAGTTAATGGTAGTAGTTTTAAATTCAATATTTCAAAAATTCGATATTTTTATAAAGTGCAACAAAGACAAAATTTGAAATCTTACTGTTTTCAAGGAAAAGAATATTGCTTGCTGTCGTGTAATGATTTGCTTCTTCCAACTTTAAAAGCTCTTCGGAACAGGAAAAATTTATTTGTACAATTCGGAAGAAAAAGAAATTTAATAATAAAAGTTATCTATTGCGTAACAATGACATTAATAAAAACATTTGTTTATCTTTATATATTTTAGGTGTGTTTAAAATGGTCTTTATAACTCAATTAGATTATAAGTCTTTAGGGTATTTAAGGGTGCGCTCTATCACAGGCCAGAAATCGCAGTACGATGTTTCAACAATCCGCTTGGAGCGCTGGCAAAATCGGTTGTAGGGAGGGCAATGAGTAGTTGCTGTGGAAGGGATCGGAACTTACTTACCGAGCGCCTCCGACATTTGCCGAGCGAGGGACCCGAGTATCGGGACTACGGAGCATTTTAGTTATTTGCCGAAAGAAAATGCGTTCGACTCGTAACAACGCACTCGCGCCACGTAGTGTGGAGATCGACTAAATCAGTTTGAAACTGTAACCGGTACTTTTCATACCGTTACTCGTTGGTACAACATACTTTTATTATTATACAATAAAACGTTTTAGTAAAATATATTTAATTTTTGTTAATTTAAATTCGGTCTACTGAAATATTTGAAAACGAACAGAAACGTAATCATTCCAGTGATATTGTCAGGTCAGAGTGTCTAAAACTGCGTGGTAAAACTGGGCAAGGCTGGAATTGTTATGAAAACCATAGAAAATTTAAATAATTGTAATGTTATCAACAAACCTAACATAATTTTATTAATTCTTTGATACATAATGTAAACCCACACATTTTCTTGTAAATATAATCGTTCTTTCATGTTTTTAGAATTATCAGATCACATAAGATTTTTAAGACTAACTAACCATGCTACCAGCAACAGTATATTAAAAAATTACATATTTTATAAGCTCAGTTCATATATTTACGACTTAATACACACAGCTACATGTCACTCTCTGTGCGTCTGCCAAATTATAATGTAATTATAACTTTGTAACAACAATAAACTTTACAGAATTGAACAATAGTAACATAAAAAAATTCAGCAACAAAAAACAAAGTCACAACAAGACATTAAAATTACAATCAAGCAAAATATCACAAGACCAACATGAGAGAAATTACAGTTTTTACTTAGCAAATTGTATAGGATAAAAATTTACCTGAGTATATACAGGATGAGTGGCTATAATAATAATAATAAAATAATAATAATAAATTATTTATTGCGTAGAACATAAAAACAATGTTATAGCAATCGTCACGTATATCGAGCTAAATTTTCCACTCGTTCTACCATCGAAGTCCCCTTCCATACATACAATTTTTGCGTTCACTCTCTCTCACTCATTCGAATTGATCCACCACTTCCCCGGTCAGTCAGCCAATTGAGAGGTCTCCCAATTGTGTGCCATAAACTCGTCTATACTGTAGAACGCATGTGTAATCAATGTTGTTTTTAGACGAGCTTTGAATGCCTTCAGCATGGGGACACATTTAATCGAGTTCGGCAAGTTGTTGACAATTCGAACTCCTGCCTGAGAAGGCAAACGCTCGTGAGCTACCGTCCTGTGTCTTCCAGTTCGGTAGTCATCCCTGCCTCTAGTTGCCATAAGAGTGTAAATCACTACCTCTTGTGTGTGTTCGCATTTGGATTTGAAAAAAAGACACGTTTCCAAGACGTAGAGGGCAAGGTAATGTCAACAATTTTAGATTTTTGAAAGCTGGCCTGCACGACTCTCTCCATTGGCAGTTTTTGCAATTGTTCGAACTTGCTTTTTTTTGAAGGATGAAAATTCTGGAAAAGTTTGCGGTTGTGCAACCTCCCACAATGCCAATCCGTAGAAAGGTGTGGGTAGATCAGTCCATAATATGCCGTCATCAGTACCTGCGTTGGGCAGTATTCGGACAGTTTCCTCAAGACATAAATGCCTGAGGATAACTTTGAACAAACATAGTCTACATGACAATCCCAAGTCAAACCTCGATCTAGGTGTATTCCAAGGAATTTCATTGAGTACACTTCAGTGATTTCAGATTCGTCTAACATGACTGTAGGACTACAATCTGAATCTGTTTGTCGCAAACTAAATTGAATGAATTTTGATTTCAAAGGATTTGTTTTGAGATTGAGCTCATTGAAATGTTGAACTGCACTGTTGAGCTCAATGAACGTAATTTTTTTCAAGTTCTTCTTGTGATTTTGAGTTGAGACAGAGAGTCGTGTCATCTGCGTACAGGACGAGTCGCCCTTGTTGTACCGATGAACCAACATCATTTACGTAGATCAAGAAGAGTAAAAGGGCTAAGTATGGAGCCCTGAGGAACACCATAGCTCAGACCCTCCCTCTCCCGATTTGACGCCTGAAATGCCTACAAATTGTGTTCGATCACTGAGATACGATTTGAGCCACTTGAGCGACACTCCTCGCATCCCGTAATACTCCAGTTTGCGAATGAGGATTTGATGGTCGACACAGTCAAACGCTTTTGATAAGTCAAGGAAAATACTCAAAGTATCTCCTCGACCTTCAATTCCCTCCACTATCGCATCGACTAGACGCACGACTGCGTCCACCGTCGATCTACCACTTCGGAATCCGAACTGGTTTACAGACAGTAGATGGTGTTTGTCCAGAAATTCACACAACGGGAAAGAAAGAGCTTCTCAAAGATTTTGCTGAAGACCGGCAATATCGATATGGGGCGGTAATTTTGAGTTGAAAGAGGGTCACCCTTCTTAAAAATTGGAGTGACTTTAGCGATTTGAGAGAGGAAGGAAACGCTCCCCGAGTGAAAAGAGAGGTTGATAAGGTGTTCGAGCGGGCCCAATAAATGCTTAGAGCATTGCTTTAGGGAGCCACGTTGACACATAATTTGAGTCATTAGACCGTTTTGATGGGATGCCTCGTATCACTCTAGCAATTTCCTCCTCTGATACCGGGACCAGAGCCAATGAAGCTATTGGACTCGGCACTGACATGTGAACCGGCTGGCTATATGGAGGACGATGTTCCTAGTTCAGCTCCAACCGAGGAAAAGAATTTATTGAACTCCTCAGCTACCCTTAAAGGATCATTGATGAGTTTATCTTTGATCTGTAGTTCAATCGGTTTATCAATTAATAAATTTTTATTGTTGATGAAGGCCCATGCAGTTTTTGATACGTTTTTCGACGTGAGCAACGCTTTGTTTACATCATAGGCTTTCGCAGCTTTGATGACTTTTCTATAAATTTGTTTGTACTTTTGAAAAAATCTTTTGAACTCTTCGTTAACTGTGTGTGCTTGTTTATTTCTGAGAAAAATGAAATTTTTTCTCTAGAAACCAGGATACCTTTGGTAATCCATGTGCACTTTCGTTTCTTAGGTCTTTGTTTGGTTTTCCTTAGAGGACAGCTCACGTCTAGATGAAAATTTGAATGTTGTGTTCAAATTTTTGAAATTGCAACTCAAGAGGATCCCTAGAATTCAGAAATTTCCAACTTTCTTTTGCCAGCTGAAAGTTGAGCAATGCTATGTTTGTGGGCCTTGTATACTCTGAATGTTTTTCTCTGAGATGGGACCCCTTGGTGCCTCGTGACCATTGATGATGGCCTGTTGGCCATAGTGGTCTGAAATGGCTGTGTCGACCACCAAGAACTCAACGTCTGTGTGACAACAATGTTGGCTCTTGGTGTGTGACAACATTTTTTGGGTTATAATGCAATGTAAATGTGATACAATGGTGGTTATAAAAAAGTCTAACTCCAAAAATTAGGTCTAAAATGAATTATTTTCAGTTTTTCTAAAAAATCCGTGTTTTTGTACAATTTCTATTACCCTCATTTCTCAAAAGTATTAATGTTGCATTGAAACTAATAACACATACGGACCTTTCTGTTATATTTAATTGTGTAGTTTGTTTTTTACCACTTAGTCTCCATGACTGTAAGGGATAATATAGGTATACATGTGAATTAAATGAATTACTATATCAGTTGCTCTCAGTGGCGTAGCGAAGGGGGGGTCCAGGGGGTCCGGACCCCCCTCCCGAAATTTTAAGACATATTAAAAAATAAAGCATAGAGCAGGAGAAAAAAAGGAGAGTTATCATTACTCTTGTCTACAAAGATTAAATTGAATGATTTAATTGATTAAATTGACCGCTGTTAAAAATATAATTGTCCTTTCGTTTAAATCATAAAGTATCAAACGAGTAAAAGTATAAATCGCATGACGATTTTTGTTATCATTAAACTGTACACTGTTCCTATATAATTATCGAGAAAAAAATCACTTTCTGTCGGTAAATACCGAAGAAAAACTCTCTATAGATTAAAGTTGTGACGATTTTGGATTTCAATAGTTGAGTGGTTGAGGTAAATAAAAGTGGTGCTTAGAATTATGTTAGGACGTTGATTTTATGTATTAATTCTACGCCGACTAATACATATATAATTATCGAGAAAAAACATTAAAATCACTTCCGGTTGGAAAATACCGAGGAAAAGCTCTACTGATTCAGATTTTGACGATTTTGGATTTCACTGGTTGAGTCGTTGAGGTAAAAGTGGTACTTAGAATTATGATAGAACATTGATTTTGGATATCAATTGAATGCCGACTGATACCTATATAATTATCGAAGAAAAATTGAAAAAAATCCCTTCCGGTCGGATAATACACCGGAAAAACTCTACTGATAAGCAGTTCCGACTACTTTGGATTTCATTGACTGAGGTATTATTTCATTTTCCTTAGTATATTCCGATCGGAAGTGATTATTTTTGTTTTTTACTCAATAATTATATATTTATTAGTCGGCGTAGAATTATTACATCAAATTAATGTGCTAACAAAATTATAAGTACCACTTTTACCTCAACCACTCAACCAGTGAAATCCAAAATCGTCAAAACTTGAAACTGTAGAGAGCGTTTCTTCGGTATTTACCGACCGGAAGTGATTTTTTTCTCGATAATTATGTAGGTAGTCGAGTACAGTTTAATGATAACAAAAAATCATCGTCCTAACTCAATCAAAAATACCAGGTTTACCTCAATAACTGAAGTCCGAAATAGTTGAAGTTCTAATCATTAGAGTTTTTAAGGTGCATTTTATTTCGACCGAAAGTGATTTTTTTTGATTTTTTCTGATAATTATATACTCGTCTACAGTGTAATGATACATAAAATCGTCATTATAACTCATTCATAAATACCTCAATCAGTGAAATCCAAAGTAGCCGAACTTCTAATCAGTAGAGTTTTTTCCGGTGCATTTTCCGACCGTTAGTTTGATGTGTACCCGAGCAACGCTCGAAAATTGCCCTCCTTTTCTAAAGGGTTTTGGCCGTCAGTAGCCCAATGTCCCCGAAGGGGTATTTCATTTTCTCCACAGAATATAGTTGTGCCAATTAGTTGTGTCGCTTGAGTGAAGCTCTGTTTTGTTCTTTTTCTTTCTTATCCAGTGAATCCAACATCACTTTGGTGCCTTCTACTCGACCAGAATCGAACTTCGTAAAGTTTCTGTAGGTATACAAGAAAATTTGTGGTACGAGAGTTGCTGTGAGAGTTGAATTTGCTTATTACATCTTTCCACTTTCTATACGGCGTAGTTACTAAAGCTCCATATTTTTGGTATTTACCTTTTACCAGTGAACTCACTGGGAAATAACACACAAAACGTCCCCCGGATCTCCCGGTTTCGGACCCCCCCCCCCCGAACTGGCTACGCTACTGGCTGCTCTTATCACGTCTATTGCATTATACTAACATAAAATTGCATGTTAGAGATGTAGCCTCGAAAAGTGTTTTATAATAAATAACATAATATTAATAAACTTTTAACACTTTTAAACTTTTATTCTTCTTACTATGTACATTTCGGAATCATTGATTCTATCTTCAGGTACAAAATAAGGTACCTGAAGATGGAATCAATGATTCCGAAATGTACATAGTAAGAAGAATAAAAGTTTAAAAGTGTTAAAAGTTTATTAATATTATGTTATTTATTTATAAAATTGCAGTTATAAAACATCTAGTCTGTCTCTCACAGGAAGCCCTCGAGGGTATCTTGGGTTAACTAGTTCTGGCAATATGCATTTTTAGTAAAAAGTGGAATTTTAATTAAAATTTTAATTCCTTTATTTTGTAATGGGTAATAGCTGCTCATGTAATGAGATTTGTTTAACAATCAAATGAAGCAATCATACATTAAGTCAAATAAAATCTATTATAGTTAGACTATAATATTGCACTAAACAAAATACCTCATAATGAGGTATGTCACTCATATTTTGAAAATATTGACATTATTCAATAATTTATTGTTCCCCAGGAGGTAGAGGTAGTTGTTAAACGTTACGAATTTATTGTTACGGAAAGAGTTCGCCAACACTATTTCGGTGATATGAAGATGTATATGAGAGCTTCCACATGACATGATCATTCATAGCATGGGCGCGCAACGGTGGCGCGTAAGTAGTGTTTCGTCCATGGCCGTTGGAAAGACCCGGCGCCGCGCGGGGTAGATATTATAAATCAACAAATTGAAGGAACACCAACACTGAAAGGCCACACGTTATAACCTAGCGAAAGCGGGTGAGGGGAAATATCCAGCAGGTAGTGGTGGGAGAGTTGCCTACAGTTTCCGGCTGTAGCCGCCACGCGCACTACCTGACAGAGCGTTGAATAGCGCTTGCAAACCTTTCATGTCTGCCTTATTGTACCTTAACTTCAGAACTTTTTAATAAACCGTTTGCAGTTTTACTCTTACTATATTCCAATCTACGAATGTCTGTATTTTCTTCTTTAATAAAAATTCGCGTTTTTATTTTATGAATCGTTGAAAATACCCTTTTTTTAAAAACTTTCCACCTGATGTGCAACTTAAGTTGAATCGAAATTGAAATTTCAAAAACTAATGCACGTATACAAATATTTAGTTACTTAAATAACATCAATATGTTTGCAATAGCTCAAAAAATGAGCCTACAATGAGGCAGATTAAAAACCCTTGCATCAGCGTTCACCAGAGTGGTAGAGCGCAGCCTTAACGTATAACCAATTCAGATATCCTCTTTTAAATAAAGTAACATATTCCTTTATTTATTTGATTTCTGTAACCCAATAACCAAACAGGCTCTCTCTGTCTGTCAAAGGAAAATTTTCTTTTTGAGGCACGAGTGAACTTCAATCCCCAACCTTTGGCAAATTTCCGTTTTGAGGCATGAGTGATAACTCCAATCCCCAACCTTTGGCAAATTTACTTTTTGTGGCACGAGTGATAATTCTAGTAATATAGATGGATACTGCTGTCAGTCTCAGAGGACTGTAAAATTTCTTGGCAAGTTTCTCGGGGTTGCAGACATTCATTATTCGCAGAGCCCTCTTCTGCAGCACCAGGTCACGATGAAGGTTTCCAACAGACGAGCCTCTCCATAGAGTTATTCCGTATCTAACATGTGCTTCAAATAAAGCAAATACGCTGTTTTCAGCTCCATTTGTGCCAATAGCTTTATTCCTCTTCAATGCTAAAATTGCAGTACTGAGTCTTGAATATAGACTGGTGTGATCGTTCCAGGAGAGGCTTTGATCCAAAGGTGTTAACCGTATTGACTCTTTGAAAATCGGAAGGTTTTTCAAATTGTCTTCAATTGTGCCCGTACTGACGCAAGATATTTTGTCATGTATAAAAACAAGGTCACTGTTGGATCAATACTGTTAGGCCATGCTGACTGATATGAAGTCTCAATGTCCAGATCCTCTGGGAATTAGTGCTCCTAACCGGAACCGTGTTATTGCTACAAATTATTAGGTAAATGAATGTAATTAACCCAATTTAATGTAACCCAGGAATGTAATTAGGTCAGCCGAAAAACAAAGGAAAACAAAAGGAGAACCTTTTATCGTTTTTTTTCGTTTACCTTCCGAAAAAAATTTATTTTGAAAAGAAAAGGGACTTTTATAGTGGTTTTGTGTCGAAACCTGAAACTCTACATTTCGTGGAATGAGTGCTACTCTCTTTTTTTCTTAGTTCAAACCACGCAATAACATTTACTAATTTAAAACTCTTTTACATGCTTAGTCTTTTAGGGTAAGATACGTAAAGAACGGACGGATCTAAAACAGTTTTTGTAAAATATAACGTAATTTCAAATCACACATCACCCACAATAAACTTAAATCTTTTTACTATTGCGAAATTGACGTTTTTGATCTAAAGTACGAAGAAATTATGTATTGCTGCAAAATATAAAATATAAGGATTGATTTTAAATAATAGTGGTTCTAAATACAAAGAACATAATCAAGAACTCTTAGTATCTTTCTTGATAATTGGCCAATAGTTTTACAATTATAGGTTAATTGGTGATCTTTTATAACAGTATTTTTGTTTGAAAACAATAAAAAGGCTCTACATAGAGTATTATTAAGTATTTATCGGATGATTTTCATGATAAAGATATTGACTTCACATATTATTTATAATACTTAGATATATTCCAGCGCATAAATCAGTTTGCACAATTTTGTTACATTACTACAATCGCAAGCACCAGTCGGTAAACAAGGGTATTAAAGTGGTGAGGTGGAAAGTGTGAAGATAAACCGTCCCAAGAGCAAGAACTTCTTTCAAAGATAAGTTTGCTTTGTCAAGAAAGGACAACTTACCCCTTTTATCCAAGGTAGGGCCAGGGATATAGAGCTCTTAGGTATTTTACTTCAGCGGCTTCGTATATATCAGACCCGTGATGAAACTTTGACAAACGTTATTACATCATAAACACACAGTAGGTACACTACTGACTTCACTAGAGGATATTATATTTTGAGGTTCAAAAGGTTTAAAAACAAAAAATATGGAGGAAATGTACACATATAGATATTTTATAGTGTATATATTCGGTTCTCCACTAATTTTCTTTTGCTTGCTTGACAATTATGTAACACCTTCATGTAGTAAACAAAACTAATCAAAATTAGGTAGATTTAAAAATAGCGTCACTCGCAAATATATTTTGATTGATTAAGTTGAAAGTTAGCAATTAAATAATGAAGAGTTGTGTATTATAAAAGCTGTGCGAGGTTTTCCCACAGATTGAAGTAAGAAATATACTGAGCATATGTGAACGGCACGTGGTGACATATGTATTGGTCAACACTGGTCGCCAATGAGGAGTGGGGAGGATACGTACGAGTCATGCACTGTCGAGCGTGCGTTAGTAACTGCATTAGTAACTTCACTACTGTAAATTACAGCATATTAAATATTATGTAGACCTTAACAGTGACAGTTAAGTTTTAAAATAATAATAACACGCTTTTAAAGTTGTAATTATATAATATACATGTAGTTTGATGTATTAAATGTTTTTTCTTGATAAAAAGTTTGAAAATATTAATACTTTTTTTACTAAATATCCGCACACCATTTCAAGACAAAAACATTTATTACTGTCAATTATTTTTTTCTCCTACAGGTTTGTTACGGTATCGGTATTTCATTTAAATAATCCATCACAGTCATATTGAACGAATTATTATTTAGAAACTGCGTTTTAAATTAAATGTTTAAATGCAAGTTAGAAAGAATACACATACAATTAGGTAGGTAGTGTTGCAACATGGCTTGGGCGGCAGACTAAACACAAGGTAGCACCTCACTTCCGACCTTATCTGCAGCCTGAAGACACAATTAAAAATATGTAGGATAAATTTTATATTCAGGTTTTCCAACATGTTTTCTAGCCAAAGGAAAAAAACATTTTCCACAGAAGAACATTTCAATGTTTTATTATGGTTATGACCCATTTTTTTTACTAATGTTTATAATTTTATTTGTTTTATTACAAAACCAAAATAGACTTTTCAAATTCTACACACGACTTCAAAGTTTCAGAGTTTTATTACTTTATAACTATTCTTTTCGGAAACTTAATTAAAACGCGTAAATTATAACAACCACTCTTAGGCATTGGTTCAATGACATCACGAAATGTTGGCCTGAAAACCTGTAAATGGCCTTGTATGAGAAAGCACAGCCTATTTCTCCATTTTTTGAGGGTTTTCCTTACATTCAACCATAAATGGAATCCATAAATACAATAGCAATGATACTATACATATTAGTTCATGTCTAATCGTGATAATAACCCAAATACGCAGAATTAATTAAAATGAACGATTGGAATGAACCATTAGAAGCCACGAAAATAAACATCATTTCTACTTTATCGTCTTGACCACGGGGCATTATTACTTTGCAAAAAAACTTCTTATCAGTATACTATTTAATCTTGGTGGATCCTCCGTCCATTTTATTTTTAATTTATACCCAAAAAATTTAAGTTTTAAGAATAAAAATTTTGACGGCCTATTATTTTGTATGTAAAAGAGATAGCGATCCCTGGGTTTCACCATTATTTAAGTCATTTATACTCTTTAAAATTACGGATCACTTGAAAGAGGTTTGAATTTAAAATTTTTTATTTTACCTCAACATTCCGCATTTTTAGGGGGAAAACAATTACCAAATGAAACTTCTTTTCCACATTGCATCACTATCCAAAGGATATCTGCTTATATAAACTTTAGAATGAAATAGAGAGGTGTCCTGACATTTTAAATATACCCTGTTCATTACTATTATATGTATAGTGTCATTATTAACACTCTTAAATCTAATAGAGTAGATGACGAAGTGCTTACTAGAAATTTTTAGTTGTAATTTGATATAGACAACGTGTTTCCCTTGATATCTGAGCTGAAAGGAAAAAATTAGAACCACAAGAACTACTCACTACATATAATATCTTGGCTTGGCCATCCAAAAATCCATGCCTTGACTTGGCCAGCCAAAATTCCATGCCTTGGCTCGAGAGAACAAGGAGATAAATAGTTTATTGCCTTTTCAAAATTTGTCAGTTTAACGTCACCAGTCAATTAAGTAAAGTTAGCGATATTTAAAGACACAACTTCTTGGCTTGAACCTGAAGCTTGAGAGATAATGTTTACATGCCAGAATTAGCCAATAAGTACTTGATTGTTAGGCGTGGTGCATTTACTCTCAAATTACCGTAGCCAGCATTAAACTCTTTCTAAACACGCAGCGATAAGAATTTTTTGATAGATTTTCCCTTCTAAGGCGATAATTTTACAGCAAGCGTTTCACTTTTACATCTTTACTTCGTTCAGTAGTCCCATATCACTAATCGTCTTTAAACTAGAATAAATTAATTTTGGAAAGTTTCTGCTGACTAAATAATGTGATGAACATGATTAACTATGTCTATAATATTTATATTTTACTTTGCTGTCACGATTGTAATTAATAGTATTTGGGTATTATTTTCTGTAATTACTTTCTAGTACTCCATGCTGTAGACTCATATCAAATTTAACATTCCTGTAGTAGGCGTTTTTACATTTATTTTTAAAGCCTTCCAGTCCTACTATATCATTTGTTTACAAAGTTAAGATTCCAAAGATTTTAGCTACCAAAATATACGGATTGAACAAATTATGATAACTACGTTGGAAATCGAGATAAAGTGTGATGTTGTTCGTGAGTTAACAACCATTAGAAATGCTTTCGCAGTGTCCACCTTTCCCATATGCGAAGTTCAAGGAAAATAAATAATTCGAAAACAGCTGTTCTGCTTGTTTATTTGTTTTTCCTGGTCGTGGTTAGCAAGGTTTAACCGTAAATTTTCGTTTGGTTTTTATAATCAACCTAAACCTTTATTGGCTAAGATGAAATTTTACTTTATCTCGTCTTGAATGATCCGGAGCATGGAGACTTGGGAGCAGATCATACCCACGGTGCCCATTACACAGGAGCAGGTGGACTCCAAGCTTCAGTGTACCGTGTGCTGTGAGGACTTCCAGGTGCGGGAGCCGGTGAGTCTGCTGGAGTGTGCCCACGTGTTCCACCCCTCGTGTATCCACCCTTGGCTTCAGCTCAACACGACCTGTCCGGTGTGTCGCCACGACCTGCAGGCCTCGGAGAACCCCCAGGTCTCCGGCGAGGAGGGCGAACAGGATGTGGAGATGTCGACCTCGGACTCCTCCTCGGACGATGGACTCTTCACCGTATCCTCGCAGGACATGATGTTCACCATACCATCTCAAGACATGATGTTCACTATCAGCCTCCAGGGCTCTGGAGCTCTGGAGGACTGTGAGATGGCCGAGGAGATACTATCGGCCACACTCAATGTCGGAGATTCCGACTCGGACTGGAGTCTCTCTATGATTTCCTGCTTCTCCAGCTCCTCCGACGAAGCGTCAGACAATGACTGAAGATCATTTAACTATAAATGTGGTAGGCTATCTAAAGTTACACTTGTATTTTTCTTTAAAGCATTCTTTAAACATTTCGTACTTTGTTTGCTGTTTAATGACAATCGTCCCTATGTTTAAGGTAATAAATACAATATCTGTTTTTACTCGCAGATTTCTTCTTTTTTAATACATTTTAGTGCCGTATCTTACCATGTACAGGTAAACTGGAATACATAATATTCACTTCAATAGGTAAACCGCTTACAAAAAGATATTGGTCGATTTTAGTTCACGCAAGGTGGGGTAAATACCCTTCCGCCACTCTCTCCCAGTATCCCCACCACTGCTCGGCACTCGCCCGCTCGCTCTATCCCCTGACCTGGTCACTGCCACCTAACGGCTAATCGAACACCAAAATACAAGCTCCCTGGATACGTCAATGGCTATATTAATGTGTTCAATTAATATTTTACGCTTGTACACGAAAATACAATATGCCTATAGAATAGGTAAGTAGCTGCAATGTGAACAAAATGGCGCGACCGAGACACGATCCACATAGCTTATAAAACAGAGACGAGGAGATGCTTGTCCCACTCCCCACCACTAGAGGGGTCCCCTCCTACGCGTGGCTGCTCAGATATTTGCTTCTGCACAGGTTTCTTTGAAAGCAGTTTATCTATAGTACATTCAACCACTTGACCGTCAAAGATCACGAACGACCCGGACGGCCTATACGAGATTCCCATCTCCACGATGACTCCTAGTTCTTTCTCATGGTATTTACATTAGTTTACATTTAGGAATAGTTATTTTTGTCTCTTGGTACATAAATAATAACGAAAGTGGGATTTTAAAACATTTTAACAGGCACCGCAGTGGAATGAAATAACGTGCTAGCCAATGAACATGGTTGATATATTTACAAGATATGTTTTTAGTACCAAGTTAGAGCTTGTTTCGGCATCGACTCACCAGTTCCTGATAATTTAAAAATCTTATGGGACTTATATGTACTCAATATCGTAAAATGCTTTGAAGATAAAAATCATTACGACTTATAAAACTTATAGGAAATGTAATTAGTATTCCATAACGATTTCATGTTATCTCTATGTGCATACATTACTCAGTTGTGATTTATTTCTAAGTTTAAACTAACGCTGGACTAAAACGAGTTATGAGCTAGCTAACGAACCTGGCTACGTTGTTTATAAGATCAATATTTGCACCAAGTTTCAACTTGTTCAGGCTTTTTGGTACAGATTCCGTTCCCACAAGCCGCGTTAAATAGCATTATTTACATATATACAAGGTGTTCAGTAAAGGATGTCACAAACTTCTAAAGCTGATAGTAGTCATTATTTCAAACAAATAAATCCCTATAAAAATTGATCAAGAAATATTGTTTAGCCGCTAGCCACCATTTTATGTTATTTGCACACATTTTTATTTTTAGAACTAGTGATATAACAAAACAGCTGATGCCTCTCAACTGACAATAACATTTCTTGTCCAGGCTTGCGTAAGCATACCTTAAAGTGATAGTGCTAGCTTATGAATGTTGTTGATGAATGTTGATGAATGCTGTTGAACAAATGTAATTCAAATCACAATAAGCATTGCAAAATAGTTGGTGTCTTGTATATTTCGGTTGTTATTTGACGGTACAATTTTTTAAAAGGCAGCATTTTTTAATGTTAAAGTAAATAACATTTTTTCAGTTTTTCTCTTATTGTCATAACCTAGTGTTTGCTATATGTAGCTTTACTAGTTCCAGGGATAATATTTTTTTATTAAAAAATGCAAAATGGTGGCTAGTGATTAAACAGCATACTTTTTGTTCTACTTTTACAGCAATTTTTTTTTTATTTGAAATAATGATTACTATCAGCTTTAGAAGTTTGTGACAACCTGGTATGAGCACTTATATATATATATAAACTTTGGAGCGGGGCGAGTTTTGGGCTCTGTAAGTCATGATTGGTGAAGTTGTGTGGATCTTTTCCTAAGGTGCAACCATGAGAATAATTGTATGCAAAGTCTTCCTAAAAACCAACATACATTAGACAAACTGTACTGTAAGAAGTATTTAGACATTGGTATCTGGAAAGATTATAATAAAGGGTTCTTTGTACCAAACAGAAACAGAGCCCAATGCCACATAATTAGTTTTTATTTTGGCTAAGTTCACCACGTAATAAATAATCAAAATGCTTCCTATAGACTAAATACTTCTCTGCAGCTACACAGGCCTACAATCAAAATTTAAATAAATAAGTAAACAAAATAATTTTTCTAGAACAAAAAAGAACTACGGGTATAAGTCATATACATCCGAAGATTCTATATTGTAAAACGTGTAAATCTAAATATCTATTAACACATATTCTAACAAATATAACTGTTATAGGGGTAGCAAAGTTATATTTGTTATAATGCACTAAATAATCGAAAAATTTGTCTAGATTTCAAAAACTGCTATTTCTTACATCACACAAAATTTTTGAAAATGTTAAATCGCGAATTATATTAAAACATTTCACATATAAAAAAGTTCTAAATTATGAGATTCAAGATGATTGGATGGGAGTGGGAAGAGGATGCTGCAAAGAGTTATTATTCGGTTAGGTATAACTGTGCAATAGATATGAAAAAATTGCCAACAGATTTCTGTGTACGTAAATGAGACAAAAGATTATATTTATGTACAAAATGTTTTAATTAAATATCCAAATAAGATATTTTGCTTCACATACAATTTATTGATTTAAGTTCCTATTTATTACATTATTAGAGGAACATCCAAATAGGAGGAAATCAGCTTTAAGAAATAAGTCAACAAAAATAGGAAGTAAAAAAATAAATGGGCACGAATTGTTTAATTAAAAATATTGGGGTGAATTTTGTGATAGATGAAATATTGATATAGTTAATTTTGAAAACACTAGATTCCAACAAAATTTGCAGAGAAGCAATGTTCTTAACGACTATAAATAAGGTGGTCATGATTTTGTTTAAGTTTGAGGGCCGCCTCATTAGAACGTATAACGTGGCGAGAACTTTACGAGATATTTATAAGATCAATTTTGGAACCATGTTTCAACTTGTGTGGGCTTATATAGTTTATACATGAATTAAGCCAATTTGATAAGTTTATATTCGGCTTTTATAATAACAATGATTCAGTGGTAGGATTGTGGGCCCAATGCCACCAATGTTAACCAGTTGAGTTCACGGAGCCGACCACAATACCCTTGGGCTTCGAATGAGTCGGCGGCCTCCACCCTCTCCGTTGAAAGCAACCGCAAGCTGTTAGTGTTGGTTAGTTTGCATTGTTCAAGTTCTCCCAAGATTGGGTAAACTTTGTCGAGAACTTAGATCTATCACCCGATCTCCGTCTTTGGGCTACCCCCTCTCTCTCTCTATCTCATGGTAATGAATGAAAGAATCATGATTGTAAAAACTATAATATGTATTGTAGAATAAATGACAGACATTTTAGGATATCCTTATTAATGACGTTTGCCACTCAATGTAATATTTTTAGAGCTTAAAAAGGTTTGATGTATTTTGTGTTATTTAGAGGTGTGAAAATATATGATAGTATTCTAATAAAAGTCTGTTAAGAAAAACGAAAAGTAACAAGTTGCAAGGAATATTTTCTTCATGAATTTGATTTATGGTCTGATATATTAAGAAATGTATATTTTAAATATTTGTCTTCATAATATTAAAAATTCCTTCCCAGACAGTTTTAGTTTTGTGGTTTACCCAATCCAATCACAGCTAGTCGTCCAGCTGCAGCGACTATAAACACACTATAGCTCAGCACAATACAGACGGGGTTATAACCGCAGCGGTGGTAATAAGGGTTTTATTAAAACGGCGAGAAGGCAACCTTTGATAACAAAACCTGCCTCTCCCAGGGAAAGACTCTTTCTAAATGAAATTTCGCTACTTCAGAAAGCCTGGCCTTTTATAACTTCCACATTAGTTGAACTTCTTCCTTCTCAGGAAGTTAAAAAACTTCTCTTATAGCAAGAATGAGAATTAAAACTTCAAGAATATTTTATTCTGTTAAAAATTTAACTTTTATCGTAGACTTATGAGCTCTTATTTAACTGTATTTGTCTAGTGGTTTAAAATAAAAGATTAATTTTATCATTTTATAATTTGATTATTGCATAATTTAAATTATTTGTTTGTGAAAATATTTGGATCATAAATATACTTATATATACAATTAAGTACCATTTGCTAAAGTTATGGATTTTCAGACAATTTCTATGGAAAACATTACAGAGTTATAAACGTAAGATAAATAAATTATATTCAGGTAACTAACTAGACATAAAGACTGGAAGTTAGCACTTCTAGGGTCTGCATATGATCAGCTGGCACTAATTTAATGTTTATGTTATATATTAAGTGTCTGAAGATTAATTGGTTTTAAGTGTAATAAGGTACAAAACGTTTCATATGTTATTTTTAAACTTTTTGATACTCTTCTATTACTTTACTGTATTTAAAGCTGGGAAATATATTTTTATTAGTTGTCCATTGCATTAAAAACATTTTTGTTAGAGTTCAATCAACATACTAAATTTTAAAATTTACATTTTTATGTTGTATCGTAATGAATTATTACACACAAATTAGTTTTATATGTCAGTTACGATATTGTTATAAGAATGATTATATTTTATTCTCTTTATTTGTGTTTAGAGAGGTTTTTTTTTTGTTCTCTTAGGACAAGAAGCTTATAAATTGCACTTAGTCCTGTAAGGACCTTTGCGCTGCTTCCGGAGTGATAGGATATTCAGGATGGGTAAGGTTAGGGAGTAGGGGCCGCCTCCTATCGAGATCCATGAGGAAGAATTAGGGCACTACATCTCAAAGTCATCCCGGAAGAAGGGAGGCCAGCTGTGAACCAGCCTCTCCAGTCAAAGTAGGCAGGGGGGCACACCCTTGTTGAGGTTAGCAAGAGCCTCTGAGGTAAGGGAACAAACCCCACCAACTCCAACAGCCATCTTCCACAGTAGACTAGACCTATTGAATTGCCCATGAACCCCAGAATCTCAATATTTGCGGTTAGTGATGAGCCGTTACTGGACATCCATAAGGTTGCCCATATTGAAGTGGCACATCGGTTTTTGCTGTGCCCAGTGGTGGGTTCAACTGGTAGGTATAAACCAGCCAGAAGTGATCCCTGCTGGGTAGTTTAGAGAGGTTACTTACCTCTAAAGATATTTTTCATTTCATTTCGAGCTCCACCACACCACAACTATTGCGGCTGACAATCAATTTATGATTCAGAAGACATTCTTCTATCGATTTCAAGAAAAACCAGGTTGTGTGCATGTACAATGCAATTTGCTCCTTCTCTCCTGGAGTCCATTGTCCCACTTACAATGGAACAATGGAGTTTGGCAATTCACTGTTCTGTTTTATACTTATCTAGTGTTCTGGGTATTTGGAACTAATATTTTATTTCTAAACTGTCAAAATTTTAACCCAAAATATCGAGTCTAACACTTCCTAATTACCGAGCTAATTTTTCATTCGTACATTTTTGGCTAAAGAAAAAATTCACGTCGGTTGTTCCAATGGTAATCGTAACAATTAAAATTCTAAGACATTTAGATTTGGCATGTATTTAAGAATTTTAAAATTAAGAAAGTGATTTTAGAACACCATGGAGTTACAGCGAATCACGATATGCGTTAAAGTAAGGTGTGCGATCAGGAATTATCTCACATTTTGTTCATGGAATGTTGTTTAATTTGATTAAAGTTGAATCTCGTACATTTATGACTACAATATTTTTACTACAAATGAAACAGAAACGGAATAGTAACACAACTTAGATGACGATAAAGTAACTATTTAAACATGTCGCATTACTCTGTTGTTATAATCTATAATGCAACAAGTATAGTTCATTGAATCATTTTATTGCTGAGTTTTAAGACGTGATAAAATACTGTAAATTAACTTTGTTTTCTTTTCAGTATATTGAGCTATAAAACAAACACTAAGGTATTAAAAATAAGCAAAACTCATAAATCGTTACTACAAATTGACCATACTATTTATTCGCCTGATGGAATTCAAGTTACATTTTTTATTTACTTCAACCTGAGATGGCTGCAACTTAGCAACTTCAGTATATCTTTCGAACATGTGAAGTTTGTTCAAAGTATCTGGGAAGTAAACAAATCACCAGCTGTTCTGTTGTGTTTATCTATCAGGTTAACTTTGTTCTGAACTTTATTAGAGTAGTAAATTATCGGTTTTATTTTATCCGGAAAATATTACAATTTAAGGTTAACTTTACTAAAGTGCAGCAAGAGCATGGAGTCTTGGGACCAAGTTATTCCGACGGTATCCATCACGCAGAACCATGTCAACACCAACCTGCAGTGCACCGTGTGCTGTGAAAACTTCAAGGTGCGAGAATCGGCAAGCCTGCTAGAGTGTGCTCACATGTTCCACCCTTCGTGCATCCACCCTTGGCTGCGGCTCAAAACCACCTGTCCCGTCTGCCGCCACGATTTGCAGGCCCGGGAGGAAGATAACTCTGACCCCGAAGTGACCTTCTCTGACGGTGACATGCAGGCCCAGGAGGATAACCAACTTTCCACAGAAGATAGCTCTCAATCGGAAATTTCTACTTCAAGTTCTTCCTCGGACGGCGAACTGCAAAACTACGACGATCCCCAGCTCTCCACCGAGGAGGATGACTCCAGCCTGGAAATCTCTACCTCAGAATCCTCGTTGGATGATGAATTACAGATCCGGGCGAATGAGCAGATCTTAATAGAGGAGAATGACTTGGAAATGTCCGCCTTAAATTCCTCCTCTGATGAAGTATATTGGATCTGACTTTCCAAGACATGATGTCCATCGGCCTAGTGTGTGGCGCCAGCTGTGCGTATCGGGTGCTCTGAAAGGCCTTGGGAAATTTCGTCAAAGGCACGGAACTATCCTTTGTAATTTATGGTAATAAATTAAAATTAACCCATTTATTTTCAAATTGCTTCTTCAATGAAACACACCGTTTAGTAGGATCTTATTTGAGATAACTTCGAGGTGAATTTGCTACCATTTTAAAGGATTGAATAGTTTCAGAAAGAGGAATAATCGTTATTAAAGATTTGCGTTACACTTGTTTTTTGGACTGTAGCCAGGGAAAGAATAATTCTTTGAGGCATGTTAGTATTCATTTCTCTGTTTTTCCATAAGCCATTGTTAAAATGTAATGTCATAATGTCAAGGAAGCCCAACGGTTTAAAGTAACTTATGTGAAAATATTTATAACTTTGTTCATTAAGGTTAGTTTTATAACAGCATTTAATGCATTAGATGATTTTAATTCGTCGCTGGCGCAATCTGGAGTAAAATTTATATATTAATGTTTTATTTACTATCTGCATTACACTACCGATCAAACACTGTTTACTTATTGTTGATCAAATTTAAATTTAAGCAGATGTTTCAGGAAGTTTTTCGAACTATAGCTGTCATTAGCTGTTTAATACCAGTTTAATTTAAATTATGAAACGTAAAAACTAAAATATTTCTGAATTCTAAAATATTCCAGGTAGCTTTTCTAAACTTTTTCTTCGCAAAAACCTTCCTCGGATTTCAATGGATATTTTACAAAAAGAATTAACCAAATTGGTCCACCCGTTCTCGATATTAGCGCTTACTAACACATTTTGCGATTCATTTTTATTTATAACATTACAGCAGAACACAGTCCATTACTATTACTCCAGTAATATTGAAACATAATTTTAATTGACATCTTAGAAAATTCCAAGACCAAAGCGATAGATTGTGTGTAAAAATCTCTTATTATGCCAAGAAAAAACACATGACTCGCGAGTTTTTTAATGAATGAAAGTCACGTTCCTTGGGTGTGATTAACGAACTGTATTAGATTAATTTAGTGAGGAACAATGTTTTTCTATTTATATCTCAAAGTCCTTATAAGAAGCATTACTCATCGCTGGTTAGAAGGTGATCCATCATCCACCAACACAAATGACACTTTGGTAGAGTAAATCTTTCCTTGGAGGAGTCGCAGTGTGTTAACAGTTGATAAACCGATTGTTTAACGCTAGTTCCGACCTTAGACCAAGGTGTTAAGGCCAATATTTCCCTTAACAATCTATTAACGGTTGTGCGTCGGTTGTGATTTTCATGGTATTTATGTACTCGAGCACTTCTTTATAATTTTAGTTGTTCCCATGAGTGTGTTGACCGAACGAAACGAAAATAACAAGTGGGGACGGTCCAAAACGTTCTTGTGCGAGTGTGTGTATGTGCGAGTAATGTGAGGGTCTACCCATACATTATCTTGAGCATGTTTTGATGTAAAGCGGAGAGATTTAGCACAACTGTTGGTATAGTAAGGCACGACCGGAAGTTGGCAATTTTCACTCTACCTCTTAGACTGGAACTGGCAGTTTTACCAGTCATCATCTCAAGCATTCTTCTTTACTTAATTTGTCGATCTGGCAACGATTCACACTCAACTATGGCACCTGTAAGTTTTAAAAGTCAACAGACGTGGATTGCACAAAGTCCATCAGCCTTTGATGGGTCAGTCAACTAGATAGGTAATAATGTTGAAGGAAATGTTCTCAATATGGACAATTAGTGTTCACTGACTATTACTAAGTTATATTTACTTCTATTGGAGGCTTACTGTTACAATGTAATTTATAACTGTAAATAATTGTACAAATAAAAATTATTATTCGTCTTTAAGCACATTGTAAATTATGTGGTAAAGATTTAGTAACTTTGATTTTTAAACATTTTAAAAATTACGCACCGATATGGGAAAAATGTGTTAACTTATATGGTTTTCTATCATACACTCTTTGCCTCTTCAAGAGGAAGATCTAGCAGAATACTGAAAAAGCGGTAAAGTAAGTTTTATATAAAGAGGTAACTTTTAATGTGATAGAGAAAACAAAGTTTCATTACTTGTACATTTTTTGATAAGATATAAATAAAAGAATAAAAATGGAGTACAGCAAGGTACGGCCATCTAGCGTTTGTTGTCCTGCAACGCGTTATTAATATGGTACTTCTAAGGCAGTTCTCTTAATTTCCAGCCCATCAGATTTGTTAAATGGCTGTAGTATAATAGCGTCCAACACTCGAGTGATCTATTACCAATTACAATTATTGGAATGCTGACAGACATTTATACCCTGACCTCGGCTGTTACTGGTTACCGAGTTACCGGTTTCCAAACAAAACAATCGTTATTATAACACCAAATCATTCAGCCCAGCTGTTACTGAAACAACAGTATCCCGGTAATAGGTTACCACTGAATTACCTGTTACTGACACTAATACAGATCCACTAATATCAGATCTGTAATGGCAGCAAGTCAGACACGATTATCCTTTAAAATAGTAAAAATTAAGTAAACTTTATACAGTTTGGAGCGTTATCTATAGATACCCATAAAATCCAAATACCACTGACTAATCCATTCACTCACTCACTCACTCATTCACTCACTCACTCATCGCTCTATCTCAACAACGACAAGACCCAGAATCCTGAAATTTGGCATGGTGGTCGTACTTATGATGTAGATGTGCAATAAGGCTGGGTTTTCAAAAATTCGTTTTTTAAGTGGTTAAACCACGTGGATAGTTTGCAAACGAATTTTTGGACTCAATTTAGCCACTTTGAGCACTCCCAAAGTACTTTTATAGTTATTTCTCAAGTTTGGAACTGTAAAACCTACTAAAATAAACAGTATACTACAGTAAAAGTTAACACGTTCACTGCTAAATATTGGAAAAAAATTTTAGAATATGCTAAAATAAAATATAATTTTTTACTTACTATATGGTGAGGCCAGTTTTGTAGATAGGAAAAGAAGCTGCCAGAAGTTAACCTTGCACCCGGAAGTGACGTCATAAAGTTGTGGGACGACGCCGGTCACCCATCAGCACTGCCGAAAACTCCTCCATGTGGGACACTGGTATCCCATGCGCACTGACTAAACTTTTAGGGCTGTTTCGTGCTTTTCCTTCACTACATCGTATTGTTTATGACAAAAAAGTCATCAAAATAAAATTAAAAACTAAATAAAACCTATTTACATGTATTTACATCCCCTCCCACCACCCTTTCTTCTAAAAACAGTCCTAAGCATGGTGTTTTTTCAAAAGCATGCCACAGGACAGAGTGAAGGTTCTCCTGGGCACTGTGCACAAAAAGTATGCAGTACGTTTTTTCTCTTCCTTCACTGTGGCAGACTCTGCAACGTTTTTCTCTTCTGCCGATTCCTGTTGTCCTTCCTTCAATCAAGGAGACAACGTGCAGTGCCTTCTCATTGCTTCGGCGAGGACGTTCTGGGGCTTGTAGCTCTTTCTCAGGGACAAGGGATTCGATGACAGCTAGCCTGAAGTCATAAAGATTCATTGTTTCTTGGGGATTGGAAAGGTTGTACAGCTTCAAGGCGTTCACCAGTGCCATCTGCATTATGTGTACAAAGATCTTTTTTGTACCACCTCAGCGTTTTTCTTTCGCATGGATAGTACGCTAGCATTTGATCTGCCCTATCCACTCCCTTCATAAATGTGTTATATTTCACAATGGGCAGGGGTTTTTACTCTAGCTACTCCATGGCGATTCCGTGATTCAACCATGTTGTTTTCAAACTCTGTAGTGATGTATGTCACTACAAACGCTTGTCCTTCACTTGGCAACAGTGACTTGTTCTGCACTCCGAGCAATTGTCCTCACCTTTTTTACTTTGGCTGATTTTACCTCATCTGGCAGGTACTTTCTGTCTGCTCTAAGTGTGCCAGTACAATACGTCTTCTTCCTAAGCAGTTGGTAGGCCAAAGGAAAGCTATTGTAAAAATTATCCATGTACAACGAGTGACCATGGTTGAGCTTCCCTCTCATAAGATGTAGTACTACCTTTGTGGCATGACCTTTCCCACCTAAGTCACTGAGAGATCCTGAGTAGACAAGGGAAAACGAAAGTATGAGACCACCAGGTTCACAAAGAGTGTACAGTTTGATGCCGTACTTGTGGCGCTTTCCTTTGATGTACTGTCGGAAAATCAACCGACCGCGCCACAAAACCATAGCCTCATCCAAAGAAAGTTCTTTGCCTGGATAGTAAACATCATCCATCTTTTTTGTTGAAGTGGTCAACTAGCATCCTTACTTTTGACAAACGGTCTTCCTGTACACCTTGAGCTACATTTTGATGATGTGAGAAATGAATGCATCGTAATATAATCAAAAAACCGATCACGGCTCATATGGTCACGGAAGCAATTCAAGTTGAACATTCGATGGGTTTTCCAGTAGTCATTGAGGCGGTTCAGTTTGAACGTACCAGTGTGAAGCAATAGGCCTATGAACTTTTTTAGTTCGTCTAAAGTTAAGTCCTTCCATCTGTGAATACGTGATCGTGGCTCAGTGGAAGGCCCAAAAAACAAGTCAAAAGCGTACCTGTTTGTATCTGCTACGATACTTTCCAGCAGCTTGATCGTCAACCAAAAGCAAAAACCAATCTACCGGCTTATTTTCTCTTGGCGTAGGGACTAATAGTTCATTTTGTTTTGTGAAAGGAATAACTGTAGGGGGTTGTAGCTGTGCAGACCATGCAGGGTTTAGTGGAAAAGTTCCGTCATCATCCAAGTCACTTTCGGAAATCGGTATCACTTTCCTGCACGGAACTGTCTGATTCATTGTCAAGGTCATTGTCTATAACCTCCCGTTCAATCTGTGAGTCACTGAGTCCGGCAGCCATTGTTATAGTCACAAGTATTTGTAGGAAGTATAAAAAAAACTACATAGCAAATAACAAATATAACAACAAACACACGACCACACTTCACGACACTAGCAACGAACAAAGAAAGGCGCCAGCGGGACACGAACAGTGCAGTGTAAACAAAGATGGCGGTTTCAACACGCGCACAAATAATCGCCCTTCCTTGTACGGAGCCTGAGCAGGCACTAAACGACCAACGTAGTGATGGTGTGATGGGGACGCCGGGCACCCATGCGCATGCGCAAATGGATTGGTATGGGACGCCGGCGTCCCACGCGCAGTGAAACGTGTTAAAGAAATACTTAGGAAAGGCAATATTAGTGTTGTAAAACATCGCTAAAAGTAGCCAAAATAAACGTTAGTTGGATAATATTGGTATGGCTATTTTTTACCATGCAACTTTAAAATCTACTAGAATAAATAGGAATCCATGGGAAAGTTTAGAAAATATGTTAATAAGAATGCTATTTATGTTGACGTAGATCACTGAATGCTGCCAAATAAAACGTTAGTTGGTTACGCTCTATTTGAATGTTGTACTTTTTGCCCTCTGAAAGTAAGCTCATCAGGGTTCTTGGATTTTAATTATGTTGTAAAATATCGATAAGTGTGGCAAAATAAACGTGTTCGTCCGATAAGCTCTGTTAAAATACGCTACTTTATACCCTCTGAAAATAAATTTGTCTGGGCTCATTGCATTATGAAATTGACATCTCTATTGGAATAAATGAGATTCATTCGATAATATATAAAGTACTAAGAAATAAGTCATAGTTATGACTATTTGCTTAAAAAACCGTCCGATAACAATGCTCTCATTCACGACCTTTACACAGTTTAATATTGAAATTTACCTTTCTATAATCTATAAATACTATAAATGCTTAATAAACCTGGTTTTCATAAAGGTACCAAATTAAATGGCAAGGAAGTCTCATTTTAACAGAGCGGTCCAAATCAAAGGTGACTTTTGAACACAACCAGTGGTCTGACAGGGGGGGGGGGTGGAGGTACGACAGGATGGCTCAGTTGACAACTCATACATGGAAGAGCCTCTCCGTGCTGCTCGACTCTGTTATCTAGCGATAACGTCGGTACTGTACCCCCGCCCACCACGCCGCGGCCGCCGCGCCGCACAGGTCAGGCTACTTGCAGTAACTACTGATAACAGCTCGACAGTGTGCTGCAGTCCTGGGTCTGTGGTCAGTCGAGTCCAGTCTCGTGGTTCAGTCCTGTCGCTGCTCTACAGTTCTATACTCTCTGCTGACTATTATTTCTCTGGTTCAGTTTGGAACAATTATTTCTTCGCATATCATTTCAGGTTGTTGGTTTTATTTCATCATCCGTTGATTAGAGTTTTCCTAACACAGTCGTGTTTTAATTTGTTTTAAGAATATCATTTGGTTTCGTTATAGATATTTTTGTTTTTTGTCTTCCTACCTATTTTTATACTATCCCTATTTTTGATTTTCTTTCCTATTTTTTGTTAGGCTTTTCTTATTTTTTTACTTCAGGTTTTCCTTCCTTTAAGTTTCCCCTTCTCTGTAACTTTTTCATTTTTTCAAAGAGAACTACTTTGGGGTCTTTTTCGTTTAAGGGCCAGCACCTTACAAACATACTATACCTGACTGACAGTGCATTTAATCGTTTTTATCTTATCAGTGGTAAACGCGCGCCGCTTATCTTTTGCCTGTAATGAAACCTGCGTTAGTTCTGTCTGAGTTGTGTGTGTGTGAGAATAAAGCGTGGTGAGTTGATCTGGGCTTGGACTTTGCAAGCTCGAGTTAATGTTTTTCAAAAAGAGCAAGCAGCGCAAAGCGCTGCGCAGCGGGCAAGCATCGCGTGATCTGAGTTTTGAATAGGCAAGCTAGGATCTTTTGTGCTGGCCCTTAAACGAAAAAGACCCCTACTTTGTTTTTCATTTCGCATTTAATCTATTTTCCATGCTTTCTATTTTTTAACTGTCGAATCGGACTTTTATGTTGGAACACATTGAAGTAGATGGGGTGATGGTATCTCATTGTATTGTGCCTGTGGGTACTGATGGGGCTTGCTTCTTTTATTCCCTTGTCATACCACATGTACGGCAACGTCTCCCATGCGCCTCAAATACGAGCAAGCGTTGTAGAATACGTTTGTAACAACTGGCAAAGGTTTGAAAACCACCCAGCAACTGGCAAAGGTTTGGGTACACTACCCAGTGGAGTTCTTGCACACGCTTAATCCTCCAGGCATTCCACCACATCATCTTTACCTCAAAGTTGGAGCTCCAATAATGTTGCTTAGGAACCTGGTTCCACCTAAGCTCTGCAATGGAACTAGGCTACAAATCAAAGCGTTGCACAGACACGTTATACAAGCCGTAATATACAGGAGGAAGAGGTTTTTATCCCACGCATTCCCTTAATTCCATCGGATTACCATTTTCAGTTTAAAAGACTACAGTTCCCTGTCAAACTCTGCTTTGCTTTGACGATAAATAAATCGCAAGGGCAGTCCTTAAAAATGGCCGGTGTTTATCTAAGGGAAGACTGCTTCTCTCATGGCCAGTTATATGTCGTTTGCTCACGAGTTAACTCTGCTGATAGTTTAACTATCCTTCAGCCTCGTGGAAAAACAAAGAATGTTGTTTTTTAGAAGTAGTATTGTAAGTTCCGTAAAGCAATCCAGCTTATGGTTTAATAACTGTTGTGATATAATCAAGTGACTGTTAAAGTATTGAGTTAGGTAAAATCAGTACAATAAAATTTAAAAAGGAGGAGTTGAAAACATTGAAGCAAAAGTAATGAGAAAAACGGCGAGTTAATAATATGAAAACTCATTTAATTAATTTGCATTTATAGAACTCCTGAAATCCTGCAGTAAGATTCATTAATAATTTTCCTGTAGCGAAGCACGGGTATTCTGCTAGTAGTTTATAAATATAAATATCATAGATGGTTTATCGATCACTCGAGTGTTGGACGCTTATTACACCGCAGCCAATCAAAAATATACAACATGCTTAAAAAATTATTATTACTTAAAATATTTATCGCTAATCATTATTTTACTTACTTTATTTACGGTCAATATTTACATATCTAAGTCACTATCAATTTGTGTTCGAAATCACAATCAAACAAAATATTCGCAATGAGTACACACATAATATTATCTCAGTGAACAAGGACACAGTTTGCATAATTTATTATTACGCAAACATGTCCAAGCAAATAAACAACAAAACAAGAAGAAACACAGTGTAATATTTACAAAGTCATGTTCGGTCTGTTACGCATGTATGGACTTCAAGTCGGTATTGAATGGTCAGCGGTATCCCATCAGTAGTGCTAATTTTGGTAAAGGCCATAATTGGAAGGTATCGAAAGGGTTAAAAAAATGAAAGTATAACATAAGACTAAACCCCGACAGTCAAACAGATAAGTAATAGTTAAATTATATTCAGACAATTGGTTAAAAAACTGAAGTCGCCATTTCAAGGCTTTGTATGATTGATTTAAAATTTATTTACCTTTCTGACGGTTGATTAGCGTGTCAGCCAACTAAGAACAACTAAGAACTAAGAAAAATATTATCTGAGGAAAATACGACCATTTCATATGTTTAAACCCTTTCGGTACTCCTATTTGAAGCCACTAAATGTAGCGCGATTCACGGTCGATTTCTTCTGTAGACGGAATCCATCTATATATTTCAAGAAAACCCAGTTTATACGATTAAAAAATGCAAAATAGCTCGTGGTTTCTGAAATCATAATGTTTCACTTCGCTCGCTGGTTTTTTTTTTATAATTACAACCATTCTTTGCGTGTATTGCTTCTAAAATAGGCGGAAACGACGGAAAACATTCTAATATACAATGGAGAAAAAGGCTTTTTCAAATAAAATAAATTAATTTTTTAACGCATTTCAAAGTTCAGCTTCAAAAGACATCGACAACGAGAGAAAAACAAAACTGGCGAAGTTGTTACCCTACGCAATACCATAACAAATCTACTTGCCATTTCACATAAATATCTATTAGAGAATGGCTCTGCTCACTGGAGAGATGGAGTAGTATTGGCAATGTATTATAAGCTGTTACGTCATACGACATCTAAAAGTACCATGCAGATCTTATTGTAATTATTTTCAACTAATCGCTTCATCACTTCAAATAGGTATGGAATTGGTTACTATTTCATCGACTTATCATCTTATTTCACCTTAATTATGCTTCTATTGAACGTGTTCCCCACTAAACAGGAATAAGTTCATATAAATATCAAAAATATTGTTATTTCCTGATAACTGTTTGTTAATGAATAACATTGAATCTAAGTTGTCAAAGAATACAAAAATACAGTATTTTTGAGATAAGGTATGATATATATTTAAGAACCAACATACTTTGATTTAGCGCAACATTTAACCGTTTTCAGTAGACCTTAAAATAGAAGAAAGTATCCACAGAAAGTTGCTCATCAATATGCGAGGTTTAAAAGGCTCAAAGAGTACCGCGTTTCTTGAAATACAGCTTCCCCACAAACACTGACGAGACCACATGTGGCGGTGGCGCGCACGTTGGAGCTTTATTCAGTTGATCTTTATTTATACGGGTTACTTTTCAACCTCCGCCCTTTCCTTTGCTCTTTGAAACATCTGATTTGAAGCAGCTTCAACTGACGCAAAATGTGCGTTTATTGGAGTTTTATTGGCTGAATAATTTCTTATAAAGTTCAGTGGACGGTAAAGATAAAATTTATTTTTTGTGTTAAATGCCATATTTTTCGAATTGAAAGAGATTTAGTTAATTATAGGGGACAATCCTAACATTGAAGAAAATAAAAGGAAAATCTTTCACTCACTCATCACTAATTCTCCAAATTCCGATTACCTCAGAAAGTTGAAATTTGGCACACGAATGATTCGTGACCTAAATGGCAAGAATTGTCAAGATATTACCTATCCATAGGAATGGGGTTGCAACCCCTATCAGAACTTTTTTCTAATTTCCCGATGACTTAGGAAGATGAAAATTGGCACAAACGTGCATCATTACTTAAATCGAAAAAAAAGGAATGTTCATGAAAATAGACCACTTCTAGGAGTTGAAATAGGGGTTTAGCTCTAGAAAAACTAAGTACGAGTATATTTCTGCATTTCATCTACCAGCTGGCCTAGAAAAATTAAATTTGAAATTCGCAGACCTTATGCTCTTAATAGACAAAGTTCAGATTTGATATGAAAGCCAATCACCTATACGAGTTGAAATAGGGTTTTTACCCATATTTAATAACTATAATAACTACATTGTTTTATTTAACTATCCGTTGTCTAATAAATGTGAAATTTTACACACATTTGTCTTATGCTCTCAAAAACTATAGCTACCGAAAATATCTTAGACCGGAAGTAAATGGAAAAGGCAGAACTTAGACATATTTCACACCAAATAAAGCTGTTAAGACCAACATAAGTATATATTGCCATGACTGGGGCAACATTGCAATTGCTACTATGGCCACGAAAATTTTTTAGATAGGAAGTAGATTACAATGACCGGAAACGATCACTTTTTCTTCTAAGAGGACAATTTATGGCCAAAATTTGTACATATTGTTTTGCTCACGACATTCTTTTAGTGGTCGGAATTTATGCTCTAGAAATGTCTAAAACCGGAAATAGGCCTAGATAAAAGGTCCTAAAGAAAGTCGCTTTTTGACCGGTGAAGACTTTTCAGACGTACATATGTATATTTTTACATATATATTTGTATATTTTTTTGATCTAGGCAACAATGCATAAACTTCTACGGCACCTAAAACACTTACACCGGAAATAGATTTCAAGGAAAAAAATTAGATGCTGTATGATTGAAGCAGGCTTTCCTTACCCTTATGTATATTTGTTCCTAGTTGGATCAAATCCAATCCAAACGCTACTACAGCACCACAAATACCTTAAATACCTTAGCCGACCTTGTTTTTTTCATACCCGCGTATGTATATTTTGTTTTATTCTGGCAACAAGGCAAAATCTACTATTACGTATTAAATATAATTAATTCGAGACGGAAATGTTTGTACATATGCAAAACCTGAAACTAAAGCCACTAGCAAAGACTTTTCGAGCTCTTGACCTTGTTCAATAAAAACTATAGACCTTAAAATTGATCAGGGGGCTTCCAGTGGCTATCAATTATTTTCAGGAGTGTTTATTAAGCCATTTAAAAATGTCTATAACATGAGCTACCAGTTATTCAATAGCAAGTCACGGGAAAAGCAGAGAGTAACTGCTAGTTTTACATAAATTAATAATTTAAATAACTTGTTTTAAAACGGTTATAAACTGGAATTAGTTTTATGAAATTTATAAAGCGGACAATCAAACCCAAACTTATTATTATGCTCGATTAATAACAGAGCTTAGAACTGTCTTTGAACAGATCTCTCGGACGTATTAGAAATCCATCTATTTAAATCTCGAGTGAATTTTAAATTTTTAAGCAAAAATTTCTTGTTAGTTATTTTTTATTATGATTTAGAAGTAATTATAAATAAATACTGGCAATATCAATAACAGAAATATAAACATATATTCATTATTTATCATGCCACCAAAATTGAGCAAAAACTAAAATAATATTAAAAATTAACATTTTTTTTAATATTTGATTTGAAACGTTTCTTAACTATTAATATTTTAGGTACCATACCATAATATAGTTTAACACATGTTTAATAATAAATTAAAACATTTAAAGACATTCGGGAAACTTTACCTAATGGAAAATGTGTACGGTATATCTGAAAAGTATGACGTAATCTTATAAATAAAAATAAATTACTAAATGTGTTGCTAAGCACTGATCTCAAGAACAGTTGGAACATTGTGGGCATTTTTTTCTGAAATATTCGTTGTCCAAGGAAGGTTCGTAGTTAGAGAGATTAGATTTTTTTTAATTTGGAAAAATAATGATAATGTACAGTATATGTTTCACAATGCAAATGTAATTAACATAATACAGCTGTTTATACCTTTCTTGGGTTGTTCCAGTTGAAGTTCTTTAAAGAGGCTGAACCAATGTTTAATATTTTAATTAGATAGTATTTAGTACACAGAGCGTGTAAATGCAAATAACTCAGTCAAGAAATTGGAAATACTTTATTTAAATTGTTTTTTAATACTATTAAGATACTGTAATAGAACCTACCTTAATGAACAAAGCTGTGAATGTTTGCACATAAGGTAATCATAACTGGTTGGCTTCCTTGACACTGTGATATGGCATCTTACGATAGCTTAAAGAAAAACAGGGGAATGAACTCTAACATGCCTCAACTTGCCATTCTTTCCCAGAACTGTTGGTCTGAGAAACAGCAAGACTTCTATAAAGCAAAACCTATTATATATGATAATTTTGATATATTGCATGAAGTTAGTGAGGAAACTGGATTTTTCCAGAAATTTCCCATCGTTCAGTGATTCAAAAAGAATCAGTATCACAGTTGCCTTAATACATCAACTGTATTTAAAAGCAATTGTCATTTATTATTGGCCTCTGGTCAGTCGTAGCTGGCTGGTCAGCTAGTGCAGACCTATCGAGACCTGTATTGTGTAGTTCAGTTTTAATAATTAGTGTTGTGTTTTTTATTAAGTGCATGTTTTAGAGTTAGTGAAATTGACACACATCATGGTGGTTGTGATTCCTGACTTATGTGTGTCACAACGCTCTGGTATGATTTGTTTATTTTAACCTAGTTTGTAATATTATGTGTTAGGTTAGTTATTTGCCTGAAGAAGAGGTCAGATTGCAGATCTAGAAACTTAGTGTTGCTGACTTTTTTATCACTAAATGATGGCAAATGTCCGGAAAATCCTGTTTCCTTCACAAGGCTTCCATCGTCAAAACAAATTTCAAACAAAGAAAAGTTAGTAAGTATTTCTCCCTTATATTGAGAGTAGATATTTTATAACCGTCGTATGCTTTTCAGCCCTAAGTATGAATGTAATATGTTGCTGGAGATATCTTAGACCGTTGAGAAGATTGCAAGATCAAAAAGCAGGATTCTGATGTCTGCTTAATCATGTCTTAGTCGGGACAATAAGGCAAACAAATTTTATATCGTAAATACATAGGTTGGAATTTAATTTAAATTACCTGAAGTATGCGCTTTTTTACCAAAGTAAGCTTCTTATTCCTATGTGTTTACATATATTTTCTTCATCGAGTCAACAAGAAAAACTCAGCTATGGCACTGAAAATATCTTAGACCTGACAAGGACTGGAAATAAACTTTCCAAAGTTGGGTTTGTGAGACCTAGTTATATTTTCTTGATTGGAACAACAAGGAAAACTCAGCTATGGCACTGAAAATATCTTAGACCTGACAAGGACTGGAAATAAACTTTCCAAAGTTGGGTTTGTGAGACCTAGTTATATTTTCTTGATTGGAACAACAAGGAAAACTCAGCTGTGGCGTCGGTAATATAATTCATTCGAACCAGAAATACTCGTGTAGGCGCAAAACGTGATATAAGATCAGTCCTCCCTTTGCTCGTCTTAACCATGAACACTGAAATAATAATTGCCTGATGCATGTTTATTTACGTTTATAAATTTAGGAGACCATTACATTACACTATTCGTACTTTATCCAAATAGGCTATGCGTAGCATTTGCTACATAGGCAATTTAAAGTTTATTTATTAAACATGTGTGAGAGAAAATATATGCGAAAATATCTTAGAATTTAAGAAGTGTTGTCAAAATATAAGTAAAACAAATAATGTAATTTCTCAAGAAACGGTCCGCGGATTTAGGAATAGTACAGTAAGACAACACGTTTTTCTGAAACTCGACTTTGATAACAGGATTACAATAGGGGTAGTTTAAGATGGCAATGGGTCCCTCTGGCCTTGTGATTGAATAGTCGGAGGCCAATCAAACGCGTCGGTGATTAGTTAGCTGGTTAGGGGAAGGTGTCGGTATAAAAACAACCGATACGCGCATCTCGGCATCTTTTTGAAAATATTTTGTTATTTTAATTATTAATAAACTGTTTTTGAAGGAATTTGAGAAAAAATTATCCTTTCCATCTACAAATATAGGTTTTTAAACTGAATGAGAATACGTGCAATTAGAGTAATAAAAAAATATGCAAAGAAATGTTGTGGAACTTGTGGATCTCTGTACACCGCGGGTAACAGCTAGCATTTACTAAAAAGATTTCATGGTGGATGAAAAAATAGTGTTTTGTAAATTCAGCAAAAAAGGCTGCAGTTAAATAAACCGTAAACGTGATTTTTAAAATAAAGAAAGCATCAAGTAAGTAAATAAATAATATGAGTTATAACTTATTTAGCCATATATATATATATATATATATATATATATATATATATATATATATATATAATTTGTATATATATATTATATATATAAAATTTGTATATATAATATATATATATATATATATATATATATATATATATATCCTATAATATGGATATGACAGGGGATCAAAGCTACCACTAAAGAACACACAAATATCAAGAGAAAAATGTTCGAAATAAAATTTAAAAATTAGATACATATCAAATGTTCTTTATAATACTGACGTATCACTAAAACTTAAGCATCCAATCATTGATGTGATCTTACTGATATCTCTTTTGAGATAGTAACAGATATCCAGAAGGGTCACTTCTGTTTAATGTTTACCTGCTGTGAGAACCGTTACTAGGCACATCGAAACTGGAGTTACTGGGAATCCCAATGGATACCCAAGAGCGGCACATCACTGGTAAAAGGTTTATTTTACTATGGAGAATTATTGTAGGCGTGGGCCGGGAGTTTTTAGTGTGTTTTTTAGCTCCAGTCCACTATTCTCTTTTGCTGCATCTATAATCTGGCGCTGTTACAGACTTAATTCCTGGAATTGGGAAGAGATAAACAAAATCTGAAACGAAGAAGCTCAAAACGAAATCCTTAAGTAATTTCGACATCAGAAACGCACAGACTACAAAATGCAGTTTAACCCAAGTGAACAGGTATTCTCGTTGTGGCAGTTGCACAATTGAGTTCACTACGATATATTAGACAGGATCTCTAAGCACGGCGGAGCAACAGAGTTTTTCCACACACAGTGTAGAAATGAGGGGAAGTGTTAATTAATGTGAATGTTGAGTTTATCTCCAGTTCACCTTCCTCTTATTGCGGCGTCTGAAATGTGACGCTGTCACAGATTGTCCAACTAAACAAGAAAAGGTAAACTGGAGCTAAACTCAACATTCACACTGAATTAACATTAATTTATTTGTTAGCTTCATATATGTGTAAAAATATATTTAAATGCATGAAGTAAACGTGTGAATTGTCAGTCATTATATAAGTAGTATTTGGTACATACAATTACCTTACATACCTCACATAACTTAAACTTTAAAAATCTACGAACTAATGACACAAACAAACCAAAAGATCTATAAAATATCCAACACAAATGAACTTATTATCCATAATTTAAAAATAAATTCTACCACAGAGTAAAACGCCTTGCTTATGAGGTGGGGTCTGAGGGAAGATCTACATGATCTCACGCTGCATTCACGCTCAGATGGATTGGAAAGGCATTGAAAAGTTTCATAGCGGAGTAATAAGCTCCCTCGTATAGTATAGTTTAAACCTATGTATTGGATACTAGTAATCAGTATGGTGCAACGAGTAAGCAGTACAATTATTGGTAAAATATGCTAACATTATTTTTTAGAAAAACTAGACATTCAAATATGTAAATTGAAAAAAAGTGTTAGAATTTTGTTTTTTTTATGAAAATTTTTTACTGGAATCTCTGGGTTTCAGGTTAAACATTCTCCTTACGATCATTTTCTGAATCAAAAAAGTTGAGTTTGACTCAACGTAATTTCCTCAAAACATGACCCAATATCTCAAGGGCGAATATGCATAGGCGTAATAGACTGCAAGACAGTATCATAGTTGGCTGACCCTGCAATAACTTTGATAGCAAAACAGGCGGAGCTTATAACTTGCCAGCCAAGTATGACAAATGATCCCTCCATTTCAGATTTTGATCTACTACCACACTTAAAAGTTTTGCCGATGACACTCTTAATATATCCTCACATTTCACTTCTACATCAGGGCTTTATAGTGTTGAGAAATATATGAGTTGATTTTTATTCTTATTAAATAAGATTCCATTTATAGTAAACCAATGTTGAGTTTCTAATAATGTTGATTCTCAACTACTTTTTGTTCATTAGTGTAGAACAACTAGTGTAGTGTCATCAGCAGAAAGTATTGATTTCGCTATAGAGAAGGCATTTCCCACCAAGTTACATTATTGATAGGCTTTTAAAAGTCTAAACAGAAATACCGTCCCCTTTCCTATTTGACTGGTGCAGCTTGGAATGGAATAACCACCACTTTTCTGGGTTGGCTGAGGTGTTCACTACTCCCTAAAGGTGGTTGTACCATACTTTTTGCTACCTAAATAAGGATTTTTCATTTCATTTCATCATGGAATCTCGGCGGGATGCGATCCTAATGAACCACCCTCACCGATCTTGAGTCTCCTATCATCAGAGGCAATGCTGGAGATCTTATGTGTCTGTAGAGTACTTTAGAGATTTTCTCAGCTGCATCTCCTAGTAAAAAATACACAAAATTTTACTTATTTTTTGTTTAAAGCATATTATTTTTGGAATTTATAAGATCTTATCAAAGAATAAACTCTTTAAGTGTGATCAAGGCACTGCTTGCCATGTAGTATAATCCGGATTTATTAAAATGCACTCAAATAGTCGCAGCACCCAATAATTTCCAATGAATGCTGATTAATTCATGTAATTAGCCATGCCATTCGCAGAACAAATTGGCTATTTCGCAGTGAGTGTGAGGTCTATTACGCAACAGCCAACCACATCGGCGTCACCAAACTGGTTAGCCAGATCGGTGAATAGTTATTAATGTAACAAGCCCGTAATGGCTGTGCCCTTTTATAATTCGTGACGAAGCAGGTGTAGTATAGTGGGAGCTAAGAGGAGTAAAGAAGTCTTAGTAATAATTACTATATGCAGTCCCGACTACAAAATACGCAATAAAAGAGGACATTTGAATGAAATACGAGTGTTAATGATGAATAAGATAAAACCTTGTTAGTAATTTAGTCTAGCAGATACTTAGCAAGTATCATTAATTTTCCCAATATCCAATAAATCAGGAGAATCATAATAACAATGCGTCATCTTATTACAAATCTAAATATATAGAAAAAGTATTAAGAAGTATTACTGCGTATGGAAAATAATGCACTTTGTTCAAACAGAAAATTATGAGCACTACAATTCTTAGGCTGATCATTAAATACTAAACTAATCAACTTACTTAATAACACAAGGGATCAGTAGTGTAAAATACATGTGCATACATTAGTTTTCAAATATTAATTTTCTTCACAGGTCCACGCAGGTGTCTTTTATTGCGCTTTAAGACAATTCAGGGAAGAATTAAATTGTTATATAAAAACACTGGAAACAGTGAGTTTAATATTTTTACAATGTATTTTATTTAGAAAAACAAAAAAAAATATCGCTCCCAAAGTAATAAAATTTCATCATGGACTCAAGCAAAACTACAATCAAGTAACAAACTAAGTCCAGTAATGGAATGCCGTTTAAAACAATAATAATGTACCCTGGGCTGTTCTTAGTCACTTTTACTGAACTACGCCTCTAATGATAATTTTCTTGTTATCAGTAATCATACTATTTTTGTACGGTACCCAACAGTTTTTTAAGTTAGAAAAATACGAAGTGTCTAAGTCAACTACTTGGAATGGGTCTTTACTACATCATCACATACATTGAACATTAACATTAGCCAGTTTTATGTTATAAACTAGTAACGTTTACATACTCACAAGAGAATGATTCAGTTGTAATATTTTCCCTACCACTGGCAATGCGGCATGGATAATTTTTTCTCTCATGAAACATCTGGCTCACCAACTACTGTATTTTCAATTAGTCCACGTGTCCAAATAGTTCGTTATACAGGGTGAGTCTGACCACCCCGTGCAGTATTTACAGCTGTCTTAATAACTGACTTCCACACTTTTTCTATCTCTTTTCTCCATAATTTGGCCTCTCCGAATCCGTTAAAATTATTTTTAATTTTGAAAAATGCCCCTAAAGGGCCCAATTTGGGGGGTAGGGGTACTTTTTTGGGAATTTTTAAATGTAAAACATGGGTCATGTGATACATCAATTTAAAGGTCTTATTACACCGAACATTTTGGCGCAAACAAAAGTTTAATTATCTTTAACCGTATGTACAGGGTGTACCAAAACGTTTTGAAATAGGACTTTAAAATAAAGTACCGTGTTACCCTACCTACAATACGGAACAGCTCCAGATTTTTTTCCTAACTTGCTATTGACCTATTTTTCCATGAAATATGTGGTACGGGCATTTTTCACTGGATTTTCTAAATTTCAAAATATTCAAAATTTAAGAATACAAAAAATCCTAACACTCAAAATTCTTAAATAGCAACATATAATAAATTTTTATATCAAATAAAAGGTCTTTTTAAAACAAACTTTTTTTTGTATTTAACTTTTTTCCCTATCTCTTACTGTTTCAAAATGGCAGCCGAAAAACTGAATTACGTATATCTGTTTACAAAATGTAACAAATTATTTTTATTTGAACAAACAGGTTTTGTGATTAAATAAACAGAATTTGTTATGAAATCAGGCCAAAATTAAGCATGTTTTAATTTTCTAATGTGGCCCAATATTTTTGTAGTAGTTTCCATGTTATCTTTTAAAGATAACATTGATTCATGTATGCACAATCTCATGCAGTCTAGGACTAGAAAGGTACTTTGTACCACCCTCAACAGGCTTATCACTTGCGGTAAGCTGGCTAGACATCTTATCTGACAAATGTGATAAGGCTACCCTTAGTCAGTTCATTGGTGTCTGCTGTTAAGGACAGCTTGTGGTTTTTCGAAATGCCGTACACAAATGCAGAGGCATTCGATATGTAATGGTGTTAGGCGAATGTTTTCAAAACTATGTGGCTTCTGCGAGGGTATATGCCGAACGGTTTCCAAATAGAGAACCTCAGTCACGAATGGCCTTTCAAAGACTTGCTATTCGAGTTCGTGAAACAGGACAGGTACAGCCTGACAGCAATAAAGGAAAAACGCTTGCAAGGCCTGTAAGAAGTGATAGGGCACCAGAAGTATTGGCGGCAGTGCAACTAAACCCAAATGATTCTTCCAGAAGAATAGCTATTGATTCTGGTATGAGTCAAAGTTCAGTGGTGAGGATCCTGAAAGACAATAAAAATGCATCCCTACAAGATGTCCCTGCACCAAGAACTTCATGGTGATGATGGCATTCAAAGAATGAATTTTAGTTTGTGGGCAAGAGAAAAGTTGCTACAAAATGAACATTTTTTTCGCAATCTACTATGGTGTGACGAAGCTACATTTCGGAGCAACGGCGAAGTTAACCGTCACAACATGAGGTACTGGGCTCATGAGAATCCCCACTGGATACGAGAGGTTGACAACCAGAGGTACTGGACTGTGAATACTTGGTGTGGTATTGTTGGTAGGAGAATTGTAGGTCCTTTTTTCTTGAAGGACACCTAGATTGGAGAGACTTATAACAATTTTTTAATTAATCACTTGCCTAACTTATTAATAGATGTACCTGACGAAGTTGTTGGCAATATGTGGTTTATGCACGACGGTGCTCCGGCTCACTACTCGCACAACGTCGCGACAAACGCTTGATGAACAATATCCTGGAAGATGGGTTGGAAGAGGTGGTCCAGTTAACTACCCACCAAGATCCCCTGATTTGACCTGTATGGACTTTTTACTTTTGGGGTAGGCTGAAAGACTTAGTTTATGTTTTACGACCGACAACACCCGACGATATGATGCAGCGAATCCGGAATGCTATAAATTTCAATCAGCCACGAAGAAGTGTTTGCGAGCTGTAGATAGCTTAAGTTCCAGATTAGAACTGTGTTTTAGCAAATGACGGACTACAATTCGAGCACCTTTACTAGCAAAATCAATGAAAGGTAAGATTATGGCTAGTTCAGAGGTCATTCAGAGCTATTAGCAAATTAAAAATTAAAGGACATATTTTTATTTCACATAATTTAAAATTAATTTGTTACATTTTGTAAACAGACATACGTAATTCAGTTTTTTCGGCTGCCATTTTGAAACAGTAAGAGATAGGGAAAAAAGTTAAATATTTTTATTTTATTAAAGATTTTTTGTGTTCTTAAATTTTGAATATTTTTGAAATTTAGAAAATCCAGTGAAAAATGTCCGTACCACATATTTCATTGAACAATAGGTCAATAGCAAGTTAGGAAAAAAATCTGGAGCTGTTCCGTATTGTAGGTAGGGTAACACGGTACTTTATTTTAAAGTCCTATTTCAAAACGTTTTGGTAACACCCTGTACATACGGTTAAAGATAATTAACTTTTGTTTGCGCCAAAATGTTCGGTGTAATAAGACCTTTAAATTGATGTATCACACGACCCATGTTTACATTTGAAAATTCCCCAAAAAGTACCCCTACCCCCCAAATTGGGCCCTTTAGGGGCATTTTTTCAAAATTAAAAATAATTTTAACAGATTCGGAGAGGCCAAATTATGGAGAAAAGAGATAGAAAAAGTTTGGAAGTCAGTTATTAAGACAGCTGTAAATGCTGCACGGGTGGTCAGACTCACCCTGTATAACTAAAAGGTGGCAGCACCGACCAGACCATGAAACAAATCAATATTGATGGTGGCTTAGCCCCTTCTCTGTTTCAAAATGCTAAAAGATCCCAAGAACATAATCATGCACTTAAAAACCTAAAAAGTGCGGAAATGGTTTGCCACTCAAAAAACGTTCATAGCAACAACGACAGCAAAAAACAAAACGTCACATACACCAGCAAAACAGGAACACTACCGAAATTAGTGCCCGTCTATTGCCTCTCTTTTTATATTTTAAGTGCATACTTATGTATTAGGGTTGTTACACTAGAGAAAGAGGGTAGATTTCAATCCTCGAAACGTTGTACTTTTTGTAACCCATAACGATGGCAAATGTCCGAAATCATATTGTCCCTTCAAATGGACATTCGTAAGTCATTTTGATTCTTACACTCTCTTTTGGATATTGATTTACAATTGTGTAAAACGTTATAATACGGATGAAATACTAAGAATTATATAATTTATTCAATAATTAATCCAAAAATACGTGCGTCGCAAACTGAGTCGTTCCGCTATCGTTTGTTAATTAATTGCCATACGTTGTATACTGTCGTAATATTGTGATTTAAATCAGCTGTGTAAACACAATATGTGTTTATGGTTATTTAGTGTATGCTTTGAAGTAACCTATAAATAATATGATCATGTGTGATTTTCAATACATTTATCATCCAAAATTATGATATTTCTAAATTAAATAGTTAGATTTATTTAACTGCCCGAAGTATATATTCTAATGTTGGGTGGAATCAGGAATGCAGTTGTACTTAAAGTATCTAGCATTTATTGTTTACATTGCGCTGTGTGTAGCTGTAGGAATAATCATCACCCTGATCACCCCAAAGCAGTGCATCTCTAGGAAGTGTATGCAGAAGAGCAACCTGGTCCTTCAGGACATGGACCTGTCAGTGAAGCCTTGTGACAATTTCTACCAGTACATATGCGGAAATTACGTCGGTCTGGGTGAAAAGCGTGGGAAGTCCATCACGGAAGCGATTCAGAAGAAGCAAATTGGTCTGTTGTCATCCTACTTAGAACTGCCTTCGAAAAAGAGCGACGATCGGGTGTTGAGGATTATAAAGACGGTTTACCAATCGTGCTTGGATATTGAGCAAATTGAGGAAGAAGGAGTCCAACCGATAGCAGACACGATTCGGCTAGTCGGGGGGTTTCCTTTGGTAGAGGGGAAGTTCTGGAACACGCTAATTACTGATCGCCCGTGGTCATTGGACGTCGGTGAGTACAAAGCAAGGTACGCTGGTTTCCAAGGTGGTATCATTTTTGAGTCAAATGTTCGACGCTATGAAGTAGACGACAAGTATTATGTCCACATTAAACCACCAGATAGTTTACATTTTACAGATGCTGTCTTCAGAGCGTACCATACTTATATCAAAAATATTACTTCAATACTTTGTTCTTTGAGCAAGAAATACTTAGCGCCTGAAGAGAAAGAAATTGAAGACTCTGTCAAGTTTATCAAAGAACTTTTCCAAATCGAAAGGCAGAGAGCGGGATGTAAAGTAACGTACCGACTGGAAGAGTTGGAAGACTTCTCCAAGGAATTTCCATTTTTAGGATTGAAGAACTATTTGACCCAAATGCTGGCTTACGTTAAACTGCCAAAACGTATAGCTGTGGCAGCTGAAAGTAAGGCATTCTTCGCCAAAGTTAAGGATATCATGGCCAGAACGGACAATCGAATTATTTCAAACTGTCAGATGATTTTTAACATTCTACAAGTAACACCTCTTCTTCCTTCTTCGTTCAGACAAGCCGAATATGTGCTATCGAGGACAACATATGTGCCGCATACTGTAGTTGGATCTGACAGACGTTCTCTGTGTACGAAATTAATCACCAAATCCTTAAGCTCTGCAGTGACCGCGTTATATCTCAGAGATGTATTTCGATACAGAAAAGAACAGCGTTATTTTTCATATTTATTAGCCACTCTAAAATCTCACATGATACATCTAATCCGCAATATTCGCTGGATGGACAAAGAGACGAAACAAAAAGCGATTATGAAAGTAGATCTGATGAACTATGCGTACCCTGTTTCTGACGATGAATACGAAGAGCTCACCAACCAGACCGCTTTCAGGATCTACTACGAGGACCTCTGCTATATTCGCAACACCTCTATTCTTGCCTCCTACCTGGGGCTGACGCAATTCAGTTCCGACCAGAACTGGGATCTTTTAGAAAAAGACACCGACGTTTTTGACGAAAACATCGATATATTTTCCTCGGATATATTTTACGACTTCCACAGAAACGCGGTTGTTGTTCCCATTGAATTTAAAAACTACCCGGCATTCAACGGCCGTTGGCCGAAGTACCTGAACTACGGCGGACTTTGCAGTAAAATAGCGATGGAGCTGTTCCGAGGTATCGGCCTCTCAGGATCCAATTTTGGTGTCCAAGGGAAAAAGAACAATTGGTGGTCGGTCCAAACAAAAGCTGAATACAAAACGCGAAATAGGTGTTTTGTAAAACAGTATAACAACTATATTAGATCTTTCACGGATACGGAAATAAGAGACTCCGAGTGCATTGAGGACATAGAAATCCGCCTGGCTGGCGTAAAGATAGCCTACCTGACTTACGCTACGATAGAACGGAAAAGGTTTTTTCCCGAGCGGAGGCTGAGAGGGTTGAAACATTTTTCGCCGAAACAAATGTTTTTCGTGGATTTCGCGACGTATTACTGCGACGTGGACAGGCCCCCACCTCAAGGTAGGAATCTGACAGAGTTGAAGGCCAGCGAGGAGCCTAACGAGTACAAAGTGATCGGCAGTCTCCGAAATTTGCAGCTGTTCAGCGATCTGTTCGAGTGTTCTCCTAACGACGCGATGAACCCATCAGGAAAATGTGATATGTGGAACAGATAAAAGAGTGGTGAAAAATACCCGCATCATATTCTTTACCATTATTTTGTAAAGTTTTCAGAATACGTGCAAAGATTGAGCATCTCGCAGACGTTACTGGCAGATTAATTAAGTAGCAATAAAATATATTATGCATGATTAAAACCAAACATTTTAATTTACTGTTGGATAAAATAAATCATCCCTTTAAATTCTTATTTCTATATTATAAGTTTCCTGTCGCAGTGAAGCTTATAGTGGTGTCAAATCTTACAAATCTCATTAAAGTCCATTTTAACTATACAGGGTGTTCATTTGAAAACTTCAAACTAGTGCGAGGACTTATAGCCCATGTAGCAAAATTACGTAAACGGAGTGTATAGTATTAAATTAAGGGAACAAAAAAATATTTTCAAAATGGGGTGCTCACCCTCGTGCCCCCCTCCGGGCCTAAAACCAACATTTTTAAATGGTAACTAATACCTTGTGACACCTCAAATTGAAGCTCATAAATATGCTTTATTTTGGTAAAAAAATTGAAATTGGCCAAGCCGTTTGGTAGAAGCACCCAGTAATGTAATTTCTTACATTAAAATTATTAGTCTATAAACTGCTGTACTACTGCTAATAACAACAACACATACATGTATATAATACATATATAATATAACATACATATATATACTACTATACATATACTATATACATACTATACTATATATATATATATATATATATATATATATATATATATATATATATATATATACATGACCTATTTATATATAGGACCTATTTATATCTAGAGAAATTGTATAAACCACCCTTGCACCTTTCAGTCATGTTCCTTACGCTGAAAAGTCAGTCAGGAAACATTTCCAGTTTAAAGTCTTGTAATTGTTACTGAATATGGGAGGTGTAAGTTTCTCTGAGACTTGGTAGCTGAGTTTCCCAAGTTTGCACATATCTTGACCTGGAGTAACTGCTACTAAAACTTTTCCAATAATTTAAACTTTGGTTAGTGTCTGTTAGTTCCTGCCACCTGGGGCTCTCTTGCCATTTTTAGAACTGAAATGAATGAACTTCTTTCAGTGCTATAGTTTTTCGTAGTTGTAAAAAGTTAGAAAATTAAAGTTATCATTTGAAATAGTTCCCTTATATAAAGTTTGTATTGATAACTAACGCATTACGTCACAATCCCAGTCCTATATATCCTATGAGTAATTTGTTATACTTTAATTTATTATACAGTATGTTAAAATATATAAACACACACACACACACACACACACACACACACACACACACACACACACACACACACACACACACACACACACACACACACACACACACACACACACACACACACATATATATGAATGTTTTTCTGTGTGTCTTATAGAATCGCAAACTATTTCACAGATAATTATGAAAATCTTTATGTATATGTATTTTTTCATGCAGAAGGTTTATATGCTATGCTCATTGATGTAACTAGCCACCAGGCGCTGCAAAAGATAAAAGTACTGAAAGCGCCTGCACACTATAAACTGCAATTACGAGACAGTTACATATTTTACATAGCCAAACACTGTTTAAAGGCGCTAAGTTATGATGTATACTTGTCTTAAAGATACATTTCTGGTTGAACTTAAAGCTTGAGTGTTAGACAATTTTATAATAAAGTACATGTACGTGTACAATGGCTATAATCTTACACAGACATTCTTCATCGTGGCAACAAGGCAAACTCTACATCGTCGTTGGAAATATAATTCACTTGAACCAGAAGTGCACATACACGGACAAAGCTTACGTTATGTGTGCGAAGCCGCAGGTAACAGCTAGAGTAGTCAATGAATATGGAGTTGTGCATGACCGTTACTGTCCATTATTGGTAAAATCTTAAATTATAATCAATAATCACGTTATACCTACAAGCCTTGTTCCCAATATTCAAAAGGCATCAAAGTTGTAAACTTGCGGTTTTGATGTTGATTCTCTGTTCCTGCTATTCGGCGATCCTCAAATCTGTCCAGCATAATCATCGCTTGTGACGTGTGCAATTTTATGGTCAACTATGGGTATCTGTAATGTAGAACTGATCACTCTACATTATAAATTTCAATTTATCAATATAGCGCGCCGATATTGTACCAATCGTACCATCGCCCATACGTCACGGTTGCCTTTTCTGCTGGTAAGATTAGCCCATAGAACTCCGGTGGACTGTTAACTTCACTATCTGATGACACGTTGCGACTGGTGAACTGATAACGAACAGCTGGTGTGAGTGATTAGTTATGAAGCTCGGGGAGTTACTGGATTTCGTCGGTGCCGTGTACAAGCTTCGCTGGATTTTGTGAGCCAACTAATACATTGGCCAAGGGTTTTTGGGATTTTGGCTTGGTCCACCCCTGGACTGCTTGCTGAGCCTTGTGGACTTATTGATGAGCCGCCGCGCTGCTATAGTGGGTACTCCAACCTGCACTGCCGACACCGGTGATCAGCTTCTATCGTGTCGCTCTCCACCTATCGTTATCGTCCCGCGGATCCGCTCGCGTCGCGCCACGACTCTTCTCGTCACGGTCTGAACCAGACGTAGGCCTATGTGCGATGTGACTCCCAGTTGGTGAGTACAGACCTCAATTATTTCACAATGTGCTCTTGAGGATTACTAAATATTGGACACGCGGACTGACGCCTGTTGCGGTATAGCTACCCTTCTTGTGTGGGAGTACTCAACACTGCCCGTCACAATTAACTGTACCCATAGGGGCATTATTGTGTATATATATTGTATTTGTAAGTAATTATTTGTGTATAATGGTGCCATTTATTGTATCGATTAGCTTAATAATTTTTTCTAAGCGGCTTATTTGTAAGGGTTGATTACTCTTGGAAATGTCATAAACAATTTTCCACAGTAAATAATTATTACTTAACTACAAAAATCTAGTGTTTTGTCCTGTGTTACTTCTAGTAACTAGAAGGATATAACCTCGCATAAATATTAGTGTCTCAGTCTTGTCCACGGTATTCAGAATACTACACTAAGATTGTCCGTGCAATCCAAAGGCTTAATTGATACCACTGGATTTAGTGTATGGTAGTAGAGAGCCTTATTAGTATTTCCTTGCGAGAAGGAGTCCTGTTCCTTGTTGGAGTCCTGCATTATCTACTGACCCACAACAAGGTGGCGCCCTTACACACCGAGCAAACTTAGGGAAGGAAGAATACTAATCTTAGGTACCCTATGCTTTCACGTATTTCTGCCAAGGACTACCCCCATCTCCACTAAGAACAAAAAAACCGGACATTGCTGATTTCCCCGGGAAAAACGTTGCACGCTTTGAAAATTTAAACGTGTTTCTTCGTTCCAGCTATGATCTGAGCTCCTCACATTTGTCTATTACAATAATCATTACAGTGATTATCACGAGATAACCGAATCAAGAGCGTGGTAGCAACTTGGATGGATCGCTGTACTATCCTGTCCTTGCAAGCAGCCCGCCTACCCGGCTATTGGTGGTGTATCGGGTCACCTTTAAGCCGTTGGTCCCCAGGTTGTGTTAGAGAGAGCTTCTTCGCCTGTTAAAATAAGACATTGTTTGCTATACTTATTCCGCGAGAACTTGACCTGATTCTGCGTGCGTTCCACTAGATTCTAAGGTCCTTAGATCTTTCCCTTACAAAATTGTGTTGTGAATTCCACCTCTATTCTGCGAGAACTTGACCTGATTCTGCGTGCGTTCCACTAAATTCTAAGGTCCTTAGGCCTTTCCCTTACAAAATCGTCTTGTGAATTCCACCTCTGTTCTGCGAGAACTTGACCTGATTCTGCGTGCGTTCACTACATTCTAAGGTCCTTAGATCTTTCCTTCACAAAATCGTCTTGTGAATTTGCCTTTGATCTTGTATCCTACTCTACTCAATCTGCTCTGTATCATCAAAGTCTTTTAGATGTTGTGCACCATATGTGTGGCACGTAATGTTCTGTACCACTCTACAGATCAGACATCCACCCAATAGTATGTAGTGCTATACTGAGAATGTGATTCATAATTCCACCCTCTGAAGTTTGTAATTTGCCTTTACCAAATATTATCTTATGGTCCATGTGCTCAGCACCGTCTGAGGTCCAAACTCTTGCATATTTGCTAAGATCGCCTTCACAGTGCCATCCTGAACCAGACCGAATGAACTATTGTTAAGGTTTGCTGTCAAAACCAATTACGCTAAAAATAATCGATTCTTCTAATCCAGTGACTTGTTAATTCTGTTCTGGTGGGTTGTTTTATCTTTATTTTTTGCCTTCAGTGGGCCAACTTCAACCACCATGTCATGCCTTCAAGGGTTCTTTTAATTCATTCTCAATTCCCAGCATCGGGTACTTTTCTGCACAGTGGCACTCATACACATACTCTTATTACTTGTTGATTCCTATTTTCCAATGATATTTAATGTACGGACGTTAGCAAAGGTGCCGAGTACATTTTATTTCTATCGCTGTATGTCTGTCCGCATGATATATCTCTTCAAATTTCGCCAGGATCTGTATAAGCCTCCTCTAATTCAAAGGTGGTGCATCTTACTCCGTAGGATTATCATGAGCGTTATCCAATATTTTTACATTTGTCTTAACTTGTGCTTATCATGGGTAACCATGATGGCAAGGAGAATATGACAGAATAAAACATTTTTAACATACGTAGTACATATACATACTCCTATACATGTATAAAAACATACACATGCATATATTTTTCTCATTTACATTTTAAAATGTTTTATGTAATTATTGCATGTAGCCTAATGAAATAAACTATAGACTTGACAGTAGTATGGAACGACTGATATCACTGTTACGCGACATAATTGTCACCATACCACCCACCCATACCTGTCACCTGTTTTCCATACTATTCGTATGTTTGTTATTTTCCTGTATATACTAATTATGTTGAATAAAGTGATTTGATTTTATTTTATTTCACCTTGTAATTTATGTCAGTTGTTATTAATTTTTAAGTTTATTCAAATTATTTTCTATTGTTATGTATAGCCTCATACAATGTTACACACTGTTTATTTTCCGTTGTTATATATAAATATACTTTGGGCAGGTGTTTATACAAATAATCAATGAAGCATTATTAATATTAGTCATGTTTCAGTAACTATATTGTCAATTTAATTTAATTTAGAAATTCAACCGATATTCAAACCTTAAACGACGCTCTTCAAATTTTCAAGAAGGGATGATTCCTTAAATGAAACCAATGACATGGCTATATATTGTGCTTTTAAGTAATATTTATCCATGCTACTTATCCTGAAAATTCAAACTAAACCGTCTTCCAAACTATCTTAAACATTTTACAAAGACCAACGAAAGATCCCAACATTTTATACCATCTTTGTGCATAAATAACATAATTCGATTGAGGTAGCACATCCTTCTGTTAACCTCAGTAAACTAAAATATATTTACCTATTGACCTTCTATTGTTTGCAAGGATCATTTTTCACTGTCGAGTGATGAATGCAGCCTCAGCCATTAATCAGCAGCAGCTGTCGCATCGTCAATAATTATTCTGTCTGGATTATATTATAAAAATATCAATATCTGGGAACCTTCCAATATCGTATTTGTATATTTAACAAGTACATCGTGCCCTTTGTTAATTTTTTGGACTCCTTGTTTTCTTTTCCAATAATGCTATGAATAACACTAGTTACCAAAAAACAATTCAAGTAAAACGATGATCATATCACAAATTTCTTCGTTTCAAGGATAGTTAAGAAAGAAGAATTTTTCTGGACATTTGCTATCGTTCCGTGATACAGTACAATCGGTAGCACTACGTTTCGAGATCTGAAATCTTATGTCTTCTTCAGGTAAATTACTAAACTAAGCATGGCGTTATCTCACGCTTACGTCAGTACCTTTATTCTGTAGTTCAGTTTTAATACTTAGTGTTTAGTTTTTACTAAGTGCATGTTTTAGAGCTAGTATGCGTGAGATAGACACACACATTGCTGTTGTGGTTCCTGACTTATGCTTGGTTCAACGCTCCGATATGTTTTTAATTAATTTAACCTAGATTGTATAATGCATTAGATTAACTTTTTTCGCCTGAAGAAGAGATTAAATATCAGATCTCGAAACTTAGTGTTACTGATTATTGTGTGTCACTGAACTATGGCAAATGTCCTGAAAACTTATGTTTCTTTTATTTATCACAAACTGTTCTCTTGTCGTATTATTAAATTTTCTGATTACTAGAGCCTACGAGAAAATGTAGGCCTACAATTTCAAATAAGAGTTTAATAAATTATTAAGGATTGTGTTATAACCACAGTAACATCACAGCATTTTATTGTAAAAAGCAGAAGAATAGTTGTAAAACTTCAGAAATCTCTTTTTTAATATTTTTAAGGTACTACACGATAGAGTAAAATAGTTTAGCGATATAAACAACGTAAAATTTAACCATACTGTTATTTATTATTCATTTTCAGATATTGGATACACATGCATCAAATATAGTGTGTTGACTGCAGTGTTTGTATGAATAAATTAATTGGTTGGATTGAAATGTAGGACTTGGCGCCCAGGGGACGCTGCATACCGCATTCAGTCCCCGTTGCACAACACTGCAATATACCACACACACGCGCACACACACACACACACACACACACACACACACACACGTGCGTGCGTGCGTGCACGCTATTGTTTTCATCCCGTGTTGGTGATCAATTATTAACAGAATAACGAATATTTTTAATTTTTAATTCTTCGCCTATTCTGACTAGGCTGGAATAAAGTTGCATACAAATGCATTTTTCAACAATCAGCGTAAAAATAATTTTGAATGTGCAGATAATTTGTTTATTAATCGCTATCTAAAATTCACTTTCATGAGCCACTTGTATGAACTTATCGTACTGGTGAAAGAAACAGGATTTTGCCGGGCATTTTATATCGTTCAGTGATCATTAAAACTACGTTTAGAGATCTTCAATCTGATGTTTTCTTCAGGTGAATAACTAACCTAACGCATACTTAAAATTTATGTTAAAATAAACAATTCATACCTGAGCATTGTGACATGCATGTTAGGAATCACCCACCATGTTGTTTTACTTAGTATCCAACTTTTAAGGGCCGTTTTTCAACCTCCGATCTTACACCATGACGGCCAGACACGTGGCAGGTCTGCGGTGTGCGCAGTAGTCGATCGAGCTTATTCCCCGCTACAACATTTGTCACTGCCGAGTTCAAGTACTGTGCGCCAGGTATAGCATGACCGGTGGCTGCGCAAAGGGGGTTAAGGAGGTAAACGCATGGAGACACAATCTGTACTAGGTGGAGTGGATATGATGTTTTCGGCTTCTTGCACATAGCAGTCGCGGTGCCAAGGCCTTTGCACTGTCTCTGTGAGAACATTCGATCATTTTTTACATTTTGTAGGTGTACTTGTAGGCAGCTCACCTAAAAAAGAGCATACAACTGTAGTTTTTACATGGTCCTTGATGAGTTACTGAGAGAATATTACGCTCGGAAAGCCATATGACCACTTCAGCCTTTGTAATGAAGTTTTTAGTGGAAGATTTTACTGTTTGCTGTAAGGAAGCGTTATCTATCACAACAGAGTTATCTTTCAGACTAGGGATTAATTTGGTTTTTACCCGTTTTTAGTAAATTGCATAGTGCATGTTTTTTATTGTGGTAGTCTCCTAACCTCTTTCCTCATTGACAAACCTATCCTCCGCACCTTATAAGACGTTTAATTTTACTCAAAGGTGTCTTCAGTTCCGAAGTACTACCATCAGTCCAAGCATTTGTTTTGGTATATGTAGAGTGAACATACGTTTCATCCTTGTACACTCTCGGCCATTTTATCTCTATGTTTATCTACATTTTAAAAATATTTTATCCGTAGTTCACGGATGTCGAAACTTTCAGTTAAGATGTTTCTGTTCGTGGTGGATTCCTTCCAGAGAAATCATAACTGCCGAAATATTTTTTGTGTTCACTTACTTCCCTTAAAATAAATTTTCTCTCTTAATAAATGCAATAAAGATTTCAATATTGACAATTTTCCATCCTGTTCTTCGAACTAAACAAAAATCAAAATTGTCCAGATATTTTTTAGTGTGCTTACGTTTCATCACGTGATTGACTTGACATATTTGTTTTTCCTTTAGAAAACGTACGTGTTAGCGTGCTTTAAGTAATTCCAGTTACTTGAACGATACGCTGTTGAACATTTTTCAAATTAATAGGTGTGTTAGTTTCCGCTTCTCCTTTCATAATGTGGTAAACATTTGCAATTACTTCACATATTTGGTTATGTATAACCTTTTGACCTCCTATTTTGCTCTTTACACAACCTTCCATTACAACATTTTGTAACATGTTACTTTTTTTTAACATACAAAAATAAATTTAAATCTAAAATATTCATTAGTAAAATTGTAAAATTAGAACAGACATTTTTTTAACAATTACGAATAACGACTTGAGTTTTATAATTATCATAAAAAGGAGCGAAATAATTATTTTACTGACGATGAGTCAGATAATATCTGGCAGATCCGTGCCCGCACGGATATCGCCGCTTCCCCTCCGATCACGGCGAGAGGAGAAGGCTTCCCCCACCCCCGCGATCGCTCGAACCTATATAATGACGGCCGATTGAAGACACAGAGAGACAGTCCGTAACCGCGACAACGCCGACGACCGCTGCTCACCACGACGACTTCGACCCCTTCCCCGACCCCGCTCGCTGAACGACTGTACATCGCGACTCGACGCCGCCGATATCCAGCACCAGGTAAGGAACGACCCTGTTCCTTACTAAAGTGTTTATCTCCGCCATCAACAATTATTCCAAATTTTTATGTGAAACAGAATTTAATATTTTATTTGTCATTTATGAAAGTTAATCGATTTGAAATATATTATTAATGTTTGATGGTTATAGATTTATTTTGATAAGATAATTGTTTGATTTTAAATACACTATACTCTTAATAATTTATTTGATATTTACGGGTATCAATAAATTTAAATAGAATATATTCGACTTTCTCAGTTAACTCAAACTTTAATTACTTTTTCAACTAGAATTACTAGAGTTATTCTTTTCTTCAATTTAACTTATATTTTGAATTCCAATTAATTAGATTATATTTTTTTATCATTTCGACTAAATTTTAAATACTGTGATAAAATTTTCCTTTCTAAATTTTTCAGGTCTCGCATTTCTTTTCCTGGCGATCGATCTGACACCTCATCCCGAGTTTCCTTTACGAACTTTCCTACCGATTATCTCCTACCCGGAAAAAAAATACAACAGTCGGGACTCGCCTTACCACTGCTTTCTTTCCGGCGATTGTACTGGCACCCTATACCCTCGACTTCCTTTTACAAATACTTTCTTCCCACCGACCCCTTCCTTATAAACTAAATCTTATGTTCAATCTTTGTAAATTTTTATATTAGGTATAAAGTTTTCTCGACCATCATTCTGTTGTCTGATTATTATCACACTTCATGGCGAATCTCTAATCTACTCGGAAATATTTTTCTTTCTTATTGAAATTCAATCTAACTTTCATTTTATTAATTATTTATATTTTTGTAAGTTATTATTTTTATTTTTCTCCTTTATATATTTTGGGACTCGCAACCCTTTCTTTTTGTTTTTGCGAACGTCCTGACACCCTCACCCCGATAACCTCCTACAAAATATTTATTTAACGATATTTTAGCTTATTTTTCTGGTGAACTGTGCAGATAGGGTAAGTGTCGAATTTTTCTTTGATATTCATAGAGCCCTGATATTTATAGTAATTTAGCTTAGTAGCATTATTGCATGGTTCAAGTAATTTACCTTTATCTTAGCTTACATATGGTAGGGTAATTCTGCATGGTGTGTTATAAGTGATTATTTTGTTTTTCTTTTCCAAAATTATATGCCTGAGAAAGTAAACACGATATTTTATTTTTGGAGCTATACACTTGCCTAGAGAAAAAATACAGTTTAGTCTATTTTTGTATTATAAATTCATCTAGCTTTTGCATCCCGTAGAAATATTTTTTGTTAATGGTTAGTGCTTGCTTTATGTATATAGTAGTTGCACTGTGATATAGGTGCATGGCTAAATCGTTAATTTATAAGATTGTATATTTGCTATTGGTGTTATTTGAATATTGCTTTTGTTTGCCATTGCTATTTATATTTTGCTTTGATTTTGTATTTTGCTTCTACTAACCATCATTATTTAACCGATTAATTATTCCAACCCCGGGCTCTTACAATAATTACTGTATACGACTCCCCGACCAAGTTACCAGTAGTGACTACTCAGCCTACTAGCAATTACTCACTGACCGACGTATTAATAAACAATACAGTATACTGGTGTAATTTTGAAAATACTAGGATTACAGTTTGTTTTCGAAAATCGAACTCGCTTAAACAATAACTTTCCTAAAACAAGAAATTTTTTATTTTTCTGAGCAAGATTATTTTTTTTTTATTTTTTACTTCTTCAAAATTTTATTGAAGTTGACGTGATGAAGTAAGCCCAACATTATTTTGGAAGTATCAATTCCTTCCGCAGGGCCCTCTGATTCGACTCCTAACAGTAAATAATAGTTGTATGAAATTCTCGAACCCTGGAATTTTCTAACCCAGCTCGACTGGCTATCTGGCAAGTTGCGAATATTTTCGCTTGCCCCGAAAATAACATCGCAATTTTTACAATAAAATGCAATAAGCACAAAACAACGAAAGAAGGCTGCAGACCGATGTACACCAGATACAGCACGGCAGTAGACTGGGCCGATCCATTTTCCCATCACTTCATTGCGCTACTTGCCTTCTGCGCATCTGAAGTCATTATAAGAGACGGTGTTGTACTTAAGTTGTGTAGAAATATTGACTGACACGCACAAAATTCGCCGAATGGCTTCAGCTTTGACATTTTTAGAATGGATCCTAGAATTTGGCACTCAGCCATCTTTCAACTTTTGTCACGATTCACGCACAAAACTATCACGTATATAGCTTATAATATTTGTTAGCCTACAGTGTTAATAGCCTCTATGACAGCAAATTACGTAAAGAGGATTTACAAATCGGAATATTAAATGCAATTCCTTACTGTTTTAGTTTTAGTATCATTTTGTAACAGTATGTAGCAGGTTGTGTTAAGCACATGGTATTACTTACCTCAGGGGTACCAACATATTCTACGCAATCTGCCCAACCGAGCTTAACCTAAAAAAGTGGTTTCACTTTGAGGTTGAGTGGTAGAGAGGGCTTAATAGCCCTAACTCCGCCTCTTTAATCAATGCACGTTTCATTTCATTTCATTTCACAGTGCGCCTGAAAATATAATTATCATTAATTTTTATAGGAGGTTTTAAAACATGATTAATTCCATACACTAGTATATCTTGTATATACAAAATTATCGAGTTGTACAGTATAACAAACGTCAATGCCAACGATACTTCACAATAAGAAACTTTCGAGGCAGCGTTACTATAAACCAGTAATAACGTACTTGTGATAGAAACTTGACGATAATAAGTCCATGAAAACATAGATAAGATCTATGATCCTTTCATCCCGTTTTTGATCAGTAAACCCAGGGAAAGAAACACATAAAAAGTCCTTTGCAGTTTAGCTTGTTATGAAGATGACATTGCAGGTTAAAACCAGCTGGAATTGTGGATACTTTTATTGTATCCCTATAAAAAAAAAACAATCGATCACTTTTAAGACTTTATTTTTATTCCTAGAATTAAATTAGATGTCTCATTTTAACGATATAACTACTATGCATCGAAATGCTTTATGTTTTATTTATATTTGTATAGATCGTTCAGGTAAAAACGTCAAACTTTTTGAACTTCACCGTTTAAATATCCAAAAATTATCCATTTTGCTAAGAAAACTTAAAAATGCTTGTGTGGAGATTATATTTAAAATGTAATATAACCATGAACTTATATATTCATATGTGAGTTTTTTTTGTTTTGGGGTTCCTTTCATGACGCTGCAATGAAAAATAAGAGAATAGACTTGTATCAGGCTTAACACCCCCATGCACTTATAACACAAGAATAAGCATAAGTCCACTTATGGGGAAAACAACCCGAAGTTGAGTTGCCGACTCGCAAAAATGTCAAGTTTTGTATTAAACCAACGAATCAGAGTCCTCCGTAGACTAATAGATATAACTACCACCTATCTCTTCTTTTCGTTCGAATTGCGTCTCGGTTCTCTAACTGAGAGGCCATGGGTTCAAATCCCGTGGATGTAAAAATCATGTATGGACATGATACAGTGTGTGTACTTTAACAATAAAAACCAGTATACATCGAAACAACCATAGCTAACGCTATATGAACCTTTAGAAAAACTTCATCACACGTGTTTATAAGTTACTGAAAATGCTATATGATTATCCTTGAGTCTGTTTGTTTACTAATTTGTTTCTTCTAAGATTTCTCGTTGCCAACGTAGTTGCCCATTAGACTGATATAGCCAGTGTTACTTCATAGATAAAGAGAAATCGGGATTCCCAATGGGCTGATGTTTCAATATCGACGTAAAGTGGAAGAGGTAGTTTCACAACAAATTTCAACACTTAGGTTTACTCGTGCGTACAGACCGACATAAATCGGATTTCGTCCATCAGTAACAAGCAGGAGAGGCTTCGCTAACACTCAGCCAACACATAACGTACCTATAGTGGAAAGGATTTATTCAATGTGAATATTGAGTTTAGCCCAGTTCACAGTCCTCTTAGTTCATCGTAGTTCACTTTCTCTTAGTATACACGTTTCGCCTATATTACACTATATTTTGTAGTCTAGGAGTACCTGATCTCGAAATGATGCAGAGAGTTCGTTTTGAACTTTTAGTCACCGACTTTCTTTGGATATCTTCAGACGAACACGACTCCTGATTTCTAAAGGCAAGTCTGTTTCAGCGTCAGATTCCAGACGCTCACGTGTTTTATTGTAAACGTTTTCACAAATCACTATTATTCCACCATATTGGTTCCGACAGCATCGTAATCATAATTGGCTACTGAAAGGTACGTAGAAGCCGTATTCACGCTGTTAGTTCACACTTGAATTTTAATCTTATTGGCTCTCAGGTTAATAAGGTCTTAGTTCAGACGAAGTAATGTTTTTGACGTGACAACGTCTTAAATTAGGTTGCGGCTCGGAGTCACTCATGAAAAAGTGTAACGCCCGGTAACGTTACGATGCCCGTCCAGTGGGTCCGCCGCACGGGATCCGCACGGGATAAAGCAGATAACTGTGGGTCCGCCGCACGGGATAAAGCAGATAACTATGTTTATTCGTGAAAATGTGGAGTGCTTAGATTCGTCATTTACAACAACTACAACAATAAAGGTAAATAATTGTACACTGATATTTCATTATCGTAAACTATGATTGATTAATTGTTAGATTGACACAAAAGTTGAGAAACTGAGTTTATAGGTTATGTCATACTATTGACAAATGTTGATAGTGTTAAGTAAATTATTAGTTTAAATCACTCTGCAATCAATCGTAATTCAGTCGATTGAGAAGAAACAGCGCGTATTGCTAGTCAAACATTTAAAATAACAAATTATAACCTCTAACCTATCATAACAGTGCGACCAAACAAACGAACTAAACCGACCAATCACCACGCGCGGAGTTAGAATTTAACTGTGTTTAGCAAGAATTTCAAATTCCAATTTTAGTAAATGTTTTATTCAACTTTACCATTTACAATAAAAAATTTTAATTAATTTCAAATTATGTACAATGTTTTAGTAAACAAAATATATTTCTATAGTTAAAATTTGTGCAATTCTTATTTTCATTCAATTCCTTGTTCCTATTGTGCAATTTAATAATATTCATATCAATAAATATTCTACCGAGAAAAAGACGTTGTCACGTAAAATCTTCGCCCGTAAAACCGACTTTACAGGCAACCATAATTTTTTTTTATTTAAAGAATGTATTGTATCAAATATATCAAACTCAATATTAAGGACCTGATACAGACGTCTTGAAATTATGTCACTGACCGACCGTCTGTACAACACCTCTTAACAGGTCCTAGAGACTTAAAACTTGGTACATGAATTCTCCTTAGTCCCAGGAAGAACGCTCTTGCTTTTTGGGTTATAAAGTCAAAGAGCATTCAGTCTGTGCACTATTCTTTCGTTGCGTTCCACAGATCCTTCTATACTCTCCTGTGTCGGTTTATGTTGGATTAACGCAAAAAATTTAAACTAAACTTAAATTTAAACTAGTTAAAATGTCTATTATTAAAAACATTTTATACCAAATAAAATTGCGTCTTCAAGCATATGTAATGATAACAGTATTTCAGACATTTTCGCTATTGTCTTCAATTTTGCTATTGTAAGGATAACAGTAGTTCAGACATTTTTGCTATTGTCTTCAATTTTGCTATTGTAAGGTTAACGTTCAGACATTTGCATATACGTTAAATTGTATAAATGGCAATAGCCTTATTTAATTTCAATAAACATTGAATCACAAAAAGTACTTGCTCCGCCGGGAGTCGAACCCGGATCTCTCACTTGCCGGGTGAATGTGCTACCATTACACCACAGAGCCCTCACTTTTTACGATTCAATTATTTTGTATTTGGCCTTTTATTTCACATATGCGTTTAAATAACCAAACTAACATATGATCGGAAGACCAAATACCTGTCAAACGACTTTTGTTTACATTATTCAAATGTGTATAAATGGCAATAGCCTTATTTAAATTTTCAATAAACATTGAATCACAAAAAGTACTTGCTCCGCCGGGAGTCGAACCCGGATCTCTCACTTGCCGCGTGAATGTGCTACCATTACACCACAGAGCCCTCACTTTTTACGATTCAATTATTTTGTATTTGGCCTTTTATTTCACATATGCGTTTAAATAACCAAACTAACATATGATCGGAAGACCAAATACCTGTCAAACGACTTTTGTTTACATTATTCAAATGTGTATAAATGGCAATAGCCTTATTTAATTTTTCAATAAACATTGAATCACAAAAAGTACTTGCTCCGCCGGGAGTCGAACCCGGATCTCTCACTTGCCGGGTGAATGTGCTACCATTAAACCACAGATCCCTCACTTTTTACGATTCAATTATTTTGTACAATCAGCTGACTTTGTTATTTGGTGAACATGTATTGTATTTGGTTCTGTGAAATTTGTTAAAAACTTGCTTTTTTCTCGTGAAATAGTTCACAAACTGATAATAAGGACTGTTATTAATTGATTTAGTTTATTTTGATAATAGTTTTGATGTAGTTTACTGTTCGTAATTTGATGTTTTTTGTTCTTCGTGTTACATAACCTTGTCTTGTTTGTGTTTATGTTTTGATTGTTTACGTTTTTGTAGACTCTCATGATGCAAACAGGTTCCAGTTGTGAAAATGCTTTCACTGATGATAGTGCTCATGTTCTACATGATCACAGTTATAATCAGACAGCAGTAATATCTACAGGTATTCCAAACTCCCGAAACTCTGAGGAGAAAGAAAGTAATGACGGCATCCACTGGCAAACAGTGACTGGTTCATTCAAAAGACCTAGGAAATTGGTTTCGAACGGTCCCGACATATCGAAGAAATTGTGTTCAAACCCAAGTAGCTTCTCATTAACTAAAAATAATCGTTTCTATGATATTTGAGGGTCAAATACGATGGATGAGAGCACCACATCGACGCCGCCGTCTCATTTTGGCGAGGATAAACCACCTCCGATCTTCGTACCCAACGTTGTAAACGTTAAGAGCATGATAACCGCTATTGAAACTGTTATCCCAAATGACAACTACACATTTAAATGCCTCAGCCAAAACAAATTCAAAGTTAATACAACAACTATTGACGGTTATCGGAAGCTGGTGCACAAACTAAAAGAGTTGCAGGTCACCTTTCATACCTACCAAATCAAACAAGAGAAAGCATATCGCGTGGTTTTAAAAAATATGCACTTTTCCACTGATGTTGCGGACATTAAGATTGCTATTGAATCCTGTGGGTTCCAGGTTCGCAACGTAATGAATATGAGACAGCATAAAACCAAAGCACCTCTTTCAATGTTCTTTGTTGATCTGGAACCAAATCCGTGTAACAAAGATATATTTAATATCGAGTACCTCCTTAATGCAAAAATTACCTTTGAACCACCGCTCAGGAAATCCGATATCGTTCAGTGTAAGCGATGTCAAAGTTATGGACACACCAAAACGTATTGCTGGCACCCTTACAGGTGTGTTAAATGTGGCCAGAACCATGACACACGGGCATGTTTGAAATCCAGTGATACCCCACCCACCTGCGCTCTATGTGAGGGGAACCACCCGGCGAACTACAAAGGTTGTTCTGTGTACCGCGAACTTAAACAAAAATCGTTTCCCCCGATCAGACCCAAGGTACCTGAAAGTAAAACTCATGATCAATCACCTCGGGGAGCCCAAGAAGTGGTAAGACCTCCCAGTCCATCCACTGTTCGAATCCTGCCGGGACGATCATATGCACAGGTGGCATCCAACTCGATGTCTGAAGATAACACTACTCAAAACGCTTTAAGTAAAACACTTCACGACTTTTTCAGCAAATTTGAAAAAAATAATGATACAACAGGCTGAACAGATAGGTACTTTAATGAACCTATTGTCTTCCGTCATTTCGAAGCTAAAATGAATAATTTTTATAGAATAGCACTTTGGAACGCCAATGGCTTGAGTAACCATACTCAAGAGGTTAAAATATTTCTTGGTCTTCATAAAGTTGATATTATGCTTATCTCCGAAACTCACTTCACAGATATGACACATTTCAAAATTCCTTTTTACTCTCTGTATCACTGTAATCATCCAGATAATACTGCTCATGGTGGTAGTGCGGTATTAGTTAAAAATAGTATAAAACACCATGCCATACCTGCTTATAAGTATAATTATATTCAAGCTTCCAGTGTTGTGATTGAAGACTGGTCAGGTCCACTCACGGTATCTTCTGTGTATACCCCTCCTCGTCATAACGTTTCATACCAGCAATACAGCGACTTCTTCAATACCTTGGGTTCTAGATTTATTGCGGGGGGTGACTTTAATGCGAAACACACCATGTGGGGCTCTCGGCTGTGCAATCCCAGAGGCCGTAATCTCCTTAAGACTATCAACGACAATAACTATCAATATTTTTCTACGGGAGAACCGACTTATTGGCCTACTGATCCCTTAAAAATTCCTGATTTGCTTGATTTCTTCGTGACTAAAGGTATTTCCCAAACGTACACACTTGTAGAATCTTGTCTTGATTTATCCTCAGACCATTCTCCATTGATCTTCACTTTAAGTTCATCTGTCATTACTACAGAGGGTCCACTGCGGTTAAGTTCTAAATATACTGACTGGGACCAATTTCGATCTCTTCTTGATGAAAACTTGCATTTACACGTTTCCTTGAAGACAAATGGTGAAATAGATGAAGCTGTTGAATTGTTTAACAGGACAGTCCAGAAGTGTGCTTGGCAATCAACGCCGCATCAACGAAATGGAACCACTAATGGCCTGAACTACCCTCTTAGCATCAAGAAAAAGATTGCTCAAAAAAGAAGACTTCGTAGGATTTGGCAAAATTCCAGGAATCCTCGTGATAAAAACAACTTCAATAGAGCGGCGCGGGATTTGAAACGTTTGTTATCTAACTTCAATAATGAAAGGTTTCAGGTTTTTACTGCAAGTCTAACTCCTACAGAAGACACAAAATATTCAATGTGGAAAATTACTAAACACATGACTAGTCCAAGAGTGCCGATTCCTCCGATTATCTTGCCAGGTGGTGGCTGGGCCAAGAACAACAAGGAGAAAGCTGAAGTATTCGCTACGCACTTACGCGATGTGTTCAAGCCCAGTGACTCAGCTGAAGCTCCTGACCCAGAAATTGAATACTTATTAGAATCACCTACCCAACTATCACTTCCTGTTCAGCCCTTTACTCCCTCTGAAGTAACTGAAATAATTGTGAAACAATTGAAGCCGTACAAAGCTCCTGGGTATGACCTCATTACAGGAAGGATTTTAAAAGAACTGCCGAGGAAAGCTATTATGTTTTTGACTTTTGTCTTCAACGCAATATTGAGAATTGAGCATTTTCCAGCACAGTGGAAATTATCGGAAATTGTCATGGTAGCTAAACCTGGGAAGCCTCCACTCAGGTTAGTTCTTATAGGCCCATAAGTCTATTGCCTGTGACTTCAAAAGTTTTTGAGAAGCTTTTTCTAAAACGATTTCAGCAAGTTATTGATAGCGGCAACCTTATCCCCAACCATCAGTTTGGTTTCCGCCAGAAGCACTCTACCATTGAGCAGATTCATCGTGTGGTCAATGTAGTGAAGGAAGATCTGGAAGCAAAAAGATACTGCTCGGCTGTTTTTCTTAATATCAGTCAGGCTTTTGATAAAGTTTGGCATGAGGGTCTCCTCTATAAATTAAAACTACTAGTTCCTCATTCTTTCTTTAATGTCATCAAGTCCTATTTGTCAAACAGGTTTTTTCGAGTCAAATTTATAGACGAATACTCCGACCTCCACAAAATTGAGGCGGGCGTTCCACAAGGCAGTGTATTGGGTCCCATCTTCTACACCCTCTTCACATCTGACATACCTGTACGAGCCGATGTCACCATGGCCACCTTTGCTGATGATACCGCTATACTAGCCTCTCATGAAGTCCCAGGAATTGCATCCCAACGACTACAATCTGAGCTGGATGACTTGTCGGAGTGGCTTGTGAGATGGAGGGTGAAGGTTAATGAAACCAAGTCCACTCATGTACCTTTCACAACAAGGCCTGCTAACTGCCCACCTGTCTCTCTTAATAATGTCCTCCTCCCCCAATCTGAAGAAGTGAAATATCTGGGTATGCATCTAGACCGAAGACTAACTTGGCGTTCTCATATCTGGCACAAAAGATTATTTTTAAACTCAAAATTCAAAACATTATCCTGGCTTTTAAACAAGAGGTCGAAATTATCATTAAGAAATAAGTTGTTAGTATAAAAGGTGATTTTGAAACCTGTTTGGACTTATGGTATACAGCTTTGGGGTACAGCCAGTAACTCCAACATCGAAATTCTCCAACGTTTTCAGTCTAAAGTCCTTCGGAACATCCTGGAAGCTCCGTGGTATATAACTAATCAATTAATACATCGAGACACCAAAATTCCCACAGTAAAAGAGGAAATAACTCGCTACAGCAAGAAGTACCAAGACAAGCTGTATTCTCATCCGAACTATCTTGCGATGAACCTGTTGGATAATAGTGCGTCAGTTACACGTCTGAAGAGACACTCAATCCTGGACTTACCTCTTAGGTTCTAATTTCAAACTTTCTTGTTTATTTGTGTTAGCTCTATCGCTGGATAGAGTCTAACTCGTGTTAATTTATTATTTTATCTAATTTACTTATTGTTCTAAGAATGTCTGAACAGATTGTAAATAAAATTGACAAAAAAAAATATTATTTTGTATTTGGCCTTTTCTTTCACATATGCGTTTAAATAACCAAACTAACATATGATCGGAAGACCAAATACCTGTCGAACGACTTTTTTGTTTACATTATTCAAATGTGTATAAATGGCCATAGCCTTATTTAATTATTGCCTTCCTCTATATATATATATATATATATATATATATATATATATATATATATATATATATATATATATATATATATATTGTATACACCAATAGGTAACGTTGTATTATATTGTAAGTTGTACTGTATTGTACTGAACGTTGTATGCATTCAGATAATGTAATACACCTGACCAAATGTTGGAAGTGTAATACTTTGATTCTCATTGTATAATATATCTGGTTATACAGTAATGCATAATTTTTGGAAATTAATTAAGGAACGGTAATTTTAATTTTCTTTACGGACAATAATACAGATGTCGCGAATTTATATTGTTAACTACACGGTATTTCGCAACTACTAGGATACAAAATTCTACAATGACAACATAATAGTTAAAAGTAAGTAAGTATAAAGTGTAGACTGAAACTAAATGAAATAATGTATTATACGTTGTAGTTTTAGAAACAAATATGAAAAGCTACAAAAATGTACTTTTCTGTGTAATTAACAAGAAAAAATATTCATAAGTAAATCAAATTGAACCTTTTCTATGGTCATAAAATGAATTGCCAGCTTGTTTAACGTTATTGTTTACGCCACTTGACTATATTCGATGTTATATTAGTGGCCACTTAATTTTTATAGAGAAAACTACATTTAACTTTAATTTCGAAACGAGTACATTTATTATTTTTATTGTTAATTTCTTTTATTTCTATATCAAATACCCATGCGAAATTAAAATAATGTAAAATATTCCATTATGAGATATTATGCAGTTTTACTTAAAGGACAAATATTTCGATATCGTAAAATATGCTTTCGAGACTCTAGGAACTTCCAGAGATACGGCATTTCCATACTTCGTAGAAGTTATCTTATTACGTGTTATAACCTCCGTCCCTCTTTATAATACTCGTACCACATGTGAGAGAGGAGCCTCTTAGTATTCCGCAGCGAGAAATACAACGTCAACTCAATTAAACTTTCTCTTGGTTTCAATTTAAACCTAATTCTCGTGTCAACAGTAAGCAGACACACAGATAATACAGAGTGTGCCGGAACTCTTGTAGAAAGAAATTTCAGGGGCTGCTCCTATGATCTAAGACAAAAATGATTTAACATTTACTTCCTGTATATTTTATTTATATGGTTTACTTTAAAATTTACAAATCACAGATATTTTACGTTTGAGCATTGTACATTAAGACTATAAAGTATTTTATATATTTAAAAGTTAAAGATATACTTCATTACGGAATACCAACTACTTCAAACGATTTGTTTTAAATTTTTTAACTCAACTTAATTAAAATGTTATTACAAATTAGGCAAAGAAGTAACTTTCAAGATCCAAATGAAGCAAACTATTATGTATTCAACTAACAGTTAATATTGGAATATAAAATACAGTAGAAATATACTGTACTGTTGAAATATAGTAGAATATTTTACAACAGTATTTCGAGGAAATTATTACGCAAAAGTTGTTATCACAGATATATAAAGTAACTTCAAGCTTCTGAAATTGCCTACGAAAAAGGTATGATAACATAGAGTATAAAAGAAAACAATATACTCAATTCGGAAAAACCTATTTAAAATCTATGTATGCACAAAAACATTTAAGGGAGTTCATAAAGCCGTTAGCTATTTAAACAGAAAGAATTTTTTCAAATTACTTCTGATGTGATCCCAATTTTAAGAAATAAAATTTAAAATATTCCGCTTTGTAACATTTATGAGTTATTACTATTATTTTGATGTTAGTCTTAAAAAAGATGACTGACGGTACTTAGCAGGTATGCAAAGAAAGCAAACCTGATAGCAAAGTTCCTATTTATTGTACGCTAATGCGGTTCACACATTAATGTAAGGCTCAAGCCAATTTTAGGATGATCATTATATTAATCAATATATAATACATCATTTAAATATTTGTATGTAATTATTAAATTCACAAGCAATATAATATATCCATGGATTAATCTTACACGCTTAGTTCTTGGAAAAAAAACTATTTTCATGTTAATAATTTATCATAGTTTAGATTCCAATCGACTCGAAATTAAAACTTATTCACTATGGAACAAAAACGAGTGAATTTATTAAGATTAAATTTCTACCATTACCAAGCTTGATTTGATAGAATTTTTCTTTATTTAAAGCGTAATTAACAAATATGTGCTATTTAACTGTAAAAGTATTTTTGACATAAAACTTTAAAACACATATATATTATATATATATATATATATATATATATATATATATATATATATAGTGTGTGTGTGTGTGTGTGTGTGTGTGTGTGTGTGTGTGTGTGTGTGTGTGCGTGCGTGCGTGTTTTTATACGTATCGCACATCACATATTGTACTTACTTGCTAAATCCAAATCGTGACTCACATCTGTCAATCTTTGCAGTATAAATTACAAAGATTGATTAAGCTACTACAGATACATCAAAGTTATAATACGCAACTGCACTGTATTTCACAACTAACCATTAGACAGTCCATGTCGTGTGAAACGTATAATTATGTCCATTATAATAACTATATTTACATATGCTTAATAATTAAATCTTATTCCAATTTTTCGTCTATAATTTCCCTTGTATTAATATCTTTTATGGGTGCAATCAGTGTTGTAATGTATATTAATCTATGTATATCGGATTGATTGGTAGTTTCCCATCATGCACTTAGGTTGATTTCCGCCTGAACGCCTTGTCATCCTGTCCCGCCCGAAACCACGTTAGTCAGCATGTGATTCCCGTACCTATGACTTCTTTATTTTAATTTTTTGACGTGACAACGTCTTAAATTAGGTTGCGGCTCGGAGTCACTCATGAAAAAGTGTAACGCCCGGTAACGTTACGATGCCCGTCCAGTGGGTCCGCCGCACGGGATCCGCACGGGATAAAGCAGATAACTGTGGGTCCGCCGCACGGGATAAAGCAGATAACTATGTTTATTCGTGAAAATGTGGAGTGCTTAGATTCGTCATTTACAACAACTACAACAATAAAGGTAAATAATTGTACAATGATATTTCATTATCGTAAACTATGATTGATTGATTAATTGTTAGATTGACACGAAAGTTGAGAAACTGAGTTTATAGGTTATGTCATACTATTGACAAATGTTGATAGTGTTAAGTAAATTATTAGTTTAAATCACTCTGCAATCAATCGTAATTCAGTCGATTGAGAAGAAACAGCGCGTATTGCTAGTCAAACATTTAAAATAACAAATTATAACCTCTAACCTGCCATAACAGTGCGACCAAACAAACGAACTAAACCGACCAATCACCACGCGCGGAATTTAACTGTGTTTAGCAAGAATTTAAAATTCCAATTTTAGTAAATGTTTTATTCAACTTTACCATTTACAATAACAAATTTTGATTAATTTCAAATTATATACAATGTTTTAGTAAACAAAAGATATTTCTATAGTTAAAATTTGTGCAATTCTTATTTTCATTCAATTCCTTGTTCCTATTGTTCAATTTAATAATATTCATATCAATAAATATTCTACCGAGAAAAAGACGTTGTCACGTAAAATCTTCGCCCGTAAAACCGACTTTACAGGCAACCATAATGTTTTTTACCTAGCACCACCATGTGTTAACATACAATGGTCTCCTCATTTCTATTCGCGTACTTTGTATCTCTAACCATACATTATAGTGCGATACATCATATATTCATTCATTTATCGAGCAGAGAAACGCTTGTAAATAGTCAAATCAAATCGTTTAATTTCAGTCCACATTTTGCATTGCATGGCAAACGTTAATTTTCATACATTTTTTTTATTCATCCCACATCAAGGCCACATTCAAACTTACAATATTCAAACATTCACACCCCATTCATTCCATGCCAATTACGCCCACTTCCAACGCTGGAGTCGGTTTCCTCATCACGTGGTCTCCCAGTAGAATGCCAGAAACTCATCAACACCGTAAAAAGCGTTTGACGCCAGACAGAGTTTGATAAGAGTGTTTAACGCCTTGGGCGTTGAGGCATTTTTTATGTTGTTCAGAAATCTGTTTCTAAAATAAACACCTGCCTGCGAAGGTAAATGTACATAAACCACCGTTATGTGCATTCCCGAACAGTAGTTATCTCTGCCTCTTGTCTCATATTCATGTATGTCTCGTCCTCTGGTCACAAGCAATTTTGACAAACAATATGAGGTTGTTTCTAAGATGTAGATACATGGCAAAGTCAACAGTTGCAATTCTTAACGACTCTCTGAAGTTTAAATTAGCGATAATGCGAATTGCTTTTTTGTAATTTGAAAACTCTCATCAAAAAAATGCTTTCAAAAAATGCTTTTCCTTTTTTGTTTTGTGGGGTTGTTTGCACAGGCTCCCCACAAAACGATTCCATACGATAGGTGGAGATACATTAGCCAGTAGTGCGCCGTAATGAGTACCTGACTCGGGCAATATTTTCCCAAAGATCTTAAGTTTATCCCTTCTGAGGATCAAGGTGTATTTGGAACTTTGAAGAATAGACTTCCTCCAATAATGTATCTGCAACCATAACAGCAGGACCTCTTTCAATGTATATAGATTGCATTAAAAAGATTGTGATGAGTCTATTTGAAGATTGACGCTATTGAAATGTTGAACACAATTGTTAAGGGCAACAAATAGTAAGTTAAGAAGAATAGGTTTGCTTACATTTTTGCTCTTATCAATACAATTAGATCTCTTCGAAAAGAGGCATTGTACTCGTATTATTTTATATAGTACCTCTGCGAAAAGGGCTATCAAATCCCCTGGTTGTCTCCGTGAGGTCAAAAGTATGTGTTCCGTGTCATGGCTTCTATTCCATGGGGTAAATTTCCTTCTTAAGCGGAATGGCCTGTCTCACTGCCGGAAGGTTTAGCAGGTGGCCTTGTATCTGTGCTTTCTGTCACATCTCCGTTAAATTCTCGCAATCGGTAAGTCTCGATTGGCAGGTTGTATCGGCATATCGATTGTTTTCTCGGAGCGAATGCTTCACTAGACAGCTATCTCAGGACGGTGGTGTATCCCAGCAGTTAAACCTATTGAAGTTTCGGTTCTCAGTTCTTCTTCATGTTGATCCCACGAGTAGCGGAAGACAGAGAATTCCACCTTTTCAGGGTCATAATTTTACGTGTGGGTTACATTAAGAAATCGTCTGGTATTTGAAGGATACGTTTTAGACGCAAAACATCCTTGCGTCAACGATTTCTTTCGGTAAGGTCAAAGATCTCGTATGCTTGCATCGATTGCATGACTTAGGATTGAGAGATGACTGTACAGCATTAGTTCCGCAACGTGTTTCAAAATGGAGGCTTCTGGTTGGATGTAGCTCTTTACAGTATAAGCGAACTTAGTACGAGATAAGCTTTGATCAGCTAATTTACTCCTGCATACATATCACCGTTGCCAACTTGTTCCCTGCTATGGTATCTAATTCTATAAACTATGATTGATACTTCAGTTTCTTCAGATTCACCTAAGGAAGACCTTTACAGCAATATCACAAGATTCTGTTGGGATCCTTAAATACAAACATCAGTGATGGAGAATCCGGGTAAAATTCGTTGAAATTCGTGGGCACCAGCACGTTTCAAAAATTTGTTATGATATAATTGACTAAAATCATCCAATTTTAGTTTCCATCTTTTGAGACGTTCAAAGCAACAAAGTTCTTCATCGGCTTCTGCAAGAAACCTAATGTCATTGTTAATTCGGCCTTTGTTGACAGATTCCTGGCGGCTTCCCCTGCTCAACAATAACTTGTTAATACAGGTTCAAGTTAAAAAGGATATTCTTCACCTCAACATCAGCCTGATCTTCAGGGTAAGGAGCTGTTGATTGCTGGACCTTCACAGCTATCGCCAGGCCATAAAATCCAAGAAAGTATATATTCGTGCATTGTGAGGTTTTCTACACTTCACTATAATTTATGAGATAATATATCACAGGGTCAGGTTTTGAAAATCATCGCAGCGAGAATATTTGAGATGATTATCGTTAAATAATTCCCGGAGGTAGGGTTTCACTAATAGCTAGCATTGCCTTATACTGCAATAGTTCTTGTCTTCCGCCTTTGTCTCGTGTTAGGCATTTCTAGACAGACCATCCATGACAGAGATAGAATTGCAAACATGTCTCCTTACATACATCCTTCACCGTCTTATCTTATCCTTAAACGGAGGATTTGATTCATCAGAATGAGGAGCTGGAGAATTCTCTGTCACCTCTGGCCTCGATCCATGTTAGCGTGATTTCCATCTGTTGTTTAGTTTCGTTAAATCATCAAAAAAACAACAAAGAAGAGAGTAGAGTTTTCTGTGTATCATACTCTACTAGAACACGTTATATCGCGTTTAATACGAATTTAAGTAGATTAAAATATGTGTCAGTAACGTGCGTGTTACTATAGAATAGAATTCAATAGAATAAAATTTTTATAGTACCAAATTTTTCACGTTATAGGTCGAATATACAATCTTTGTTAACAATCAGATTATCACAGTGTGTTTTATATTAGTTTGTTGAAAATACCACATGTAACTGGATCATTACAGCTTCAACGTTACCAAAACATCAACTAAATATCACATTGCTTTTTCATTCAATACATTTTTTACAGTGTTTGGCTAATGTAAGCAATTTCAAGCAACTTTTATTGCCACATTTTTTATTTCTTAAGGCCTCATAAAAGTGACCATTAATTCAGCATTATGAAAACATTGAATCATTACAAATAACTATGATTACATATTAGTGCGTAAAGACCGTGACCTAACCAAGCCCACATATATAGCGATGAATTTATATCATTATAATGATGATAACATAATATCGAATGGTTTCAAGATTAGAGATTTTATATGTTTATTAGAACTCCATTCTATACAGTCGTCATAGCATTATTGCTTTAAATTACCCTTTATAATTAATGTCACTTTTATTTTATATTTTGAGATAACAGCAACACATGAAATCCAACATTTGTCCTACTGTAACAAAGAATAAAATCTTAAATTTTAAATAAGCAGTTAATTAATACATAATCAACTTGGGCATAATTATAATCGATTTGTATAATGCGACCGATTTTTATGTTGATAAGGGACATAATCGTTCATGAACAGTATCTTGCAATGGAGATAAATAATTACGGAGGTTACGGAGAGTTAAATTTGAGTCATATCTCCAGTAATGTTAAATGCGATTTATTTCTCACAAAATAAAAATCACTAAAAGTTACTTAAATTTTAAAATCGATTATTACTTATGAAGATTTTTAGCCTCATATACTCGTAAATAACATTTAACATGCACTATAAATATTTCTCAAAACCCTATAAAATCTCTTTAAAAATCAAAATGAAACATTTTCTTCCTGAAAACCACCTTCCACCAAATGCACTCGGAAACGAAGCTTCCAAAATTAGCCACACAGATTGTTGCAAACTACTCATATTTTATATGCCTATTGTGTGATTGTTGAAATTAGTAACTATGGTTATTACACATTCAGCAAAATTTCATACAAAATTCTACAAGACTTAGCGTGACTTGTTTAAATTCTGAAGTACTAGAAAAAAATCACTAGAGAAAACCATATCAGTTTTAAAAAAATATTATACATTTATAAATTAAAAGAAATAATGTTTTAAGCTTACAAATTTCAAATCAGTGAAAATGGAAAAGACATTCCAAGACCCTACAATCCTCTTCCACAAAAGAAGTCTTTCAACTAACATGAATACTCTAAATCTCAATGATCAACCCATTCAAAGGGCCTGAAATTATCCGTCGACAAGGAACGTTTCCTCTGCAGTACCGCTAAATCCCAGTCATCTCAGCCTGGACTTCATGCGGAGGCCTGAAATTACCCGTCGTCAAGGAACATTTCCACTGCAGTACCGCTAAATCCCAGTCATCTCGGCCTGGACTTCATGCGGAGGCCTGAAATTACCCGTCGACAAGGAACATTTCCACTGCAGTACCGCTAAATCCCAGTCATCCCGGCCTGGACTTCATGCGGAGGCCTGAAATTACACGTCGACAAGGAACATTTCCACTGCAGTACCGCTAAATCCCAGTCATCCCGGCCTGGACTTCATGCGGAGGCTTGAAATTACCCGTCGACAAGGAACATTTCCACTGCAGTACCGCTAAATCCCAGTCATCTCGGCCTGGACTTCATGCGGAGGCCTGAAATTATCCGTCAACAAGGAACATTTCCACTGCAGTACCGCTAAATCCCAGTCATCTCGGCCTGGACTTCATGCGGAGGCCTGAAATTACCCGTCGACAAGGAACATTTCCTCTTCAGTACCGCTAAATCCCAGTCATCTCGGCCTGGACTTCATGCGGAGGCCTGAAATTATCCGTCAACAAGGAACATTTCCACTGCAGTACCGCTAAATCCCAGTCATCTCGGCCTGGACTTCATGCGGAGGCCTGAAATTACCCGTCGACAAGGAACATTTCCTCTTCAGTACCGCTAAATCCCAGTCATCTCTGCCTGGACTTCATGCGGAGGCCTGAAATTACACGTCGACAAGGAACATTCCCTCTGCAGCACCACTAAATCCCAGTCATCTCGGCCTGGACTCCATGCGGAGGCCTGAAATTACACGTCGACAAGGAACATTTCCACTGCAGTACCGCTAAATCCCAGTCATCTCGGTCTGGACTTCATGTGGAGGCCTGAAATTATCCGTCGAAGAAGATTTTTGTGACACGAATGCAAAATCTTAGTTATCGCTCTGGACTTCATTCAAAACACCTGAATTCATGTCGATAACAAATTACTTAGACGACAAGTAGTAAAAGTTTCCCCCGTGGTATCATTTGGTTGGTAGGATCCCCCGTTGGTAGGACTGATCCTATCTGGTCAACACACACTCCGCGACGCTTCCTGATTTAATTTAATTTTACATTGTTTTATAACTTCAAGAACATATTTTGACTCAGGCATAGACTTAATTAACCTGCAAAAGTGTGAACTTACAGTAATTTGGCAGTTTTTTCCTTTCGTAAGTAATGACTAGCTGTACATCTAACCACTGGACTAATCAAGGTTAGACTTGCACACAGCAATAAAATCCACGTTTAACGTAACCAGGAGCGCCGCGTCTTATCAACCAGTTAGTTATCAACATCTCTTATCGCATTCTGTGGCGTAGTCGATAACGTCGAGATATCTGAGAGTGGAGATCGCTGGTTCTATTACAAATATCCGCACTATCTTTTTATTACAGAAATCCCTCTTTTAATATTTTAATGATTTTGTAAATAATTTTAATGTTTTAATCTAAGTGTTTTTAATCTTCTTGTTATATAATTTTACTGATTTGCAATTCGTCATTGGGACATTTTTATTTATTTTAACTATTTATTTATCGTTACATGTCGTTTACTGTTGCAAAAACAAAGACTGGTAAACCCTGCATCATTTTTGACGATGTTAAATACAGACAACACCGAGTTTTGAAAAATGGTGAGGTGTCTTGGCGTTGTCTGGGGAAGAATTGTGGAGCGTCAATTAAAACTGATGCAAGTCTGACAAGAGTGGTTGCGTGCAATCAGAAGCACAGTGGCGAACACCCTGTGACAATGCGTTCACTTTTATCACCCCTGACCAAAACTGTGTCTGCGACTGGCGCGTCACTCGCTACACCGCCTGCACTCGCCACAACCCCTGCTCACGCTACCCCACCTGCTTTCGCTACTCTGTCTACACCCACTACAACTTCTGCTCACGCTGCACCGCCAGTTTGCTCGACACCCGGTGTAGACCTGTCTCAGTCCACCACTCCAATTTATAATTTTAAAACGCCTGAGGACCCGTCAGCGGAGATCTCTAGACTCAAACAAGAGATCAAGCGTTTGGAAAACGAGTTTCAGAAGCTGCTGGACCATACCATCGAGTCGGACTCACGCTTACTTGAGTACACTGATCAAGTTTTCCCAGTGAACACATCTCGCGTCAACCAGATCGCCCGCGCATCCGCGACAGTGGACTGCGGCGTTCAGTGCGAGCCTAACCCCAGCCCACCAGGGGACCCCGCGCCCGCTACTGTAGACTCTGGTGTGCAGTGCGACCTGCGGGAACAATCTTCGGAGTGTAAGTTGTGTGCGGAAAACACTGAGCTTCTTCGATGCTTCAAAACAACAATAGAGGTTCTGGAGGCTGAAAATCAGTGTTTGAAGCAGCAAAATACGTGTGAGAGTGCGAGTTTGAACTCTGGTCAGCCATGGACCGAAGTTAAAAATAAAAAAAACTCATCTCCAGTATTTAAAAAAAATAGGTTCCAGATTCTGTCGGTTAATCCCAAAACACCGCCTGCCCGTAAACCTAAAGAAAATAGTTTTCCCAAAGCAAGTAAGAAAAAAACGAAGCTCCCTAAAAACCAACAATATCCCCAAAATGCCCACTTCAAAAATATTATTATCAGAGGTGACAGCCACGCTCGTCACATCGCGGGCCTTGTACAAAGTTTAACTGGCCCTACTATCTCAGTTGGCGGTGTGTGCTTGCCTGGTGCCGGGCTGCTTGATGTCCTGGGTTCGAGGCAGAAGTCAATTGAGTTCGGAACCCACTGCGAGCTGCTGATGGCTGGCACAAACGACCTGGCGGTGGGAAATCAGAACAATATTTACAGTCACCTGGAGACTTACATCACTTCCAGATCAATCAACACTGACATCGTTCTTGTCACCCTTCCGCGTCGACACGATCTGGAGCCAGACCACTCCATCCACGATGAGACCTTGCTTGTGAATGCCTACATTCAAGAGCTCGCAATCCGACACAACATCAAGGTCTTAAACTTTAATAGGATCGGTCGTAGGCATTTCACAAGACACGGTATGCACCTCTCAATGCGGGGAAAGCGGATACTTGCTGGAATGATTGTGGAGAGCCTCGCTCTGCTGAGACCTGACCCTCCGGAACCCGAGAAGCCACTCCTAGTGACCGCCGTCCCTCCAGCCTTCGTGCCGCCACTTGCTGCTACCCCCGGGGAGCCGGCTGCTGTCTCTCAACGGTCTCCAAGGTTCCAGCTTGTCTCGTATGCGGAGGCAGCCAGAGTGTCAACTACATTAGACATAGACTGTCCAATGTCAAAAAACTGTCCTGGTCAGACATGTGTGAAGCCGACCTAGGGATGACTTCAGATCCAGCTCCAAAACACAACAAAATTCAAAATCAACATTTTAAAAACATTCAAAATTTAAAATTGACAACTGAAACAATAAAATTGATTCACCAAAACGCCCAAATAGCAACCAACAAGGTTGAAGAGCTAGAGATCATGTGTGAAGAGCTTAAACCGGATGTGTTTATAGTCTCAGAACACGGTTTCAAATCCGATTCAATACATCTTTTTAAGATTCAAAATTTTGAATTGGCTAAACATTTTTGTCGAACCAGCTATAAAGGGGGCGGTGTGGCGATTTTTATGAAAAATTCCTCAAAATTCGAAAATTTCAAGATTAAAAACAGTTCGGACATGAATTTTGAAGCTGAAGGCATCACAATCATGTCCAACTCTTCGGAAAGAATAACAATCATTGGGTTGTATAGATCCCCCAATGGCTCTAGAGATTCTTTTTTCGAGAGCTTGGAACACCTTCTGATTGGTCTTTCCTCTAAATCAACGAAGTTTGTAATAATTGGCGATTTCAACATTAATGTTTTGGATCACACCGACCCCCTCACCCAGCGGCTTCGCGATCTTCTAAATTCCTTCAATCTAAATTGGTCCGTGAATTTGCCAACACGAGTGACAGCCACGACGCGTACGGCCATCGACAATGTGATCACCAACATTCCTAACACAACAGTTTCTGTATTGAGTTCTGCAATCTCTGATCATTTTGCGCAGGAGGTCTTGATTCATGGATGCAAACTAGAAAATCAAAATCCAAAATTCAAAATTACTAGGGCACTTACTTCCCAAAACATTTGCCACTTGAATAGATGTTTAAAAACTGAATCTTGGACGTTTTTGAGCGGGTATAGAAATGTCGACGACATGTATCAGTCATTTAGTGATACCTTCAGTCACTATCTGGATGCTGCATGCCCGCTCAGGAAAACAAAAATCAGTAAAAAGCTGCAAGGTTCATGGATAACTAAAGGAATTCTTGTATCTCGAGAAAGGCTCCAATTCTTCTATAAAATTTTCACTAATACTCAAAATAATGATTTCAAAATGTTTTTTAGAAGGTATCGGAGAATCTATAAGAAGGTCATAAGAGCTGCAAAAGCCTATGACATCAATAGAGCCTTGGGTACCTGTGAAAACCTTTCCAAAACGGCTTGGAAAATAATTAATAACTTTTCTCGAGATGGAAGTTCCAACAAGAGTTCCAAATCTATTGAAATCCAAATTAATAATGAAATTGTTGAAGATAAATTAAAAGTGGCAAATGAGTTTAATAAATACTTTTCAACCGTTGCTTTTACGAATTCGTTATTTAAGAATCCCCAGTCTCACGGAGGAGAGATTGGGGTACCTGTTGCGTCCATGGCTTAGGCTCCTGTGTGTGAGGAGGAGGTAGAACGTGTCATACAGAGACTAAAATCAAAAAAGACCAGTGACGCCAATGGGATGTCAGTGTGGCTACTCAAACGCTGCTTTAAGCATATTTTGAGTCCTCTAACAAAATTGATCAATTTTTCATGGGAGACTGGAAGTTTTCCATCTCTTTTAAAGACGGCCAAGATCACCCCAATTTTCAAAAAGGACGATCCTTGTCTCACAAGCAATTATCGTCCAATCTCAATTCTTCCAGTTTTCAGCAAAATTTTTGAAAAACTTTTCTACGAAAGGCTTGAAAGCTTTCTGGAAAAATTCGAAATTCTGAATCCAGAGCAATTTGGATTTAGAAAAAACAGATCCACAATTGACGCTGTGAACAATCTATTGGACAATGTTGTCGATGGTCTGGATAGGCGAGAACATGTGCTTAGCATATTTCTCGATCTGTCCAAAGCCTTTGACTGCGTGCACCACGAGACACTGTTGCACCAGTTGGAGAAATGTGGCATTCGAGGTCTCCCGCATTTATGGATCGGTTCTTACCTTAAGGATCGACATCAGTGCGTGGAGATTTCGAACGTCATTTCATACAAAATTAAAATAGCCCACGGTGTTCCTCAGGGTTCTATCCTCGGGCCTCTCCTGTTTTTGATTTATGTCGGCGGATTGAATTCAGTTATCCAGCATGGAAAACTAGTTCAATATGCCGATGACACGACTCTTTGTTTTAAAAGTAAATCAATACAAGAATTGGAAATCACCTCTTTTATGGAACTGAACACATGCATTCAGTATTTCACTGAAATGAATCTAAAAACAAATCAGTCAAAAACAATAGTAGTAAATTTCGGCCTTCGTCAGCATGATCGAGTCGTGCGTCCGGCCGTATTTATGGACGACAACCTTCTCGAAGAAAATAATTCCACAAAGTTTTTGGGAATGATTCTGGACGAAGGACTGACCTGGAGCGATCATGTTGACAGGGTCTGTGCTAGAGTTACCTCAGGTATTTTTGCTCTGCGCAATCTAGCAAAATTTTGTTCCTCAGATGTTTTAAGAATGGCCTACTATGGCCTAATCCATCCTCATTTTGCGTATGGAATAAGACTTTGGGGAAGTTGTGCAAAAAACAAAATGGAGCGCGTCTTTAGACTCCAGAAAAAAGCTGTCAGAATCATTGAAAATTTGAATTACAGAGAGTCGTGTTGGGAATCTTTCAGGGAGTTGAGATTGCTGACTTTGCCCTGTCTCTATATTTTTGAGGTGATCATGTACTGCAGATCAAGGTGCACCTTGATTCGTGGCGGTGACGTTCATCAATATGAAACTAGAGGCAGGGACAACTTTCGAACTCATCAACGCAGATTGACATTAGCGCAACATTTACCGCAAGAAGTTGGTGTCAGATTAATCAACAGGCTCCCTGAAGAAATCAAAATTTCCAATAATCAAAATCAATTTAAAACGCGTCTCAAACTCCTATTGGTGTCCAAGGCTTTCTACTCTGTTGATGAATTCATGATAAGCCGCTGGGATATTTGAGAGTGCTGGATCTGAGGTCAGTGCGATTGTGTCTTGAATGATTGTAGGAATTGTGAGTATGAGGTTGCGTGAATGTGTAGATAATATCGTGTAAATTGACAAACTATTGACGATTGCGATACGATGTAAAAATTGTTAAAAGAATGCAATAAAGAGATTATTATTATTATTATTATTATTATTTGACTATCCGCCAGAAATTTTGGTTATTTTCTGTTTATGACATATTATTTCAAATTCTATCATAGCTCAGTTGACTCAAGTATTTGCTGTACTTGGGGGGTGGCGGAGGGTAGTTAGTAAATAAAAATGTTGATTATATTTATTGTTTTTATTTATAACAATTCCATGAAACTACAAAATATCATTAGAAATTAAAAATCAACAAAGTTGTTATTATAATTAGTGTGTTCAAAAGTGCCTAAGTAAAAGTATCAAATTATTTCTAACTGGCTATTACCAATGAATACGTAACAATTTAAGAAATCGTGTAAAGACAAAACATATATCCCAAATTCTTTAATACTTTCAGAAGTTAGTGTATTAGGCTCAACTCATATCACAGAGCATCTTCAGTTGCTCAGAATTTCAAAATAAAAACCAACTATATTTTATGGATGAAAATTCAGATGGAATAATTTTAACAGAGTAAGTTATTTAAAGAAATGTTTAGAGGTGAAGAAGTGGAAAAGTCAATAATTTACGTTCAATTTCCACTAAATTTTATTTCCCCTCTAGATCAAAATCAAAATCAAAATCAAAATCTTTTTATTGCAGCGACATTGTATATACATTGTATGGCAAACGTCAATACGGGGTTTCTAAAATTCCAAGCATTCATACACACAATACACATTCATACTTACAATTTTACAATCACGCCTCTTTCATTCTTCGCCAATGCAGCCCACTTGGCACAGCAGAGTCAGTCTTCTAATTGGGCGGTCTCCCAGTCAAATGCCAAAAACTCACCCGCATTATAGAATGCCTGAGACACCAAGAAGCGTTTGAGGCGAGTCTTTAACGCCTTAGGCGTTGGGGCATGTTTAATTGAATTGGGCAGTCTGTTGAGGAACTGCACACCCGCTTGCGAGGGTAGGCGTTCATAAACTACCGTTCTGTGTCTCCCAGTCCGGTAGTTTGCTCTGCCACGCGTCTCATACATGTGTATGTCTTGGCCTCTGGTTAAGGCACATTTACTCACACAAAACAAAGTTGTTTCCAAAATGTAGAGGCACGGCAGAGTCAACAGCTGCAATTTCCTGAAAGCTTCCCTGCACGACTCTCTAAATTTGATTTTGGCGATTACTCTAATTGCTTTTTTTTGGAGTCTGAATGCTCTTTGAAACTGAGTGTTTGCGCAAGCTCCCCAAAGGACCACTCCGTAGGCAAGATGGGGATAAATCAAGCCGTAATACGCCGTAATCAGTACCTGACTCGGACAGTATTTGGCTAAAGATCTCAAAACAAAAATGCCTGAGCAGATTTTTGCGCAAACATGGTCAATGTGCTCATTCCAAGTCAGCCCTCGATCGAGGTGCATTCCTAGGAATTTTGAAGAGCAGACTTCTTCCAGTGTGGAGTCATCTAACAAAATGGCCGGCTCACACTGGTTGCCTGCAGTGCGCAAGGCAAAATTTAAAACGTTGGTTTTTGAAGAGTTTGTTGTTAGATTGAGGCTGTGGAAGTATTGGACACAGTTGTTGATGTCAACAAAAGCCTGTTGTTCCAAAACTTCGCTTGACATTGCATTGAAAAAAAGAGTCGTATCATCGGCAAACTGCACCAATTTTCCATGCAGAAGCGATGATTTTATATCGTTCACATAAAGCAGGAAAAGCACAGGACTGAGTATAGACCCTTGAGGGACTCCATATCTCAGGTCTATTGGTTTGGATGATTTATTTGATATTTGGACAACTTGGGATCTCTGACTTAGGAACGAGCTAAGCCATTTAAGAGGCACGCCTCGAATGCCGTGGGACTCAAGTTTGTCGAGCAGTGTACCGTGATCTACGCAGTCGAATGCTTTGGACAGGTCTAAAAACACACTCATTGTGTGGTTTCGACATTCAATTCCCTCTACAATCATATCGACAAGACTCACAACTGCGTCTGTTGTCGATTTGCCCTTTCTGAAACCAAATTGTTCACTTGAGAGCTGATTGTATTTGTCCAAAAAATGAAGCATTCTTATAAGAAATAGCTTTTCAAAAATTTTGCTTATCACTGGCAAAATTGAGACAGGCCGATAGTTAGTAATTGAAGCTGGGTCGTCTTTCTTAAAAATAGGAATAACTTTAGCAATTTTCAGGAGAGAGGGAAACACTCCTTTTTGGAATGAATAATTTACTAATTGGGTTAAGGGTCTCACTAAATGCTTGCAGCATTTTTTTTATGAGCCATGGAGACATTATATTGAGGTCGTTTGATTTTTTGGCAGGGAGCTGCTGAATAATTCGGTGAAGCTCATCCTCAACGACGGGCGCCAACACCATTGACGATGTGGGGCTTTGTCTTTGCAAGGGGCGTACTTGAGGTTCAGATGGCCGGGGACCCCGCCCATCAGCAACGGATGCAAAAAAGTTATTAAACTGATCGGCAATCTCCGTTTCATCGTCCACAAGCCTAGACCCAATTTTAATTTTGACTGATTTATGAGTTTTCGTTTTATTATTAATGATGCCCCAAGTTGTTTTTGAAACATTTTTGGAAGAGAGAATAGATTTTGAGACATTATATGCTTTTGCAGCTTGGATCACTTTCCTGTATGTTTTTTTTGTAATTCTTGAAAAAAGTTTTAAATTGTTCGTTTGAAGTGGTTTTGTAAATTTCGGAGAAAAATTTTAGTTTTTCTCTAGAAACTAAGATACCCGCTGTGATCCAGTTGTTTTTGGAAGTTTTTTCGCAAACATTGATCATTTTTGTAGGGCAGCAAATGTTAATGTGGAAATTTAGAGTGTCGTTAAACAATCTAAACTGCTGCTCTACAGGTTGGAATGAATTTAGAAAATCCCATCTTTCTTTAGAAAGAGAAGTGTTGAGGTGAGCGATGTTTTCTGGCCTTATGTCTCTTACTTACTGTTTGTTTAATTTTGGGCTCCCTTTTGAGTTGTACCCCACTAACGACGGCTTCTTGGCCATAGTGGTCTGAGACAGCTGTATTCACTACAGACACCGCGACACTTGAGTGGTTGGTGATGATATTGTCGATAGCAGATTGTGTTGTAGCCGTCACTCTCGTCGGAGTTCTGACTAGTAACTCCAGGTCAAATTACTAAGTAAATCGACTAATCGAATTGTGGAATGGTGAGTGTTGTCCAACGCGTCAATGTTGAAATCCCCCATCACGACAAATTCCTGACGTTGGTTAGTCAGGCATGTCAATAATTTTTCGAATTTAGAAAAAAAAGTGTCTACATTCCCACTAGGAGACCTATAAATTCCGATCACGACTAATTTTGATTGATGCGTTTGAAGTTTGATCCCGACTGCTTCAATGATATATGGATATATTTATTAGGGATCAAACAGTAATAAGAATAATAGACAAAACTTTATCCGATGACTTTAATATTTAACTTTGACTATAGCCGCCAATAGTGATGGAAAATCCGAAGTATTAAACAACTTTCCGTCATCCGTACTGAATTGACTGTAATGACAGACAAAGTGACAATGGGGTGAAAATCAGGATAACACTTTGAACGATTTGATCTACTAACAATATACACTGTGACAATGTCCAATGCCAAGGGTGTGGTAAATCAGTAGAATACATTAGTCACACATGTTCTGCTACGAACTTGTACCGTTATACATGTAATGAATAGTCATTTTGCTGTCCAAATAAGTGACATTTAGTTGTAAAATCATTCATAATAAAAAATATATGGAAGATTACTTTCGTAATCGAAATAGTTAATAACCGATAAATAAGTAAAAATAAGCAAACATATAAATGTATCTAATCATACTCGTATGAGCAGAAACAACACTTGCATAGGAATAACCCTTCTTGGGTAGGCAAACAGGCACTGGTGTGTGTGTGTGTGTGTGTGCGCGCGTGCGTGCGTGCGTGCGTGCGTGCGTGCGTGCGTGCGTGCGTGCGTGCGTGCGTGCGTGCGTGCGTGCGTGGTGCGTGCGTGCGTGCGTGCGTGCGTGCGTGCGTGTGCGTGCGTGTGTGTGTGTGTGTGTGTGTGTGTGTGTGTGTGTGTGTGTGTGTGTGTGTGTGTGTGTGTGTGTGTGTGTGGTGTGTGTGTGTGTGTGTGTGTGTGTGTGTGTGTGTGTGTGTGTGTGTGTGTGTGTGTGTGTGTGTGTGTGTTGTGTGAGAGAGAGAGAGAGATAGCGCGCGCTCGCACGCGTGCGCTTCAGAGTTACCAATTTATCACCCATACCATAAACCTATTCGTTGGACTATTATCATCATGTAAACATGTACAAGAACGAGTATTGAAGACATTTTTGTGGACACCACTTTCGTTGAATATTTCTACAGCATTGGCTGACGAAAGATATTTTCCTACACTTTCCAGTAATATGTGGTATAAATATAAATAAACACAAATTGTCATAGGTAATGTTATTAGTGTTATATTAGTTAATAGGATATTAGCTCGATTTTATACAACAAAATAGAATACAATGAGAGCCAATATAACTGGAAGATACAAGTTGATATATTACATGAATGGCCAAATTCACCAGTGGTTGTCATTTTGTAATCAACAGGATTCGTTCTATTAAATAGAATGGCAGCTGTAATAATAAGAAGTAGTCGGAACTGATTGACGAGGAGTACAAGTTCACATGTTTATTGATGGTCACAGTTCACCAGTGGTTCTCATTTTGTAATCAACAGGATTCGTTCTATTAAATAGAATGGCAGCTGTAATAATAAGAAGTAGTCGGAACTGATTGACGAGGAGTACAAGTTCACATGTTATATTGATGGTTACAATTCACCAGTGGTTGTCATTTTGTAATCAACAGGATTCGTTCTATTAAATAGAATGGCAGCTGGTAATAATAAGAAGTAAGTCGGAACTGATTGACGAGGAGTACAAGTTCACATGTTTATTGATGGTCACAGTTCACCAGTGGTTCTCATTTTGTAATCAACAGGATTCGTTCTATTAAATAGAATGGCAGCTGGTATAATAAGAAGTAATCGGAACTGATTGACGAGGGATACAAGTTGACATGTTATATTGATGGTTACAATTCACCAGTGGTTGTCATTTTGTAATCAACAAGATTCGTTCTATTAAATAGAATGGCAGCTGGTATAATAAGAAGTAATCGGAACTGATTGACGAGGAGTACAAGTTCACATATTTATTGATGGTTACAGTTCACCAGTGGTTCTCATTTTGTAATCAACAGGATTCGTTCTATTAAATAGAATGGCAGCTGGTATAATAAGAAGTAATCGGAACTGATTGACGAGGGTACAAGTTGACATGTTATATTGATGGTCACAGTTCACCAGTGATTATCATTTTGTAATCAACAGGATTCGTTCTATTCAATAGAATGGCAGCTGATATAATAAGAAGTAATCGGAACGGATTGACGAGGGATACAAGTTGACATGTTTATTGATGGTTACAATTCACCAGTGGTTCTCATTTCAACATTCTTCAGTATTTATGTTATAAATAATTCCATTTTCGTATTTTCGAGTTTCGTATTTGTTTATATGTCAATACTATTATATCGTATCATACACTGTTATATAAATATTTTATTCCTCAAAAAACAAAAGTTTCAGTTTTAAAACTTGAACTTGTTGAATAAAGCTTAGTTTTCATTCCTTGAGTTAGGTAAAAATGTTTGGTAAATGTGTTTTATACAGTTGCATACTGGAAGTGAACGTTAATTTGGAATATAACAGCTGTGTGAATTACTTCTGAATAACAAAAACTCCAGAATAAAAACTTTAAAATGAGCTTCATAAGCACACTCACACATGTCAATTTTTATGACTCTATATAGTATACTATATATAGATATTTCTGTAATGAGTTATTACAATTTTTAATACAATTAAATCTTAATTTTTATTCAGGTACTAATGACTATTAATTATACGACTAACTATTAACAACAATACCACAAAAAGTGAGTTTGTGCACCAGAGTACAACGGTTATTAATAGTTATTGCGTAGACATGTCTTGAATGTAGAAATATCAGTATTCCTTATATTCAAATCATACCTGAAATGCTTACGTTACCAAAAGCACTGTTTAAACTTGAAGATTTCGTTTAACTAGTTTGTGAAAATAGTTACAATGTACAGTTCAGTCACAGTACGGTTGCATCGTTGGAAACAGAGAATGAACAAAAACGTACATAATAGTCGATAAAGAGAACAAGCAACTGTTGGAGTTGTCGTTAGCTTGGCTGATAGAAACAACAATGCGAAACATCAGCATGTTGCCGGTTTTCTGTCTGATTAGCACTCACCTGAAAGTACAATACAAAAGGTGCCCCCTAAAAACACCATGACATAGTACTTTGTGTTACGGTCCTTTATGTACGACGCGAACAATGACTGGCAACATATCAATGAGGCTTTGTTTCAGAGGATTCATACGCGTGTGTTGAGGGTGTGTTTCAGTGCATGTTGAGGGTATTTTTCAGTTCATGTTGAGGGTAGTGACATGAGTAGAGATAATGAATGTGGGCGTGAGCTGGGAGGTAAATGGCGATAGAAATGAAGAATTCACTCTCCCGGAACGCCGCTACAAAGTTACACAGTCTAAACAACAAACATAATTAAATTTGAAAAGATACGCTATAAATAAATCCAACCTTTCACACTGTAACTGACTACTTGTTTCCTATTCAACAATTCCCACATTGTTGAAGTAACCAAAACAATACAGCTTGAGTCACTGATTTAAGGTGCTTTTAAAACGCCTATCTAATTGTAAATGCTGTTTATTGTAGTTGAGTAAATTTGCTCTCTTCTTTCTAAATGTCTCAACCCACGATAATCAGTAACCAGAAATTGTACCATGCTATCATTTATAAGGAAAGTTTTATTGTTCTTCAAAACTACACACATAAATAAAAAAGTCTTTGAAATATAATTATAGTCTTAGTCAAAACGTCAGAGATCAGTACCTTAAGGGACAGGTAGCCGACCTTCCTTGCAGCTCTTGCGGCCTTCTTACTATACCCAAAAGGTTTCTGCAACCGCTTCTGGAACTGCTGTGTGTAAAAGGCTATTAGAGTTAAAGATACCTAATCCGCCAATAATAATTCTTTATTTAAAGTACCAAAAGTCTTAAGGCACTCCTCAGGTTCGTAACTATTAAGAACCCCAAAGGGCCTTATTGAAATTGTGGCATTTTCCGTCCTTCCACATGTGAACTAATTCTTAATTGAAAGATCCTACAGACTGGAAATGTGTTACATGAGTCATTTTGATCCAAGAAAGAACCCTATTGATTTTTAGAGATCAAAAGTTTTAAAGTTCGTCTTAGCTTAGGGTCCTCTTGGTTCAAGGAACGACTTTAGGGTCATAAAATAAAAGGGCAGTCTGTCTGTCTGTATGTTTCGCTACGTTTTTTAAGATCGCTCGATACCACATGTAACTTTTTATTATCAATTTGCAAATCTGAAAGGAAAAACGTGGAAATCGAAACGCAATAAAGAAAGTGTTAATCTATTTGCACTTTGTCTGAGGTGTATACCTGAGAGAAAACATTATTAGTCGTTCCACGACTAATAATGTTTTCTCTCAGATTGTAGTTGTAATACGTCAATAGAACGTATTATATTTGTATTTCCGAGTACTATTTACGAGTATTTCCTCATCAAAGACGAGTTTTGTTTTCTATTTTTCAATATTATATCTGACAGTTGGTGAATTCTATGTCACTTTCGGATTCTGAGCTGAAGTAATCAGTTACGTTGGGAGAAATGAGTTTCAGTGGTGTAGCCGACATCCCTGCGTCAATTTGCCCTGATGGAGGGAGACATCCAATTCAATTAAATATAAAAACGTATCAAAATATTTTAGAGCCATTTCACGTCATTCTACATAATATTCATGCATGCAATAATCACCACCACTTGGTCAGAATGTTTGCTCTTTGTGGGCTGTTTATATATTTCCAGAACACGAGTATAACATATAATATAATAGTCCAATTTCTATTTTATTTCACAGTGTTTATATTTAAGAATTATAGATGCCCTACACATTTTTTATTTATGGAAACCTGCAAAGTGCAATACGATTATACGAATATATCCCTACTATGCTTTAAAAGTAGAGTAAATGTTGTAAATTTATGTGTCCTGTATTCTTGGTGATATTTAAGGCTATCACCGCCTCCAATTAATACTGGTGGCGAGAGAAAAGAAGAGACCTGGCCCGTGCCGGCGCACAGCTGTGTACTTGTGTGTTGCCGCGCGGTAATTTCAGGCGCTTCGCCCCACAGCCAACCCTGCGAATTGTTTATCATAGCAATGGAACAGTGAAACAATAATGGAATTACGAAACAAGGCGCGGCAACATTCTAGTAGTAGCGCCTGCAAATTTCAGATAGGCCAGAATCCAGGTCTCTTCTTTTCTCTCGCCATCAGTATTTCCCTTCTCAATTATCAATTAAATTTGAAGTTAAGGAGGGTTGTTAAACAATAAAAATAAACTTATTCGGAATTAACAAAGCACGAGTTTTAATGGTGCCTAAAGTGACACTTTATATTTTTCCATTCCCAGGCAATGAAATAGAAACCGGGATGGTGATCAGAAGAATCAAAAATGATATTACCATGTAACTATCGCTTATTCAAATTAATGATTAAGGCTACCATTTCTTAGTCTTTTTAAATATTACAGAAAAGTTCAACTTATGTTGTGCCTTATTCAAAGATGTTAGTGCCCTTGAAGAGGCGATCCTCATTTCACTTCATTTAAAGCTGAAAGATATATCTTTTCAAAATCTCAAATAAGTTATTTTCCTGTGCTGTGTTTATTAATCAATCGAATCATACTTTTAATAATAACTTAGTGGAATTGAGATCTTTAAAGATCTTTATTTGAAGAAAACACAGCTGTAGTCTTCAAATGACTGAAATATAAAAAAACTATATACATAGATAGAATATTAGCGTCGTTTAAAAAAATTACAATACAATTAATTGAATAAACTGCTTCAAATTATTAAATTTTCTATTTCGCACACTGATAAAGTATAATTTTGTAAAGTTATCCTTACCTAAAAATTAAATCTTTGTCAGCTCTTTTTTATTAATTAGAAATTTAAAACCTCTCAAGTGTATCCAATTTCAAAAAATCTATTATAGAAGCGAAACAGAATTAGTAAAATAAATTCTATCACAATAGGTATACGAAATTTTACACAGATCTTGTTGTCTAGCCTGTTTTTATTCAAAATGAAGTGTAGAAATTATTTTAAAAGAAACGTTTCATAGAAATGAAATGTTTCTCTTACAGAAGTATCTCGAATCGGTCAAATTTACGTGTAAATTTATCAAACTCAATAAAACCTAAACATCCTATTCAGTATTATTTTAGTCTATATAATATCATCCTCAAATAAGCCCAAAGATATAATTCAATATTTTTGCTACATTTCTTATTGTGTTAGGTCGCACTTTAAACTAAAAATATCAATTGTTTCTTGATTTTTTTGTGTTCAATTTTTAGAAAAACATTTATTTGGTCAACCTGAATTTTATTTGTAAATGATGATAAGATAAAGGATTGTGATATAAAATTATTGATATAATAGATGAAATACTTAAATATGTCTACATTAAACACCATGCATAGAGTATGATCACATCAGTTGACTGACTTATTAATAAACTCTGTTTAAAAACATGAATTTTTGAAATAAGTTTTTTCTGAATATCTGTTGGTAATTTTACTGGAAGTTAACACTTGTTATGTGTGGTATAACTTTGGTTGCAAAAATGTATAAAATGAACTTATTTATTGTATTGTATTATGTAATTTATTGTAGGTGTTTATTTATTTATCTTAGTTGCTTTAACGAATTTTGTTGCCCATCTTGTAGCTGTATGAAAATATTTATAGTTGAAGACTTGGAGTAATGGGAAAAAAATTTAAAATAATAGTAAATGTTATCCAAACAATTTTCCAACATAGTTCATTTTTCAATCAACTATATTAGAAAAGCGTTGTTTTATTAACATTTACTACTATTTTAATATTTATAGTTGTTTGAACATTTTTTGTAACCTTTGTTCTTATAAAATAAGTTGTAAATGGTACTGGCCGTGGAATGAATAAATAAACCTAGTTTGAGACCATATTCAGTTGAAAGAAGATCACTGTGGCTGCCAATCCTGAAAATAAAAGCTATCTAAAAATAAAACTTAAACATAAAGCAGAACAGTTAATTCAAACAAATGAAAGCGTAATATAGGTTGCTTATTAGAATTTCATCCAACAAGAACCCACAAGTAAGACAAAATATGTTCCGTGATTTGCATCCATCTTCTTTCTTGATTGCTATGTAGGTTATTGGCCACTAGTTAGTTGCCAGTGGTTGGTTATTGGTTATTGTGCTCTCTATTGTGTAGTTAATTTTTTGATACTTGATATTAGAATTTTTAGTTCACGTTTAAGATGTAGGGTATGTACATTATACACAGGTTTATTGTAATTTTTGATCTAGGTGTATCCCAAACTGTGGAATTATGGGTTAATTTTAGTTTTTAATTATGTGTTAAGTTAGTTATCATAGTGCTATTGAATGCTTTTCACTAAAGGGTGGCAAATGTTCAAAACATTCTCTTACCTACACACGGTACAAGGTTGATAAAGTTTTATGAACCTTCGCAACACAGAATGACATTCAATAAATCTCCATTCTCAGGATGATATCGGTTTAATGAGTCCCTCCCCCAGCCATGACTTAAATTAAGGCAATCTCTTACATAAATCACCTTTTACGCATTAATGTTTTTATAGAACATTGCCATTAAAACGGTGTATTACTAATCTCTTATTATATCTAGCAAATATACAAATAATTCTGTTTTGATGGTAACTATTATTCAATACAGAAGATTGCACATCGTCAACTTTTGCAGTAGATGTTGCCTTACGTAAACTGTATTCAGTATTCAGTATTTCGATTTGGTTATGATCCAGAACACAAGTTATATCCAGTACCCTCCTTGTGCTACCAAGTGTGTCAAATACGACAGAGGTAACCTCCGTTACCCTTGTAACATTTGGAGGGCCACCGAGCTTAAAACAGCACTGGCAGCTCACTTTTTCAAGTAATTAATGGTTTTCTTTTTCAGCCTTCTCCCTTCTTCCCCACTGTTAAGTGTCCATTAGTAATAATTCACAACTCCACGTTAAACAAGATGAAAAACTGTAAGTGAGAAAGTAAAAGTTGTTTTGTTACTTACAGATACATATTCCCTCAGTACGATTTCCAAGATAATGTATTGTTGGTTTTAGACCGCAAAATATCTTACAGTAAAAAGGAGGTTTTAAGTAGACATACAAGAATTTCAGTATGTTAAAAGTATTTAAACTTACTAAAATGCTTATTTGTCGATCAACATTGTGTTAAAAATAATGTAAATACGTTTATTTTCAAATCCAAACAAAACTTGTTTTTGTAACCAAAAGTAAGATGTGGTTTGAGAATTTTCGAATATAATGTGTCTAGGTTTCATATGAGATGCAAGAGAATGTGATAGCGTGAATGGACATGTTTATTAAGTTTTAATTCAAACTATATTTTATGCCATTAGTGTTAATTAGGAATATAAGATTAGAGCCTAGTTATAATAAATATTATTATATCTATGGTTATTCTATAGTTTATTATTTGTCCTTATATTGAATAACAAATAGAATAGATACACCCCATGTTGATAACATGAATCATGATGTGAGAGATTCATTGCTGCAATTTGTGATAGCTAAAAGATGTCTTCATAAGAATTAATTCTGGTTAGTTCTCAACACATTTCAGAAACAATATAATTCTTGTTATATTGTATGCTAACGATATAATAATGTTGTGTTACTACATTAAGCCAACCCTCCAATATATTCTCAAACCATTAGATCAAGGGACTTAAGAATTATGAGTTACAATGTTTGTGGGCTTAAAAATAAGGTAAATGATACTTTATTTCTAGAATTTGTTTATGAATTTGATGTTACCTTTGTATTTGAAACATTTATAGATGAGAATGATCAACAGTTTATTTTAAATAGATTTTCCCAATACAAAGTTCATTTTAATTTTGCTAGTAGGCAAGCTCAATTTGGGCGCAACATAGGTGGATCAATCACTTTAATTAATTTAGCATCTCCTTATTTCAATGTACTTAATTTGATATACTTGGACAACTTCTCTTTGATACATGTCGATCCAAAAAATATAGATTTATTTATATTAACTGTATATTTAAATTATAATAAGTGGGATATGGAATTTCATAGATTAAGAAAGTTTTTGGAAACAAATAGTTTAAGGAACCTTTTGCTTGTAGGCGATTTAAATGGGCGTATTGCTAAAGAACAACTTACATTTGAGGGTGTCATTGAAATTTTAAATAATAACTTATGAGATTTGAGAGATTCAAAGGATTCTGTAATCAACAGTAAAAGGCAAGAAACTGTTAGAGCTAATGGGAGACTTTGGCATGATAGTTTTGAATGGAAGATCTGAAAGTGATAAGAATGGTAATTACACATTCGTAGGACCAATGGGCAGTTCTGTGATAGACCTAGCTCTTATGACTGGCCACAGTTTACACTTAATTCGGGACTTTGAGGTTGTCTGTCACCCCGGTTCGGATCATCTGCCAATTAAAATTTTATTAAAAATGAAAGAAGGTGAAGTAATTGAAAACAGATATAATAAGAATAAATTGTTGCCATTACTACCCAAATTAAAATGGGAAGAAAGGAATAAAGACCTTTATTGTACGGCAGTGGGTCAGTCTGCGTTAAATTTAGTCATATGCGACAACAATCAGGTAAATGTTAATAATATAATTGATTGCATTAAGATTTCAATAAACAATCAAAAGCACCACGATGATACACGAAAGATGCGGCCAACTTTCAAACAGCCGTGGTATGACTTCGAGTGTTACAGTTCTAGAAAGAAGGTCTTTAGGTTATTAAATTTATTTAGAAAAACTAATTCGCATCAGGTTCGATTAAATTACATTGGAGAACGGAAATGGTATAAAACATTGTGCCAGTATAAAAAAATACAACATTATGAGAGTATTATTTTAAATATGAATAATATTTCGAATTCAAAGGGGTTTTGGGAGGCGATAAATAGTTTTAAGAAACAAAACGGGAGAGTGGTGGGATATATTTCAGTGAGCCAGTGGGTTGCACATTTCAAGAGCCTGCGAAATCCCCCTTTATTATCAAATTATATCTGCTACGCAGAACCACTAATTATGAATGAAACCCTAGATAAGGAACTTGAGATAGTTGAAGTTAGGGAAGTACTGCGTAAGCTGAGGGACGATAAGGCTCCCGGTTACGACAGAGTCCCCTACGAGTTTTTTAAATACACTCCACATTCACTACTTGAAAAATTACTTACTGTTTACAATAAAATATATTTAAACGGCCAAATACCGGACAGCTTTAAAAAATCTGTTATTTTTCCAATATACAAAAAGGGCGAAATCAATGTAGTAGAGAACTACAGGGGATTATCATTTATAGATAGTGTATGTAAAATATTATGCAGCATAATTTTAAACAGGTTAGAAAAATGGGTAAATGAGAGAAATATCTTGACGGGATTCCAAGCAGGCTTTAGGAAAGGCTATTCTACTATAGATAACATTTTTAATTTAACTTGTATGGTAAACTTACAATTGGCAAAAGAAAATTGCAAATTATACTGTTTTTATGTTGATTTTTCCTCTGCATTCGACACAATTCTTATTGATTCTCTATTGTATAAGCTGTCGTGTCTTGGGTTGTCGACTCATATGCTAAAAATACTCAGAGAAATGTACAACGGAACTTCGGCTGGTGTTTGGTGTAAAGAGGGGGTGACGCCTGCTTTTAAAACTGAAATGGGTTTAAGGCAGGGCTGTGTAATGAGTCCCTTATTATTTTCTTTATTTATTAACGATTTACCGGATTTGCTGGGTGGAGGATGTATTTTTGGGAAAACCAGGGTGAATATGTTGCTTTACGCGGATGATATAATTCTACTCGCACCTACAGCAACAAGCTTGCAATGTATGATTAATAATTTAGAACATTACTGTAAAAATTGGACTCTAAATGTAAATTTGAATAAATAAAAAATAATGGTGTTCAAAAAAGGGGGAAAACGGAGTAAAATTGAGAGGTGGTGGTACCAAGGGACAGAGATCGAGGTTGTAAATGAATACAAATACTTGGGGGTCATATTTACATCACAGTTATCGTGGAAACAACATTTTAAAGAAAAAGCAAGGGTTTCAAAATTAATTATAAATTCAGTTTGGGAATGTCTTTTAAAAGATAAGAAGGTGCCTCTGTGTTAGCAAAATTCACACTTTTTAATGATGTTGTCAGGTCAGTTTTGTGCTACGGAGCCCAAGTATGGGGATACAGAGAATTTGACGCAATTGAGGGAGTTCAAAGAATGTTTTTGAAAAAACTTTTTAGACTTCCCTTTAACACACCAAATCACACACTTTTCGTCGAAACTGGCTCGGAAAAATTATATTACTTTACCCTTCAATTAAATCTAAATTATCTCGGAAGAATCTGGAGCATGATGCAAAATCGTTTACCTTACATATTAGCAAAGGAGATTGTATTAAAAAATATTTCTGGTTCAGGGAGTGGAAGAGATTAGGAAGTAAGTGTGGAATTGAGGTAAATTTTAATGTTGACAACAGCGTTGAGTTGGTGGGCCAATTGTCTAGAGTGGTTAAGGCGATGAGAACAGGCTGGCGAGTGGAACGTACAGGCCGTGCTTGTACGTCTGTCTATCATCCACATTATCTAACAATAAAACTTGACCTTGGAGATAAGACATTCCTGAAAGATTGTTATGATATGAATATTATGTCTTGGGCAATTAAGGCGCGGGCAGGCCTGGTTGATTTAAATTACAAACCTTGGATTCCTGATAAAAAATCACGTATGTTCTTTGTGTAACCGGAATGAGTATGAGACGGTCTTTCACTTTGTGAGTATTTGTCCTATTCTGGCAGCGATTCGGAGAAAATGGTTTGGGAGTAACGTGCTAAGCGAAAAACAATTTTTTGACTACCTTAATGGAAAGGATTGTCTTCAATTTGGAAAATATATGAGAGATGCGTGGAAAATGCGGTGGGATTTAGTCTATGAATTTAATTTTTAAATATTGAAATATAGATGAAAAACTTTTATATGACAGTTGTAAGGATCCCAAAATAAAATAAAAACAAATATTATATTATTGTGTGTGTGTGTGTGTGTGTGTGTGTGTGTGTGTGTGTGTGTGTGTGTGTGTGTGTGTGTGTGTGTGTGGGCGCGCGCGCGCGCGTGAAATATACATTTCCTTTTCTTTTTTTCCGATATTTTGAACCTTATTTGAATCGCCAAACTTAAAGTATCTATAGTTTTGGTTAATTACATTTTTTGTATTAACTGTAGTTTAAGAAGTGTACAGAAGTGCCAACCAGACAGACGGTCGAAATGACCATTGTATTTAGTGCAAATTTTTGTTCCTTACTTAGGATAAATAAATACTTATTTTTTTAGTGAGCTAAAGCTAGTTCCTATTAAGATTATTGAGGGTAATATTTTGTTTTTGTTTATTGTACAAATAAAGCACTTTTTCTTCTTCTTCTTCTTCTTATTGCCTGTTTTGTAAGCTTAAAATGAGAAATTCTTGTAACAGTGTTTAATAAATACCCTTCCCGCCACATATCAAGCCTCCTGAGAGTACTGTTACTCTACTCCACAAAATACAACAGAAACTCAATTTAACTTTCTCGTTGTTTCAATTTAAACCCAATGGCAGAGAGCCTCGCATATTTATTCTGTTACACATACATTTTTTTTAATTATATCCATACTTGAAGAATTGATTCGTATGATTCATATGTATGTGTTAAAAAGATTATACGAGTATCAAATAAAATGTATAGTTTCGTAAACTTTCATCGATGTGTTTGTAAATTAAAATAATTTTAAAACATATATTTGTGAAAACATATGAAATGTGTCCAAAATTTCGCGTGCAGTTGTTCAAAGTTATTGCGACATAAATTTAGAAAACTTAGATGGAAATCAGATAAGTTTTTATTTATCTCTTTACACTATACTGTTTGTAAACTACTCAAACATATGGAGCAACATAAAAAGGAATAGCATTTTGTCAATATTCTAATTGATGTCCGATGATAGAGAGAAGTATAACATATTTTAATTACTAAACGAATCTGCTGTGTTGAATGTTGCACATTGAGTAGAGGATTTCCTATTTTTTTAACTTTTTTAGTAAACTTTAAACTTTTATTTTATTGTCAGAGAACTTTTTAATTAATATAATACAACACAGCTTGTATTAAGTTATTAATATTAATTATTGAAATAACAATAAACGTTGGATCCGACAGAAGAATTTCTTGAAAATTGACCATTTAAACCGGAGGGACTATAATAAGTTGATAGTTTATTTTAATTTGACTAATATCGTGCACAATAATCAACGTAATTTTATAATTTAAAATGTAAAAGTAAAAAAACAGTAATAAAAAATGTTAATGTTCCTAAAAATGTAATTGTTTTTATTCATTTTTTTTGCAAAAATTTAAATTAAACCTTAAAGTCATATTTTGGAACAACAGAAGAAATGAAGAAAATCTAGTATGATTTATTTTTAACTTTTATATGAATATTGCAACACCATAAATAACGTGTTTTAAGAAAACATAATGTTTAATTGGAACTGTAAATTTTGATAAGCTGATACAATTAAATAAATTACTTAGTTTAAATAAGTAATTTTTATGACAGGATCTTAAAAATGTATAACTTTGAAGTTAGTGAAGTTATTGCCAGAATTTTAGAAGGTATAATTCATTTTATTTTGCATGTTTTGTTATTTGAGTTAGATTTAATATTTTCAGTAACGATTATTTATTGTATTTTGGTGTTAAAGTTTAATAATATAAGCAATAGGACATTTTTATAAAGAAAATAATAACTAATTTTCAATTATTTGACACTCAATAATTTCTAAAAAGAGCTGTTTATCTTTAATAGCAAGTCCTGTATATAAATATCACAAATCAAAATCACATTTATTTCCAAAGTTTACTGAAAAAAAGAGAAGTAAATAGTTTATGTTGAAAAAATGAAAACAAATGTAGCATTTGGATATCAAATGGTAATATAATATACAATAATGTTCAATTAATACAATTCTAAATATTTAACATTAAATAATTTAACGCTAAACATGTGACTCAAACTCCGTAGTCCTCACCACCAAAACCTTTAACATTTAAAGAAAGCTATAATGATTTAAAACATATCTGAGCTATGCTTGGAGACTGTACAATATAATAGATTATTGTACCAAATTCGATTTTTTTATCTGAGAAATTAAAGCATATTTTAGGTAATTTCATGTACATCTTTATTTAAAATACATTGTCTGATTTAATTTTAATACAGTAAAATGTCTATTCTTCAGCTACAATAAAACATATAAACGATGAAGTATTATCAGATAATGCCCACTACAGCAGCCTTCGTGGATTGATATCAGTAATTCATTACTCATGAATCCTCATATTAATTCCCCTTTTACCTATGAGGAAGCACTCTGTCAGATTCTATCAATGGGAAGGACAGATTCTATAAATTAATCTTTTGTTATTCACTTTATTTTTATCTTAGATACTATGCAATGTGATTATGTTGATAGTAATTGCATGCTGTGTTAGAGTTAATCAACATTGACGACTGCAAAGCACTGTTTTGTACCTTTTGCAATAGAACAAATTGAATTGAAATGAATTGAACATCAGTGTAGCAACATTTCATCGTATTTTAGCGTTATTAATTTCACGCTGAATGGACGAGAGCTGCAGTGAAGGCGTACGCTTCAGTATGTTTATCTTTCATCTGCAGGCCACATGAGGTGCATTTAATGTGCAAAAGCTTTCAGTCAGCTACGCTATGTATAGAGACAGAGTTATATGGACAGTACTCTTTTGATGTATTAAATGCTAAAGTTTATTGACCTCGTTAATTAATTTTATTTGTATGAATAGAATAAACATGAACCTACCACTGATTGAATAACGTGTTAATATTTAAATCGTGCTTTGTAAATGAAATGGTGTATTTGTGTTGTAGAATGCGTATTTTCCTTATTACGAGTGAAAATCTCTGTCTTTCGATTTTCTAAAATGGTAAACCGTTTATTTGTGTTGAACTGAACAGTAAAAGTTGCGTATAATCCACTTTAGTTAATACATAAAACATATATAAGAAATATGTCCCAATAAATGTGAATTCCGCAGACTTCAGATTCTAGCGAGAACAGAGTCAAATTCTACAGACTCGTCAAACGCAGCACTACCGGATTCTATTGACTGGTCAAGCTTACTGACTTGTGAAAGGACTTGGTAGGGATTGTCTTTGGAACATTCTGACATCAGCGCGATTCGATGGCTAGGCTTAGTATTACTGTAGCTGAGAACTAGCGCAGCACGACCGAATTCTATTGAATGGTCCAGGTTACTAACTTGTGATAGGTCTAAATTGAGATTGTTTTGGAACATTCTGACATCAGCGCGATTCGATGGCTAGGCTTAGTATTACCATTGCTGAGAACTAGCGCAGCACGACCGGATTCTATTTACTGGTCCAGGTTACTAACTTGTGAGAGGACTGGGTATGGATTGTCTTTGGAACCAAATGAAATCAGCGCGATTCGACGACTAGGCCTAGTATTACCATTGCTGAGAACTAGCACAGCACTACCGGATTCTATTGACTGGTCCAGGTTACTAACTTGTGATAGGTCTAAATTGAGATTGTTTTGGAACATTCTGACATCAGCGCGATTCGATGGCTAGGCTTAGTATTACCATTGCTGAGAACAAGCGCAGCACGACCGGATTCTATTGACTGGTCCGGGTTACTAACTTGTGATAGGTCTAAATTGAGATTGTTTTGGAACATTCTGACATCAGCGCGATTCGATGGCTAGGCTTAGTATTACCATTGCTGCTGAGAACAAACGCAGCACGAACGGATTCTATTGACTGGTCCAGGTTACTATCTAGTAAGAGGACTGGGTATGGATTTGTCTTTGGAACCAAATGACATCAGCACGATTCGATGGGCAAGCTTAGTGCCAAGTTTGAATAGGTTGTATTTTTAATTCCATATGCACAATCTTTTAAAATTATTTATTTTACTATCCCAACTACAAAAATAAAGAAATGTTATTATATAATTCCACGTGGTATTGTAGGTATCAAAACCATCATGGAATTCTACTTTCCAAAAACAGCCAAAATTAATCATATACAATTTTTACTTTATCCGCTTACGAGATGTCATAATTATGTAACATATTTTAAATGTACAAATTTAATTTCTTTAAGTAATTTTTTATGTAATTAATGTTATTTCTAAAGCCATGATATATTTTTAAATATCATTACCGTCATAAATCTTTAAAAGCATGCCATTAACTGTATTTATATTTCATTAAGATAATCTAAAACATTTTGTCCTCTTTCTTGTCCACTTTTTCAGCTTCGTTGCAAAATCTTAAACAGTACTACTTTAAATGCCATCATAAAAGTTATCACGTTAGAAAACTAAACACAAATATTATTTTAGAACGGTCATAGCATTGGTTTTTATTTTACTAGAGTTGGGTTTTTAGTTCTCAAAGAAGACCTGTGATTCAGAGAAGAAGAATAAATAATCAAACCCCAAATATTTACCACCTTCAAAGAACCAAGTATAAGACAGACCTTTTATTAATTTGCCTTACTTCTTAAACTCAATGAGATGTTACATGATTAGATTGCCTTTACTTAGAACACAAGAATTTTGAAAACAATCCAATAAAATAATAATTCCTTTATACGAAAGCTCCATTCTTACAAACAATAATAACAATGTATATAGAGTGACATGTCTTTACTAGTACAAGTAAGTCTTATTCTTATAAACAATAACAATAACAACATTGGTTTTAGAGTCTCATGTGAGACAAAGTAAAGAACAAGCAAAGTTTTATAATAGAACTGTAACATCCTTAGACTTTACCACTGGTTCCGGGCAGTAACTGGAACATTTGTTCTCATCATTTGGCAGTCGAGCCAAGTTTGGCCAAGTAGGCCACAAGCACTTACAACTTGGCCAATAACGGGCCGCAACTACCGTGGTAAATAACAACCTACAAACACCTGCCTGCTTCTTTGTTGTCCTTCCATTGACGTTTTTATACACCTGCTCATAGTCTATACTGAGGTAAATTTAACATTTAAATCTATAAATATGTTATTTATTATTAAAACTATTAATTCATCATTTGCAATTATTAAGACATAACATTGTAAATATTGATTTTCTGAACTACTCACTTTGTTTTGCATAGTTTTTTTGGACTCTCAAAATCTTAAGCTAATTCAGTCAGTTTGGAAATGTTTTAATTTCTGTTTTAGGCGTTTTATATCACATCATAATTTGGTAGTATGTTTATACGTAGGCTAGTAAGCAGAATTATATAAATCCGGTTGGGAAGTCAAATTGGCCAGAAGTCTTGTTTTAAGAGGTATGAAATCCCTTTTCTTAGAGGAACAAAAAGTAACGTTTGAGAAAAAGATTTAAAAACGAGTTTACTTGTCGAATTCAATAAAACAGCGTTCTATCATTGCACTTTCTCAGTTTGAATGGTTGTACCAAATGTCGTAGTTCAGTGTTTATAACTTTTGAAAAAGATCTGTTAGACAGATGCAGTTTACTATGTTACATTTTATACGTCTGATATGTATACAGGGTTTTCTTTGAACACTTTAAACTCGTATTAAAAAACTTATAGTCCAAATATTAAAATTCTGTAAACCGGAGAGTATAGTACTAATTGAGGGAACAAAAAGAATGTTTCCAAAAAAGAGGTGCTCACCCCCATGCCCCACCGTAAAGTCAAAATTTTAAATGGCAACATATACCTTGTAACACATTACACTGAAGGTCATAAAAAAATGCTGTATTTTGGCAAAAAAGTAAAATTGAAATCGGCCTGGCCGTTTAGTATCAGCAGCCTATAATGAAATTTCTTACACAACAATATTAAACTATTGTACTACCGCTAATAACAACTAAATTACTCACTGAACACTGTTGTAAATCCTTTGCAAACCTCACATCAAATGTTCAAATTGGTAGCAATTGTTGTCCAAGCCAAAAAATAAACTATTTTGGAATTCTTGCCTAACCTTTCTAAAAGTTTCTCTGATCAAGCGACTGCACGCGACAGTGGACCTGTTTGTCAAGTCTTGGACACCAGTGGGATGTGTTTTAAAAATTACTGATTTCATTTTTTTGTTATTTATTAGATGACAATCATAAACATCACATACTCAAAATGTATTAATGAATGTTTAAAAAACATTTAGATACAGCAAAACTGTTCGTAGCATTTTTTACGTAGCACTTTCTCCACAGCAGATCATTTCAAAGTACTACACGCCGTATGTAGTACATTAACACTCCAAGTACGATAACACCAAGAAAATCTCTTCATAATATCTATAAATTAATTATGTGATAATGTAGATTATAAAAGAGATGATGCTGATATGAAGGAATAGTTAATTTTACCTTTTCTATAGTGGTCATCTTAAGATAGCTACTGGGTTTTGACTTATTATGTATAGTTTTCTCCTTTACTCAAACGTTACCCTTTAAACGTTTAATCAACGTGTGGACATCTAACATTTTCACTTTGTACAAATTTTGTACGTTGCAATTTCGGCAGATTAGAGACTTTTAAAGTACTACACTTCATAACAATCTAACAAATGCTTGCATATAATATCTATAACATAGGCTAATTCTGTGAAAATGTACGTGATAAAAGATATAATATATGAATTTATATTACTTTATTTTGTTGCCATTCAATGCACCAATGAAGCATTGAACGGCAGGTTATATGTACAGAATATTCCTTAGATAAGGTTTTACAGGAATAGTTTCAGGTGACACGATAGGGAATTATTACACTCTCGCCACGCTATCTCCTTGGAGAGAGATGTTCACGTATCCACCTCACCACAACTCTCGTGAGGTTTGTTTCTTGCCACATAACACTTCTATCGGCGATCTTCTGTATCCTCCTCCTCATGGGTGTTCTATAACGTCATCTGGGAGATATTCTGTATTCTACTCTTTGAGGTGATTCTATACTCTCCATACCATGACGTCATCTGGGAGAAAATATGTGTTCTCCTCTTCGGGGTATTCTATGATCTCCGTACTATAACGTCATCTGTGAGAAATTGTATACTACTCTTTGGGATGATTGTATACTCTCCTTACTATAATGTCATTTGTGAGAAAATATGTGTTCTCCTCTTCGGGGTATTCTATGATCTCCGTACTATAACGTCATCTGTGAGAAATTGTATACTACTCTTTGGGATGATTGTATACTCTCCTTACTGTAATGTCATTTGTGAGAAAATATGTGTTCTCCTCTTCGGGGTATTCTATGATCTCAGTACTATAACGTCATCTGTGAGAAATTGTATACTACTCTTTGGGGTGATTGTATACTCTCCTTACTATAATGTCATTTATATTAGACAGAAAATATGTGTTCTCCTCTTCGGGGTATTCTATGATCTCAGTACTATAACGTCATCTGTGAGAAATTGTATACTACTCTTTGGGATGATTGTATACTCTCCTTACTATAATGTCATTTATATTAGACAAAAAATATGTGTTCTCCGCTTCGGGGTATTCTATGATCTCAGTACTATAACGTCATCTGTGAGAAATTGTATACTACTCTTTGGGATGATTGTATACTCTCCTTACTATAATGTCATTTATATTAGACAGAAAATATGTGTTCTCCTCTTCGGGGTATTCTATGATCTCAGTACTATAACGTCATCTGTGAGAAATTGTATACTACTCTTTGGGATGATTGTGTACTCTCCTTACTATAATGTCATTTATATTAGACAGAAAATATGTGTTCTCCTCTTCGGGGTATTCTATAATCTCCGTACTATAACGTCATCTGTGAGAAATTGTATACTACTCTTTGGGATGATTCTATACTCTCCTTTCTATAATGTCATTTATATTAGACAGAAAATATGTGTTCTCTTCGGGGTATTCTATGATCTCAGTACTATAACGTCATCTGGAAGATATTCTGTATTCTACTCTTTGGGGTGATTCTATTCTCTCCACACCATAACGTCACCTGGGAGAAAATATGTGTTCTCCTCTTCGGAGTATTCTATGATCTCAGTACTATAACGTCATCTGGAAGATATTCTGTATTCTACTCTTTGAGATGATTCTATACTCTCCTTACTATAACGTAGCTCGAAGATATTCTGGGCTGTCCTCATCGGGGAGATTCTATGATCTCTATAATATAACGTCATCTTTGGTATATTCTGTTTCTTCCACAACATACCATCCTTGATAAGAGAAGATCGTACTACTAATGCCTAAACATTACTATGGGATAGTTTATAACCTTAACGGCACATCCTTCAAAGGGTTTATTCCATGCCCTCGAAATCATAGCCCCATCTTGCAAGAATTACATATCCTTCATAGCACACTATCCTTGGGTTATCTTTACCACCACACTAACTATTCCTGGGTAAGAGTATTCCATATACGTCTTCACAAATTCACTTAGGAAATATTCCAATCAGTGTTTATGTTATTTAATCTTAATTATGTCTATGTTCTTCGGGGATTTCTAATTCTCCCATACCTCGCTTAAACCTAGTTACACCTAAGTCCTTTCGGGACATTCTAATTCCTCTTTCCATTATCTGATCTTGACTTCGCCTCCGACCTTGAGTGATAGTATATTTCCCTTCCATTATTCTATCTTGATTAAGCCTACGCCATTACCTTAAAATGATTTAAAACCCGAAATTGTAATCTTTAAACCTCTATATGGGTTGTCAGGCTTATTTTTATTATATCAACCTTAGCTAAATAATCGAATTAGTTGCTCCATACGTAATTCCGTCAATAAAGTTTAAATGAATTATAAAATGTGTTCATCTACTAGAAAAACGAACAGCTATTTTTCTTTAATTACAGTTCAGTTTTTAGTTATACATGTTTCTCGTATATAGAAACATGAGGTATATAACCTCATGTTTATGAGGTTTGTGCACATTCACCCGGCAAGTGAGAGATCCGGGTTCGACTCCCGGCGGAGCAAGTACTTTTTGTGATTCAATGTTTATTGAAATTAAATAAGGCTATTGCCATTTATACAATTTAACGTAAATAAAAGTCGTTTGACAGGTGTTTGGTCTTCCGATCATATGTTAGTTTGCTTATTTAAACGCATATGTGACAGATACGGCCAAATACAAAATAATTGAATCGGAAAAAGTGAGCGCTCTGTGGTGTAATGGTAGCACATTCACCCGGCAAGTGAGAGATCCGGGTTCGACTCCCGGCGGAGCAAGTACTTTTTGTGATTCAATGTTTATTGAAATTAAATAAGGCTATTGCCATTTATACAATTTAACGTAAATAAAAGTCGTTTGACAGGTGTTTGGTCTTCCGATCATATGTTAGTTTGCTTATTTAAACGCATATGTGACAGATACGGCCAAATACAAAATAATTGAATCGGAAAAAGTGAGCGCTCTGTGGTGTAATGGTAGCACATTCACCCGGCAAGTGAGAGATCCGGGTTCGACTCCCGGCGGAGCAAGTACTTTTTGTGATTCAATGTTTATTGAAATTAAATAAGGCTATTGCCATTTATACAATTTAACGTAAATAGAAAGTCGTTTGACAGGTGTTTGGTCTTCCGATCATATGTTAGTTTGCTTATTTAAACGCATATGTGACAGATACGGCCAAATACAAAATAATTGAATCGGAAAAAGTGAGCGCTCTGTGGTGTAATGGTAGCACATTCACCCGGCAAGTGAGAGATCCGGGTTCGACTCCCGGCGGAGCAAGTACTTTTTATGATTCAATGTTTATTGAAATTAAATAAGGCTATTGCCATTTATACAATTTAACGTATATATTGTATATATATGCACCTCGTTAGTTTAATTTTTTACGAGGTTAAGTGGTAGAGAGGACTTTATAGTCCTAACTTCGCCTGTAATAAAGACATTTTTCATTTCATTTCATTTTTTCCCCTGGAAGGACGACAGATTTCGGAGTCACATATCACAAGTTAAATAATATTACAACTCTTACATGAAATGTACAATGTGGTAATTATGATTAACAGTGTACACATTATATCTTATCTCACGATTACAAAATTTAGGGACAAACTCACTATTAAGATTAACATGAACACATACAGGTATATCTCAGTGGTCGTATAGTCCATCCGTTAAACCAATACAACTCTCTAATCTGGCATCGTCCCACTTTCAACTTAAACTCATGTTCAATGATCCCTCATTATCAACGATTTAGTTCTTAAAAGTAATACTCCTCGCCTTAGTAATGAGAGGAGCATTGCTTGTTATCTGATTTCATCTTGTTTCAACAATTTCAATTCGCCTTATTTGTCTGGAAGTCGCTGACTCTATGTTTATGGCTCGTTACACTCTGAGAACCCAAATTGGGACATTATTAACATTTTATTGGCTTACGAGTAATTTCCGATTTTTAAGAAAACAAAGCTAAATAATGGCATTTCGATGGAAATATAAATGGTTTAGGCAAACACTAAAATTCTTGTTCTAAATTAAAGGCAATTTAAAAGTTGACAGATTTTAAAGTAGTTAACTCTGTAAATTTACCTGACATATGTTGTTGCGTGTATTGTAACTTAAAGAAGTTCTATAAATAACGGAATAGTTTCTGTTTATTCCTAAACAAACTCAAAATATTAGCTTAGGAAATTAGGATGGAGTGGGAATTCAGAAAATAAATATTTTAAAGTTTTGTCTTAATAATAGTGCAAATAAATAAATTAATATTTATATTATAAATAATTATGCACTTAAAATTAAAATGTTAAATTTACCTCAATGTAGACTATGAGCAGGTGTATAAATACGTCAATGGAAGGACAACAAAGAAGCAGGCAGGTGTTTGTAGGTTGTTATTTACCACGGAAGTTGCGGCCCGTTATTGGCCAAGTTGTAAGTGCTTGTGGCCTACTTGGCCAAACTTGGCTCGACTGCCAAATGATGAGAACAAATGTTCCAGTTACTGCCCGGAACCAGTGGTAAAGTCTAAGGATGTTACTGTTCTATTATAAAACTTTGCTTGTTCTTCACTTTGTCTCACATGAGACTCTAAAACCAATGTTGTTATTGTTATTGTTGTTATTGTTTATAAGAATAAGACTTACTTGTACTAGTAAAGGTATTATTATTTTGTTGAATTGTTTTCAAAATTATGTCTTCTAAGCAAAGACAATTTAAGCATACGACATGTCATTGAGTTTGGGAAGTAAGGCAAATTAGTAAAAGGTCTGTCTTATACTTGGTTCTTTGAAAGTTTTGATTATTTTTCGTTTCTGAATCACAGCTCTTTAGATTTTATATCTTTAAATATTGGATATCATTCTCCCAGAGGGAGTAACAAATTTTTAATTCTAAAGTATACAAAATTAATATTTATTTCCGTAACATTTTAAACATAGTGGTTTTTTCAAAACAAAAAATATGTCACTCCCTTGAAAAGGTTTTGAAATCCTTAACATCAGACGTTTTCCATTGGGCCTGATTGTAAAAAGATCCAAAATGACTACTTCATATGTCTATGATTTCTCGTGAAGTGACCCCAAAAATATTGTTGTGCTTTTTCTGGCTGCAGGAAACGTATTTTGAACTATTGTGACTATTATATTTTTTAAATTGTACCCAACCAACCCAAAATCCATTGCACCACCATTAGAGAACTGAAGACCTAAAACAAGGAAATTCAAAACAAATGTTTTGACCATTATAAAAAGTTATTTGAAATTTGATTTTAATGTTCGATAATTTTGATTATATAAAAACATACAACTGCAGTGTTTTATTTTTTCTTCAATCATATCATATGCGCATAAAATCAAATAAATTATTTTGGCCGTTTACTGCGCTTGATTTCAATATGATACTAATACCTACAATACCTACTGGAATGATATAACAAACATTCCTTCTAATGTTGTTAGAAACTATCACAAAGGTTTGTGGCTATGAAATTAAAAAATACAACCTAACTACTCAAATTTAGTAGTAGATTCGTGCTGATTTCACTTGGTTCTAAAGACAATCCAAATCCAGTCAATAGAATTCAAACTGCTGCGCTAGTTCTCGCCAGTGGTAATACTAGGCCTGCAAATCAGATCGCACTGCAACAATATTTTTTCTTTATAAAATTCTAAGGAATTCACATCCCAATGAAAGTGGTTTATATTTTTATGTATTAAGTGGCTTAAGTATGACTTTCATTACGTTGATCTCAAAAATAAACGGTTTCTCATTTGATCAAATTTAAAGGCATAGAATTATTCACAAATAATAAAGAACTCTACAGAAAATTGTAATAGGAAAATACACTTAATAAATTGTATTTTATGACTGTGATATAAAAATTAATATATTATTCGATCAGTAGACTAGTCGGTTCAGTTTTATTTTTTATTTAACGAGGTCAATAAAACACATACTCAGCATAATATAGAAAACTTTGGCACTTGATAAATAAAAAAATACTGTCTATATTACTCTGTATCTGTGCATAACGTAGCTGACTGAAAGCTTTTGCAAATTAAATGCACCTCGTGTGGCCTGCAGATGAAAGATAAACAAACGGGAGCATACGCCTTCACTGCAGCTCTCGTCCATTCAGCGTGAAATTAATAACGCTAAAACGCGAAATGTACCGACACTGATGTTTAACGAGCATTCATATGAAAATTAATTATGATTAATTAAGATTATTTATTTGTCTTTAGAAATGTTTATAAATTACATTGCATCATCAAGATACTTTATATATATATATATATATATATATATATATATATATATAAATAAATTAAATTAGGCTATTGCCACTTATACAACTTTAATGAATGTAAATAGAAGTCATTTGATAGGTATTTGGTCTTCCGATCATATGTTAGTTTGGTTATTTTAACACATATGTGAAAGAAACGGCCAAATACAAAATAATTGAGTCCCGGCGGAGCAAGTACTTTTTGCGATTCAATTTTTATTGAAATTATATATGTACTTGCCATGGTCATAATTTATAGTTCTTTAAATAGGGGATATTAATTGACACTTTATCAAGAATACCTTTGATAATTCTTAATGCTGTTTTTGCCACTCAAATGCTTTTTTTTCATTAATACAATTTCCCCACAGCAAAATTCCATATTTTATTTTAGGGTGGAAAATAGCATAATAGGCTTTATTTTATTAGCATATCCGTGCTGATGCAGAATTTTAATTTCCTAAGTAAATATGTAACTCTTACCAATTTTGTACACATTGCATAAACATGTGTATCCCAAGTTAGTTTACTATCTGAGTGTATACCTTTAAGTTTTACAGGGTTAAAATTTAAATCACCATAAATATTAGTATTGAAGGAGAAACATGTGTGCTTTGTTTTTTTTCTTTATTTATAACTAGAGAATTAGACATAAGCCACTCATTAGCTACATCCAATACCTAGTAAATTATATATATATTTTATTGCTACTCAAAAGGTTAGTGTCATCAGCATATAACACATAAGAACATGGCATATTATGTGCAAAATCATTTACTGCTATTACAAACAAGAATGGCCCTAGCACAGAACCCTGTGGAACCCCTATTTTTGCATTTATAAATTCTGATTTATCTCCACCTTATACAACCATGTGCTTACGATCATAAAGATATGGTGAGAACAGCTTCAGTTCTTTAATTTCTACACCGTAACCTTCTAATTCCTTTAGGAGTACCTAAGTTATGTAGGATAAAGTCCATATGCTTTTTATAAATCTATTAATGAGACTGAGCAAGCCATTTTATTCTATCAACTCTATAATTTTAATCGTATTGTGACCTTGAATAAAACCAATCTGTTTAAAACATACACATGAATCATGTGAATAAATTCTTCAAGTAGGGATATAATTAAAAAGGCACGTCTAAGAGAACAAATGTGAGACTCTCTCTGCCATTGGGTTTTAATTGAAACGAGAAAGTTAAATTGAGTTTCTGTTGTATTTTGTGGAGTACAGTAACAGGAATCTCAGGAGGCTTGATATGTGTCGGGAAGGGTGATTATTAAACACTGTTACAAGAATTTCTCATTTTAAGCTCACAAAACATGCCATAATGTAGTAACACAACATTATTGCATCGTTAACATACAATATAACAAGAACTATATTGCTTCTGAAATATTTTGAGAACTATCCAGAATTAAATCTTATGAAGACATCTTTTAGCTATCACAAATTGCAGCAACGAATCTCTCACATTTCCATTCATGTTATTGACATGTAATGTATCTATTATTTTTGTTATTCAATGTAAGGAAAAATGATCAAGTGAAGAAGAACCATACAAAAATAATTATTATTATAATCACGCTTTATTGCTATATTCTTAATTAACAAAAATGACATAAAATATATTACTTTTGAACTAAAACTTAATAAACATGTCCATTCACATCTTTGCATCTCGTATAAAACCTAGAGCATCGTATGAAAATTCTCAACCACATCTTACTTTTGGTTACAAAAACAAGTTTTTTTTTGGATTTAATAAACGTATTTACATTATTTTTAACACCATATTGACAAATAAGCTTTTTAGTAAGTTTAAATACTTTTAATATACTTAAATTCTTGTATGCTTATTTAAAAACTCTTTTTTACTATTAAATGTATTTACGGTCTAAAAGTAACAATACATTTATCTTGGAAATCATATTGAAGGAATATGTATCTTTAAGTAACAAAACAACTTTTACTTTCTCACTTACAGTTTTTCATCCTGTTTAAGGCGGAGTTGTGAAGTGTTACTAATGGACACTTAACAGTGGGGAAGAAGGGAGAAGGTTGAAAAAGAAAACCATTAATTACTTGAAAAAGTGAGCTGCCAGTACTGTTTTAAGCTCGGTGGCCCTCCAAATGTTACAAGGGTAACGGACGGCAGATGCGTCGTATTTTAGACGATAATGTGAAATAATAAACTTACATAAAATGATCAAGTCTAAAAAGTAATATAAATAAAAGCTTTCCTAAAATTCTAGAAACAGATAAAAATACAATTTATATCCTCTGAAAATAACGTGACACATTAAATGTAACAGAAAACTCCTTAGTAATTCAGTGCACTTTTCATGTCCCATTTTAACTTTTCTAGTTACTTTCAATGATCTGGAAGTTATATACAGTCAGTTTAGATAACAGATAATTAGATTGTTCCTCATAAAGTTTGAAGTTTTAACACAGGTATCCATGAAATCACACCATCATAAAGTTAATTCCTTTCTTAGAATATCCTTTATGATTCCTTACTAAATACTCTACCCTCTCCTCCATGTACACAATAAAGAAAAATATAAGATTTAATTAAAGAAATATACATTTTTAATGTATTTATTTACATTTGACCATTTGAATCCTGTTTTTTCTCCTCACCCTTTAACTGACAAATACAATGTTCTTTGTCTAAATTTTGTTATTGACGATGGAAGATTTGAAAGGATACCAGGATTTCGGACATTTGCCATAGTTATATGTTACAAGAGGTATAACAAAACGTTTTGAGGATTGGAAGTTTCCCTCTTCATCGGGTGAGGGAAGTATTAAAACATAGAAAAATAAAAAACAGAAAGAAGAAAAGAACGGAAAGAAAAGGTTCAAACATACCCAAAAGCTGCTTGGAGTCCAGCCCAGGAGTTGTCATTGCACAGGATGCAAGTCCCGAGCACAAGTCATGAGTACGAGAAACACAATCACACATCACACTAGCACAGGCTACAGTGGGATACTAACAAGAATGTCGACGTCGGCTCTTTCATCAGCACTGCGTAATGTCTTCTAACCAAAAGACTATAGTAAGGAGGGGGAAGGGGTAAAGGCAAGCCGCATCCGAAGTTTGACTTAGCGATTTTGGGTATGTTTGAGCACTTTTCTTTTTTACTGTTTTTTTATTTTTGTAGTTTTTTTCTCTTAGGTCAAGAACCTTATAAATTGCATTTAGTCCTGTAAGAACCTTAGTGCTGCTTCTGGAGTGACAGGATATTCAGGATGGGTAAGGTTAGGGGTACAGGCTGCCTCCTATCATCCATGAGGAAGAATTAGAGCACTAATCTCAAAGTCATGTCCCCCCGCAAGAAGGGGAAGGCCAGCTCTGAACTAGCCTCTCCAGTCAAAGCAGGCAACTTCTGATAGTTCGGGAACGAACCCCACCAAACTCTAACAGTTATCTTCCGTAGTAGACTAGATCTATCGAATTGCTCTTGCACCTCAGAATCTCGACGTTTGCAGTTAGTGATGTGCCGCTCCTGGACATCCATAAGGTTGCCCAGATTTAAGTGTCACATCGGTTTTTGCTGTGCCCAGTGGTATGTTCAACTGGAAGGTATAAACCAGCCAGAAGTGATCCCTACTGGGCATTCTGTATGTTGTAATACTTCCCCCACCTGACGAAGAAGATTCCATCCTCCAAACGTTGTGTTATACCTCTTGCAATATATAACGATATCAAATGTCCGGAATCCTGTTATCCTTTTAAATACAATGTGATTTTATATGTCCACATGTAATAAATTTCGATCGAAGATTTAATTATAATTTCTTAAAACCCAGTAAATTATGGCTTTTACCAAACAATCTTGTTTTCAGTCTGCAACATTGCAATGAAACAATGGCAGATGGCAATACTGAACAGCCATTTCTCTCTTCTAGGTGCATCGAGGAAGTGACGGAGGTGACCAGCTGTTCCTAGGTATTTGGACTCGCTCAACAGGTTCTTGCACTCTTGACTCCAGCACGGAATATAGTTCTTATAAAGGCCCCATTGAATGCAGAGTTTAGCAGTAGACAAGATAAGCTTTGGAAACCATGATGTCACGGTAAAGTCTAGATGAGGCTACTTCTTTCAAATCCAAATAACCCTTTTCATTGTCTTACATGTATTTACGCAATTTCACCTGAAAAACTTTCATTAGGTACCAAGCTATGCAGTAGGCAGGACGGCCCGCCCTACAAAAGCTGTGTGAAATGTCCTGTCAATTACAATTTTTATTACAATTATTACAATTTGAGTATAACAATCAAAAGCTGTAGTCCAACAGTATTTAAGAATAAAGTACTAAACAGACCACCATTTCTATAAGAGACCGGGATAATTTAAATGGAACAAAATCACGGTTTAAAAAGTAGATAGTATTTTTATATTGCCAACTAATTAGAAAAGAATTTTCACTAATTTTAAGATAACTGTATTGGGGATTCGTTGAAGTCCGAGAAAAGTTGTTTATAAGGCGTGAAAGTTTGGAAAAGTTTCCCAGAATATTTATGAAATCGGGAATATAATTAAAATTTGTACGACAGTTAACCCAAAGTGAACTGACAGTTAACAGCTGTTGACACTTTCAGCTGAAGTTCATTAAAGAGAGATAAACATTTCTTTACATTTAAATTTTAGAAAATATTAGAAATACAATGCTTAATCAGTAATGTATTACACACTGCAGAGATGGAGTTTCTATGTAATTTTGAATTTAGATTGCGTTAGTGATGAAATGAACCAGCTAATACGGTTTAAATGGTGTTTAAACCCCACCTTAATGATCAAAGCTCTGAATCATGTAACATGTACATGATAATGATGTGTATGTTACATGTAAGACACTCGAAACTGGTTGGCTCCCTTGACATTTTAAATGACATTTTTACTGTTAACAGTAAAAAAGGGATTTCACACTCTTCCCCTTAAATCGGAAGCAGAATACAAGTAATAGAAGTAAATAATTTTTCATCAACGTACACTTTTTATTCTAAAATGGATCCCAAATGTGTAATTATTTACTGGTAGTAGACGCTTTTTAACCCAAGTAGATCTTTAGTACCATCCATCATATATATTTTCTTGATCAGGGCAACATCAACTGTGAGACTGTAAATAATTTATACCGGAACTGACTATTTTAGATTAACTAATTTTTCATCATACGTATGTCACACAATTTATTGATCATGGCTATAAGACAAATTAAATATTGGCTTTGCAAATATAATTCACTTGATCGAGAAGTTCTTACACATGTGCAAAGCCTGAGTAACTGCAGGTGAAGCCACGAGTAACTGCTAGTCTTATAAATAAAAATGAATTGCTAAATTTGTTGCTAAACGCTATTCTTGGAAATGACTGGACCAATCCGGCTAATTCTTTTTTTTTATATTTGTTGAGGACTGAGGAAGATTGTTATGTAAAGAAAAATCTTGACATTTTTTCTAAATATTTTAGAATTTGAATAAATCATTATAATATTTATGAAACATAATCCAAATTTGACTGGCAGTAAACAGCTATTGACACTTTCAGCTAAAGTCCACAAAAGAAGCATACAAATTTTTTTAAGCCTTTGAGGTCGGCCAGGACAGCATCTGTTCCACTCGTGATGAGTGGCCGAGTAGCCACTCAGGGACACATGCTGTCTCGCACTGTAGTGCTTTATTTTATATCTCCTAAACGAATTAACCTTTTCATGCCAATTTTTTTGTTTATTTCTTAAAAGGTTGTATTTTTCACAAAAAACTAATTGAAATTGTTGACTTTGTTTTGAAACGTTTACTTGCCAAGAAAGTAATTTGTATAGTTATTGTGTACTGTTATTCATCTCCAGTTCTTCACACATTTGGTTTCAGAAACCGTAGTTGAAACGGCTTTGTTCATATGTATATATTTTCTTGATTCATAATTGAGACAGGCAGACTTAGCAAATTACAAAGGTGCTTTCACTAAGGCTACAGCCTTCATTGTGAAAATTGTGTGTGAAGCCGTGGGTAACAGCTAGATTCTCAATAAAACTTTGTTGCCTTAAAAAGCAAACCTTATGTTCGATACAGTAGGTTCCCTCATACCCGGACATACATAAATTATTCAAAAGTACCTACAACCATTTTTTACTGTTATTTTTTTATGATATCTTAGTTTAATCAAATCTTTTGTATATTATAAATTTAGTGAAATATCATTTAATCGCCTAAGAATGATTTGGAAGGTTGGAGAAAATCTGGTTCATTACAATTTTTTTATATTTATAATGTTTATTTCTAATGTCACCAACATATTAAAACATCATCAAGAAAGATAGGTGAATAGTTTTTTTTTTAAACAACCCTTATAATATCATTTTAAAATTAAGACAAGTTTAGGATAAAATGATTAAAAACGTAAAAGTGCTTCCAGGTGGACGTGAAGGGTTTTTCCAACAAAACAATTTGCCTCATAACTTAGTTCCTCAAAAATGAATACATATTCTAGCTTTTTTCAATAGCTGAAAATATACCTCAAGAGTTGATTTGATGTGAATTCAACTCAATTTCATCTTTCACTTAATTAGCCTCTAAAACCATACTGTAACAGATCGCTGAATGACTGCTGGGTAATCCAGACAGAGATCTTTTGTAGTCTTGGTGTCTCTGATGTTAAACGATGTAAAGGGTCGTTACTGACTTTTTTAGATCTTTTCAGACAGACGTGAACTCCATATTCCATGAGTCAAGCCTGTGACAGCATCAGAAACACTGCACATGGCAGAAGGTGAAATGGACCTAAACTAAACATTCACATATTTGAAGCCAACTTATTACTTGTTAATGATAAAAAGATTTAAAAAATAATATTTTCTCTAAATTATACAATTTATAAAGATGTTAAACCTGTTAAGTTATTAGGAATACATCTGGATAGTAGACTGGGTTGGGACCATGATATCGAACAATTATGTAAGAAATTGACATGAGTTGATTACGTAAATTAAGAAAATGTATTACCTTAGACGTGCTAGTTTCAACTTATTATGCTTTTTTCACTCACATTTAAGATGTGAAACAACATTATGGGACAAATTAGTGTTGTAAAAAAAGCTTTTAAATGGCAGAAAAAGGCACTGAAAACTATTAAGAATGTACCTTTTCACATACAGAAACATGTACCAATTTTAAGGGAACTAAAAATAATTACAATTTCAAATTTGTATGTTTACTGTTGTTTTGTGAATTTTAAAGAGTCGTTATGTAATTTTTTAACTAGAAAGGAAATTCAATGTTATTTTACCAGAAAAAAACATATTCTTTTTTTCTAACTGTCAAACTTGTAAAAAATAAATCAGCCAAATGTATATTTAAATTAAGCTATTTAACAAAGTCTGTACCTATAAAAAGATTTAAAATAGTAGTGGAAAACTGGTTAGAAGAGAATTTATTTATTCTGTTGATAGCTTTTAGCCTGTGATACTAGCACTATAAATTTTTAACTACATTGATAAATTGTTTTTATATTTTAAGTATTTTTGTTTGTGTATTAAGTGTATGTATGTGTTATTATTATTGTTTTACTATAGAGTATTTATTTAATTATTATAACTTCATTGTCAGCTGTTATTACCTTATAGATAACTACCGATAATTTGACCTTTAGATAGAGATTTATATTTATATTAAGAAAATGTTAATTTTAAATCTGACTTTGTCAATTGCACAATGCATTTAAAGACAATAACAATTCTTGATTCTTAATAATGCCAGTACAGTATTGTTCCCCATTCCAATGAATACTCAAAAAATGAAGTTTTTAGCATGATATCTTTTTCAAATGCAAAAAAACACTTGTTTCTCTCAAATTTTTCTAAAACTTGCTGAAGTACGTGGGAAACCGTTTATGTTCAGATTCATTACGTTTTAAATTATAACTAAGGAAAAAGTGTGAAAAATTAAAACGCGTAGTCATTTGTAATCTAGGAACTTAGTCCAATGTTTTATTATTGAATGCACACTACAAAGCATAGATACAATATAATCTTTTTAAATATCAGCTACTATCTCATCACAACATTGTTTCCCTTCATTAAGTAAAATACAATTTGTATCTACCTTGTTGGATCCCTGCTTCACCAGATTAACTTTAGTTTAAGACTCTCAGACTGTATAACCAATAGCTAAATTCGTTATTAAACTCATTATCTTTCTAAAAATACCAGAAAAAGATAATATGACTTCTATACACTGAATATAAGTATTGATGTTAAAATATGTATTTTGTATTACATTTAAATTAATAATACAGCTTAAGGCAAGATAGTTTTTGTGAATTTTCAAAATTACTGTAACTTAAATAGTTAAGTAGGAATGTCCGATGTTTAGAATCTTAAGAGTGGCTTTGTGTTTATCTCTTTAGACAGGAAAACATGTTCTCAAACTTCAACATTTTACATTCCAATTATATGTTAGAAAATTAACGTGTAGTTGTGTTTTATTAAGACAATGTTCTTGGCATGGCAGTGATGGCATTCAAGAAGCACTCGTAGATTTTAAAGACTACATGTCTCGTACACTAAACATATAAATAACACCTTTTACATCAAGCAAGTCATTACTCGATGAGTATTTACCACAAAATCAAAAATTACAATTCAAAACGTCAACAAGAATGCATTATATTTATCGAAAAATTACAGATGAACGTTACTTAATCCTTTTAAATTACTTGTATACTTAAGAGAACAGATAACTTCTTTAATCTTACTTAATTACTAAACATATCAGTAACATAAAATTTAATGGTTTTAGATATTAAATTACATATGAACTTAATGAGGAGTCAGTAAAGAAAATCAATATAAAAGTGAAAATACAACTGAATAACATTTAAATTACTGTATCCAACTTTTGGAAATTTCCTCTAGAAAATAACACTCTATAATATGAAACATGTACATAATTTTAAAGCTAACCATCTGAATGAGATATGTATAAAAATTGGCAACTCTTAATAAACTTTAGAAATACTTCCTACATTTAAACACTAGCTGGTAAATATAACTTTTTCATAAACCAAAATTTTACCAATAGCATTATTAATATATATTAATATCTCTATAATTTGGAATGCACTATAATCCGGCATTTTCCCCAACCACATGTTGGCAAACTGTTAAATTATAAGAAATCACAAATTAAAAATTAAATCCACATTGAGTTGAATACTTGGTGCACTGCAAATTTGTTTGGCATTTCGAGTTCGCTATTTGATTTCCTCCGTTGCACTATGTTAAATGTTAATGACGTTTGTTTGAACGAGGTATGTTTGCGGACTTGAATCCAATGTTTTCACGATCCATATCTTATATTCACAACTAAATTGTGCTCGAAAGAACACAATTTTCATTTCATAATATTTAATTTACATTAATTCATTTAAATTGTCTATAACACAAAATATTCCCTGTTCTGCCAGTCTCAGAACTAGAACATGCCGGATTAAACTCGTATTATCAGTTGTTGAAGAACATGTGCAGTTTAGAAAATCTGCCTGACAGTTTTAAAAATGTGCTTAAAAACAATCGTGCACAAAATAAAAATTCCACAATAGAAATAATTTTAATGCAAAAAGGATAAATTAAATTTTTTAGCAGAATAAAATGGTAACTTAGAAAAACGCAACTTTTGACGAATGTGCGAGCCTAAAAGACGTATCATGTTTACTGACGAAATTAACAAAAACTAGAGTACAAAATGTTGAACCTAACTCTACGTCTAGCACTAACCACCCAAATGTAGACTGGATAAATACACCGTTCACACATCAGGGGCGCCTGGCTAAGCTAAGTAGTTTTTACAATATTTAGTTGAATATCGGAATATAGTATTATACAATATAACATTAGAATTTATCTAGATATCAGCAAAGGCCAACGTTTCTGAATCAATAGGGCATAAGCTACAATAGGACCTGTGTCGAATAATAAATCTACATAATAATATACACTATACACAATAAATAAAGCTTTCAGCAATACCAAAATCAAGCGAGGAAACCCTGTACACAAATAAATTCTTGGATACAGAATAGAAGATAATCCTATATTGTTTAAATTACAGCACGATAAAATAAGTCTAGTAATAAAATGAATACACAAAAACCTGCGTAATAATAAAATAGATGGAAGTCAACATATTTAAAATAGCAAATTACTGTATTAATAAAGCATATGATAAGTGTGATCAACAATAACAGAATTTTTCAAGTTGTTCGACAAACTTTAAAACAGAAAGTATTTCATCGTGAATCAGCACTTAACACTCACTGACAGTTCAATGCCTACATTAATCTTGGTGGTAACCTATCAGAGATTAGTCTGATAGAGAAGTGAAACGTAGCACAGACTTAACATAAGGAATTAAACAACTAGGGAGGTTAAACTATGTGCACTATTTAATTCAGAAACGAGCATCATCGACATATCGGATTGTCCCATCAAGCAGGTCGGGCTGTTCGATAAAACCAGAAGCACCATCGGAGAAAAGCAACCTTCGAAGAACGTAACTGCTGTGGCGGTCCAAGCGAGTGGTACAAGAGTAGATTTGTGCAAGGGGCTGAATCTGAGAGGTTAGAAGAGCCTGGCTCGGCGCTTGAGTTCATTCCTCTTCCACTGTGGCAGTCGGTAGAACTCTATCCGAGAGCACTGGAACAGTGTTTCAAACTCGGCTTCCGAAAGGTGACGCTGCACAAACAAAACAAGAAAATAATATTCAGATGAGACTCTACTGAAACAATTTTTGAGGTGTTTTGACAATTTAACAAATTTATTTAGACCAGCAACATCAAATGTTATTGTTGGTTCTATGTGCTAACAGAACTAAATTCTATTAAACAATAATGTAATCATAAATTTAAAAGAGAACAACGTAATGTTGCAGCATGCAAATAACCTATATATACCTTCTTATTAGATATATATATATAAATGTTTGTCTGTATGTCCTTTACAGAATCGTACACTATTTGACCAATAATTATGAAAATTTTTATGTATATGTATTTTTCCACGGAGAACAATGATATGTATATGCTATATCCAATGATGTAACTCGCCACCAGGCGGCAATGCAAAATATAAAAGTTTTCAAAGTGCCTGCAAACTATAAACTGCAATTACAAGACAGTTACATGTAATAAATATCAAACACTATTTGAAGGTACTTAGTTATAATGTATATTTGTCTTTAAAGTAAATTTCTGGTTGAACTTAAAGCTTGAGTGTTAGACCACTTTATAATAAAATATATGTACGTGTACAATGGCTATAAACATACACTTTGACAGATTTTCTTGATCGTGGCAAAAAGGCAAACTCTATATCGGCATTACAAATATAATTTACTTGAACCAGAAGTGCTCATACACGGGCAAAACTTACGAAAAGCGTGAGAAGACGCGGGAAACAGCTAGTAATATATATAAGTAAATTGAAGCAGTGAAACGGCAATCTCTATGAAACAGCTATAAACATGTTATGCTGAAAATTATTGCTTTGTTATTAAAGTTTAAGAAATAGATGTAGTGAAACAATCTTGAGTTTGAGTCCATAATAACAATGTTACACTTGAAACACATTTACCCCCTTATATTTTATCTTATAATTACAGGAAGTGTCTCGTGTTCACTATGTACTGTAATTAACACGCATCCAACCACAGTTTTGTTTTTCTTTAAAAATGTATACTTTTTGAATATTTAAACGATTAGGTACAAACATGTGTTGGATTTTTTTATAATCAATAAATGTATAAAAAACATTGCATTTTAATTACAAGTAAATATATATACAAAATAATATTTTACTACTTTTAAATAAAAGTTCTTAATTTATTCAAATAGTTCTGGTTTCCTTCATAACTCAAAGACTATTAATACTACACCTATCAAATTTTTAGGAGTTACTCAGGACACATATAGCAGCAATTAGAACTACAATCATATTGGTGAGTTAAAAAATGTCATATATCCTATAATTAAGAAAATTTTGGGTACATTTTTTTATATTTTTATTATAAAAATTAATTCATCATAAACAAATAATTTAAATAGTTCATATTAAACTTTTGAGTATTCAGTAAAGAATATAATTAGGTATTTCACTAAGCACAAGGGCCTATAAAATTATTCTGAAAACCAGAATCATTTTAATACATTAAAAATTGTATTATATAAAACAAAATTAGTAAAATATTATTTCCTTCAAAAATATTTTTTTAAATAACTAGGACTGGTATTGAGCACAACTTCCAAGTTTCATGGAATTTGGTCTTTATTTGAGGTGACAGTAAAATATTTTACTACTCATTGCAAAATGATTTCGTCTAACTGTATCAGCCCCCTTAAGCCAATATGTTTTACTAATGTTATTTTTCTGTTGTATATCAACCCAATCTCATTGTCAAAAAAACATTTTCATTGAAAAATTTAAATACATATCAATAATTCTGACAAATACAGGAAACAGTCACAGTATTCTGTCCAAACAGGTAAAAAAATAAGGTGAATTTGGCCAAGCAAGAAGTTGTATACACACAGCAAATAATTACTCTGAAGAAGTAATTCTTTACAGACGATAAAATCAGCAAAATACGTCTAGTTTGGCTAGGGATAGAAAAATTCGTTATAGAAACACATTTTTCTAACAGTTAAGACGTAAAAATGAAAAAAATTTACTGTTTTATGGCACAAAAAGTATTCCAAAAATCTGTGAAATTTGTTGAGGCTTGGAATAAGTTTTTATTCACATTTAGATCTTTTGACAGTTTTACACCTGATATATATACTCGTATGACTGCAGTGTCGCCAACCCACAACAAATTTTCCTTAAAAATGGTTTTTCAATTTGTCTTTTGGGAGCTTTAATTTATATTTTCATGAATTACCTCTAATAAATACAGTTTTAATAACAGGTCTACATACAAAAATAAATTGGTATGATTTTGTTCCGATTTTACGGATATATCCGCAAACCACTCACTACACACATAGACTAGCAGATATCAACGATAGTGATAGACAAACTCACCTCGAGATTACACCTATCGACATCGGCAGGCAGTCTATAGTTGGTGATAAGCAGCAGATGATAAGGGTATATCTTGGGGGGCTCGGAGGAGTGAGAGGCAGCCATGTTGGGCAGTGACCGCCGTAGGTGGGGGCTGTAAGACGGCACATAGCCCAGACCTCCCGTATATGTCGACGATGTGGCTAGCTCAGGACCCTACAACGGGTGTACAACAGATTCAGATACAATGTCTCCACGAAGACAATCCCAGACAGACTAATGCACCACGAAGGTTGGGAAGCCTTACAACTATCCCTATTGCATTTAAATTGTGGATCAATAAATATGTACTGACAATTTCCGTACTCATCTTCTGCTTAGAACTATTATAACTGTGATATTAACTACAGCCTTCTACTGTGTTAGTACAGTTAACCATAACCAAATACTTGCAAATTTATATGTAAATAATCGAGTTTAAATTATATTGTCACAGGTTTTATTTGAAAACTTTAAATTTTTAAATACTCTTTAAAAGAGGCAATTTGAAACACAAAAAAGTACTTCAATCAATAAATGACACAAAACTGCCAAGGTTATAACAAATATTATTGTTTATACTGGAACACATAGACATTAAATGACCAAAAACAAATCTAGTTTTTTTTTAAACCAAAGAAAAAGAATAAGAATACATTCTGCATTTGTTTAGCAGTACATCATTATTTACTAAGGTGATGTACAATCATTCACGTAAATTGGATTATACTGAATTATAAATTTTGGCTAATTAGGGACATGATTGCTTTAAATTATTTTATAAATATAATTATTACATTACTTACATAAAGTTCTTTGTTTGATGGTTGGACATTTGCCCTAAGTATTTGTTACAAAAATAGAACAATGTTTCGAGGACTGGAATCAATCGAGGGGTAAAAGCCATGTAACAGATATTTACTTTATTTTTTTTAATGAACAACTTGGTTTGTTGTCAAGTTGGACTCTGACAGGTTTCATGCCACACATTTTGGCCTTTAATTGTTTGTGTAACTTTAACCCTTTGAGCAGTCAGTATCTTTCCAAACATCCAACAAACCCCAAAATGTGAATTTTTAATTTGTTTAATATATTTTTATCATTGTATCCTACTTTATATTGTGTTAGTTCACAAATGATGACATTTTGTGGAAAATGTCATTTACAAACTTTTTGATATAAAACAAACGTTAAAAAACCCAATCTTGGTAGTAAACAATTGATAACCCAGGATGTGATTAGTATTAAAACAGTTTGCTTCTAAAAATTACTGAAAGATAGTCGGGCAGTTTACTAAAAATAAATAGATTACAACATATATGTTCACATTACTTTACGGCAAATACAAAAATGCACGGTAACATGAAACAATTATTAAAACATAAGTGTTCTACTTTTGAAAAACAATGGCAAATGAGTTGTCCTGTTAAATAAAGTTTCTAGGCAAAGTTCTGGAAAGTTTAGGGAAATCGCTTTTTGAACGACGTAAAAATATTTTATTGTGACACATTATATTTAGTTCATGCCATCTAATTCTATATTTGGGTTTTTGGATTCCAGGATTTTTTTATTGTCAAACAAATGTACTGACAAACCATGCCTTTCTTGCCACAGAAAAGTAATTTTTATAAGCACTACTTTCTTTAGACATTCATAAATTATAGCTATTACATTTATTTAAGATTTATTTTAAAATTTTACAAAAGATTCAGAGCTTAAATGACTATACTATTTTAGTTATTAAATGCTTGACTAAAAGCAGCAATTTACAAGATTACTGTTTGTTTTCCACTAAATGTTAATACAATTCTGCTCTTTCTATCACCTAATTAGTCTACAATCCAGGAAATCCTCACACCAAAATGCCACATGCAAATCTAACATTAGTTTGTTTCATTTCAAGTGCACTGTTTCCGTTTATTGGTAAACAACGGTAATTTACATACAAAATAGATTTAACTTTTCAACAAATTTATAACCTTATCTGAATTTAAACATAATTTCCTATATGTTGGGATACCTGTATATTAAGTAATAATTTAGCATACACGCGTACTGAATCTCGCATTTTTACAATCTTTGCTAGATGAAAACGGCTATTAAGTTCAGACTATTCTAGACTACTACGTGTGGACGGCTAGACTACGACAAGTGAGTGAGAGATACGTACCAGAGGACCCCTGCCCACCTCGGAGACTGAGCCGCCAGAAACTGTGAAGGGAGAGAGAGAGAGGGTCAGATAAGCGTGGATGCTAAAGCTAAGCGATGAGGCAAATATGGCCTATACACCGGATTACATGTCATTTGTTATCATCCAATTGTCAAAGTAACGATGTGTTTTGATGACAATGCCAAAAATATTAAATCAAATATTTATATGACCATCTAACATGTTGGCTACTGTCCCAGTATTTTTATAACCTAATCCTCGTAATATGAACGATTACCTGAGACCGATTGTGATACTTGCTTAAAGTTACTACCCCTTCATAACTATTGTGTTTTGTTTCCTATGTAAGTAGTAGTGATATTTTTTTCTTTTTACGTGATTATATAGGTTTTTAAATAAATCTACAAACGTTATCATAGAGTCATTCGCTAATAAATTATAGTTTGTTCTAAACATATAAAACATGAATATGTAGGAAAGCATTCTTAAAAGTGATGCAACCAGAGTTCGAGTGGACTAATTTGTTTTTAATTTTTGTAACATTTCTTGATCACCAGATCTTTATGAATGTTTTACTGAAGACTAGGCAGGATAGAAAAAATTCTCTAAAGTCGTTACCTGAGTTCATCTACTTGTAATTGATATACTTTTCAGTAGAATGACAAGCAGGAACCAAGTCAAAAAACAGGCCAGCCCAATAACAACAGAGACACAAACAGGTCAAGTACTGGGCTGATTCTAAACATCAAAAAATTGTGATGCTTGTCCATGATAGGAATCAACACATCACAGATAGATAAAATCAAGCTGCTAGATGATTTATAGCATCATGAAATCGTGATATGGGTCTGTAATAGGAACCGAGACATCACAGATAGGCCTCGTCAGGCTAATGGATTGATACAGAGCTTCACGGAATTGTGACATGAGTCCATGACAGAAATCGAGACATCACAGATAGGCCTCGTCAGGCTAATGGATTGATACAGAGCTTCACGGAATTGTGACATGAGTCCATGACAGAAATCGAGACATCACAGATAGGCCTCGTCTGCTGTTGGATTGATATAGAGCTTCACGTGACATGAGTCCATGACAGAAATCGAGACATCACAGATAGACCTCATCTGGCTGTTGGATTGATACAGAGCTTCACGAAATTGTGATATGGGTCTGTGACGGGAATCGAGACATCACAGATAGGTCTCGTCTGGCTGTTGGATTGATACATAGCTTCACGGAAATTGTGACATGAGTCCATGACAGGAATCGAGACATCACAGATAGGCCTCGTCTGGCTGTTGGATTGATACAGAGCTTCACGGAATTGTGACATGAGTCCATGACAGAAATCGAGACATCACAGATAGGTCTTCGTCTGGCTGTTGGATTGATACATAGAGCTTCACGGAAATTGTGACATGAGTCCATGACAGAAATCGAGACATCACAGATAGGCCTCGTCTGGCTGTTGGATTGATACAGAGCTTCACGGAATTGTGACATGAGTCCATGACAGAAATCGAGACATCACAGATAGGCCTCGTCTGGCTGTTGGATTGATACAGAGCTTCACGGAATTGTGACATGAGTCCATGACAGAAATCGAGACATCACAGATAGGCCTCGTCAGGCTAATGGATTGATACAGAGCTTCACGGAATTGTGACATGAGTCCATGACAGAAATCGAGACATCACAGATAGGTCTCGTCATGCTGTTGGATTGATACATAGCTTCACGAAATTGTGATATGGGTCTGTGACGGGGATCGAGACATCACAGATAGGTCTCATCAGGCTGCTGGATTAATATCGAGTATTACAAAAATGTAAGTATGTATATTATTACTAAATTTTGTTCAACTTGGTCGGTAGCCAACGTGTTAGTAATTTTAATATCATATTTGAAAAACAATATATTGATATATTACACCTTTACTTTTCATTTCTATAATATTTTTAACTGGATTTTACTCTGAAATATAAACGTGCAGAAATGAATCTGAAATTTGTGAAGTAATTTAACCTTTTTCTATGCATGCAATGTCGTTGAATGTTTACAATGCGTAATTTTGTTAATAATTTAGTATGCAAAAGCTTTTTGAGAATACAAGTTATATCACTATCATATTGTATTGTGTCCGAATAATAATACAAAAAATATTTTAAGGATTGCACTTGAAAGCATATTATTTATAGCAATTTGAGGTTTAAATTTGTAAACAAAATTTCCATATTTGCCTCTTCAGAATTGTACTGCACTACGTACACAGTATTATACTACCAATATTACTTTCAATATTAAATACTTAAACTAACCAATTCTGCTGGCCTGTAATGCATTTATTTTATGGTATCCACTTGAATCTGGGCTACGTTTTTTACATACTGTATATGTTGGCCTGATAGATAGTCACTGCCACAAGACAGATCATTCTGTCAGATGTCTGTCAGCCCTGGCTATATTTGTGGGACTTATAAATGAACTTAGATAGACGTGTTGTTATACCATTACATTTCTTCTAGCGAATCCAGATAGACTTTACACTTTAATTTTGAACGTTTATGATTGTTTATTTATATAATAATTTAGAATAAGCAAAATATTTAAATTCTTCAAATGAAAACTTCAACAATACCATGTTAATACCAAATAATTCAAATGAACCGAAAACTTTGAAATACCATCTATATTGGTACAACACATTTTCAACATCCAAACCAGCAGGTTACTAACTAGATAAAATACAATTACAACGAGTGTACTTCAAAGATTGAACAACTACAGGTATATCCATTGTGAATAATTACATGAAAGAGGGCACAACTTTAAAATCAAATATTGTTGCTAATCGGTGAATTGAAGTAGTTCACAATATTTTGTAACTTCATTGGACGGATTTCATTGCTCATAAAGTAGAGTAATGGTGTTAATGATAATTTTGAACTGTTCAGAAAAGAGAAAACATCCAGTATACCCAGAATTGCTTAATAAATTATTCAATGGTTTTACTTATAAAATGTAAACACTGTACATCGACATAACACAAAAAATTTACTTTCATGTATAATCAGCAACTCCACTTCTACAGAGGAATGGCCCATATGTGAACAAATTTAAATTGAAACATAGATAAATAGTGTATTGTTTTTAACAATACTCTGATATATTATTACTTGTTAAAGTCAACAATCTTATACAGTTGGAACTCATCACATTGCAGACAAAGATGAGGAAAAATAATAAAGAAACTTTTACACATATTAAAGGTTTTATATGTTTAAAACTAAAAAAGCATGTTTAATGTGATTCACGAAAATTAAAACCAATCATATCCTCTTAAAATTTAACAACAATTATTTTATTACAAACACCAATTTTAACTCACCACTTTTTTGTTCTCAACAATCCACATTTATGTTTTGAATGAATATAATTTTGGTAAATTGTATAAACAAAACTATATCGCCTTTTAGCATATAAAATTCAAAAACATTTTATCAGTATTGACCAAGTTTTATTTTAAGTTCCAACTGTCTCTCCAAGACTTTTATATTAAATACATTTTGATTTATTTTTACATATAAGACTCCCAATAATCCTTTCCATGAGACATACTTCTCTGTAGATGAAGAGTTACAGATGTAGGAAAATACATTTTTATGTCCTATGTAGTTCAAAGAATTTCAGTTTCAACAGTTACAAAGCATTCCTTGACATATGTTGTTGTTCAACTATTTTTTTTTTTTTTATTGTAAAATAAATATCCCAAAATTTAGTTAACATCCTTACAAAAATAGTGCTAATATAACTATTTGATTGGTTTTATTAACACTAAAACCTTTAACTGTCTCTTTTATTTAAATACTCCTGAAAGAGTAAATGATATTAAATGCCATTGTCATGTAGATTTATTTTATTATAATTAATATTCATAAAATCTCTGGGTGACAAATCCTAATCAAATCTCACACATTTATTTCAATTTTATATACACTGGAACACAAAAAATACATATTTATTCATTTTTAACACACGATAACCAACAAACATAAAGCTTTCATGAGGTGCACATTTAATTTGACTAATAAAAAATGAACACAATGTTAGGCACGAAATAAAATTACATTTAACACCAGAAAGCGAAGAACACAGTAAATTAAATTATGTTAATAAAGCAGCAACAAAATGCAGTGCAAGGTTAGTGAGTTAAACACAAATATATTAGCGAGTCAAACTACTAGGGTAAACAATAATCAATTTATATTTTTCTCTTAATATTGCTCTGTTATAATTTTGCTATAAATTTTGTGTTTATTATGTTAATACATATTATTTAATTACATAAGATGAAAGGTATCTAAATCCATTTTAAATTAATAAAACAATTAGTCTAAATTAATACTATTTCTAACAGTGGAATATTACTGTATTTAACCTTTGCAAAGTTTATTTAACTTTTTTAATAAAGTATAGTAAATAACTTGACATACTTTATGATTATTATATAAACAGATATAGCATGGTTAAGAAGACTTTACTGGTGGCCATCTTGATTTTAGGGCCATGAGAACAATGTTCAACTTCAAGAACTTAACAACCTTATTTCAAGGTCTTTTAATCTCACAATATTAAAGATGTCTCATTTTTAATCTTAAATTTTTGTACTCTATCATTTAATATTAAAAAGTTATGCATTAAAAACGCTACAAAGCGTTTGAATGGATATTCATTATGTATTTAAATGTAGACATTTTCCAAAATTTTACAAAGAAAAGAGATACATATATTTCAAATTTAACATCATTCTTAGACGGTAAAATCCAGTCATTTCTGGCTCTTAATGTGGTATCTTAATAAAGTTGTGGAAATTCCTGAATAGTCTTAACAGAATTTAGGTCTTTTAAGTATTTTTGTACATTGCTTACCGTTCTTTCCGCTTTAATTAATCTATCAGCAAATTTATTAAAACTGACACTAAACTAAGAAGTTTGCATGAAATGAATACTATAGAGTGGAAACTAACTATAAATTCCAAAATCCGAGACACACATCCCGGCACCAATGATCACCACAAATTAGTTCATTCACAACAGCCAGATGCTACAGATATTTATAGTAGTTTTGAGACTAGTTTATGTTAAAAACTGTAAAAATACCTATAAATTCATATATTTGTTAAACAATCTTTTAATATTTCAAAAATGTAATATTTGTTATTTTTATCAACAGCTAAACAGTTTTATTAAACTCTTGAATAAGTGAAATAATAAAAAAGGCAGAAAGTGCAAAAACATAGTAATAGAAAAAGTAATTTTAGTTGAATTAACGTTCATAAAAAGAACTGTAGAATAGAAAAGAAAATTGGTAGAATGTGACAAAAGCAGCAACAAAAAGCTGACAAGGATGGGTGATGCTAGAGTCAACAAACACACAACAGAGACAACAAAATAAACATAATTTGTAATCCTAGACTAAATAAGTGGTTTCATCAGAATATTGTCATTTATGTAATGTAATACATTTGAAAAAACACTATATATTACTCACAAATGCAGTACAATTTTTTTCGTTTTTCCCTTATTCATACTGCACGTGACTGTCATCTAAGTTTTCTGTTTCATACTGTTTTGAAACATTGTTAAACCAATACTGCCAGTAATGCATATGTGCTTATACAAAGTGATTTGGAGGGTCCTCCGTGTATTGTGATTGCTTGAAGCTTAATTATCAATAACCAATTCAATTGAACAGCAATCAATATGATTTCCTTATTACAGGCTGCCAGTCTTTTGATAATTTGTAATGTACCTGTTATTATCCTTGGAGAAGTCTCAAAAATAACCAGAAAAGAAAATATTAACAAAGAACGTCATAAATAAGCGATATGAAGCCATACTGAGTGCAGTTTCACCACACTGGTTGGTGACTAGTTCGACCAATCACAATACAGCTTAATTGGCCCCTTCAACTCACTTGTATAAGCTGATACATATTACTGGTAGTTTCAGTTTAACTGAGATTCTGTTGGCTGAAGAAATAAAGGATGTTTCAAAGTCGGTTTATTTAACAAACAATAAACAACAGTTACCCACTAAGTTAAACAATTAAAACCTTACAACAGATAATTAGTTTTTATATAACATCTGAAAATGTATAGAAATATTATATTATGTTATCAACAACTTAAAAAAAATAAAGTAGCTAACTTCTCAATGATATTGAAAAATAGCATAATGTAATAAATTTCAGCCAATCACACAGCCGTAATGAGCACACTTGGTTTTTATCAATGATTTATAAATGATTATGTTATTTTTTATTGTAAAACCTCAAGTTATATATAACAGCAGATCCAGTATTGTCTTTCTGAATTTGTAATATACAATTTCTACTTGCACGCAAATAATTACTTAACATATTCATTAAATAAAACACATGTTCATAAGACACAAATGACACTTTTGATACACCTATGGTTAAAATGCTGCAGATATGTGAAATTCTAAATGTTTTATAATGAGAAATTACAATATTTTAGATTTGTTTATTCAATGGTTATAGTTTGAAAAAAATCTATGTTGTTACAACTATGACAATATTCTGACTGTGGGGGTGGATCATATGGATAATAACACAATACTTACTGTCTGATTTGCCGCTACTAAAGTCCGTACTGTGTGTTTTCTCCCCAAGGCCACTAAATGAGAAATCACCCTGTTTCAGGGCAAACAAAGGCACAAATCAATTGATATGTCTATAGGAATCATTCGACATTCCAAATGACACTTGGCACATAGTGCAATAAATAATACTAATTTATTAATGCGAAGATTAAAAAAAAAAAAAAAAAAAAAAAAAAAAAAAAAAAAAAAAAAAAAAAAAAAAAAAGTACAGTTTGGTAACAAAGAAGTTCTTTTAACACAACAGTCGCAACTTAAAATGTTTTTGGGGCTGGATTATTACTGAATAGATTTTAATTTTACGCTCTTAAAAATATTTAACTAAATTATTGTCTTTAAATAAAATATTTTCTTTAATTATAAAACTGAAGTATTTAAAATGTTTTTAATACATTACATTTTAATGGCAGTAACCAATACTGTAAACAGACAACTGCTTTTTATTCAGTTAAGGGCGCTTTGAACAAAAAGTAGTGTATTTTATGTTTATAAATAATGTCATAATTTCAGTTAAAAATTGTTTCAACACACTTTATTACACTAAAGGATTCTATAAATTTCCAAAACTAAATAAAATAAAATAAATCAAAACATTAAGTCTTTGAGAAATAAATAACTTTGACTACTTTCAAAACTTAGAAGCAATTCAATGAAGAGTATCATAAGAATGTGTAATTGTGTATAACATTTATAATTATTCTAAAATATTATAGAAATAAAAATAAATGATTCAGAAGCAAAAAATGCTGAAAGCTTATTTTATATCAATAATACTCTTTGATTTACTTTTTATAAATTGTCTGATGGATTTACATTGATTTAGAACAAATAATGGAATCACTTTTACGTATACATACATAGATAAGTAATACACACTGTATATAGAGAACACATTAAAAGAGGGTTTTAGCCATTACCTTAATGTGCACAAAAGAATGATTTGGAAAAATATCACCAATTCCACACATTAATTCTCAGTTCATGCATGCACACAGATATTTTTAGCTGGTGGAGTTTCTCCTTCCAATATGTTCTAGAATGGGGTTTTGGGGAATTAAATCACCCAAATTTTGTTACATGGTTGATATTCATTGAGATGGAATTGCGTGTATCATTCAACTTTGGGTTTATGACCCAGAAAAAACCATGAAAGTTTATTGAGACTAATGTGCAATAGTGAAATTCACCATTAATGTGTCCTGAATCATGATTTATAATTAACGCATTACTGGTGGAATAGACAATTAAAATCAAAATATTTAGTAAATTGGGTGATGTCCAAATTGTAAATTTCTACTATCCAGGAAATTTATAAAAAAGAGGAAACAACTTCATAAAGTAAGAACCAATGATACAGTGAATTTTGATGACGGCGTGTTACAGTTTGATTCTTAAAAAACCAATTCTTCAAGAGATGCTATTTAATTAAGTCTAGTTTCTGCACTCAATAAAACTGATTATTTTGACATTTAAATTACAAATAAAAACTTTGAATGATACAAAATTAAAAATTTAGTTTGAAATTGGTTACAATTTAGAAAATTGGAGGATTACTGATTTTATTTGCAAACTTAAAATTAATAAATTTGTTTAAATTATATAATGTGATAACTTTTATTGAAACCATATTACAAGTGAAATTATTAAACTTGAAACTGTAAAGGTGAGCTAAAAAGTTGAAGAAGAGAATCAGCATTGAACGCGTTTGAACTGTAGCAGTATTAATTAATCAGTATTAAGGTTGTGGCCTTATGTCAGTGACTCCAAATTCTAAACTTATACCACTACTTCACAGAAATGTAATTAAGCAGGCACTGAAGCTATATGATATTCTGGTGACGAGTTTCGTCACAAATAAATTGACAACAATGGTCACTAATTAATGAAACGTCAAATGAAGTTGCAATCAATGTATTAATCAAGCAGAAAAACACACAAAAATAGAATTTATTTAAAAAAATTCTAAAACCAGGTACTAAATACTGAAAATTAAATTAAATTTGATTTCAGATAGAAAATCTTACCCATATTTATTTCAAATACTCATTAAAATAACGCAATCATAACCAAGCCATTTTTTAAAAAACAACATCTTTATCTTACATTTATGTTAAACTAAACACTCCACCTTAGTTTCTAAGTAAATTATAACATTACTATAAGTGACTCGGATTGGTAACTGATCTCTTATATTAACCTATAGTTATTGCTGTGTGATGAATATGGTTGTTCATGCTTTTAACTAAGCTTGATTAAGAATCAATAATCAATGAAAAACATTTAGAAACTTTCCAAATATAAGATGACTGAGCTTTGTAAAGTAATTACAATGCTTAACAAATCTGACCTTCGTTTAAATTTAAAATCAACCAATTATATATTTGCAGCTCATCATACAGCTCTCTTTGCTCGCTACTGGGCTGAGGTTTACACGATTATTACACCATTCTCTTTAAATCAATCCAACATAATGTGGTCACAACTATAAAACAGTAATTTGCACTATTTGATCATGGTTTGTAAATGATGCAATCTCCCACAACGTAATGAGTGAACACAAAAATGTAGCCTGGAAAAGATTTTGGGAGGGGGGTTTCAAACAACTGATATATTCCCGTAATGGACAGAGAGTAAGGCCCCACTTTGTTCCTTAAAAAGTTCTTGACCCGTTTCTTTGTTGAGAACAATCTTTCAGCAGTACATGTCAGTAATCCTGAATTATTTATTTAAATAATAATAATAGTTTGCTAAAAAATTAATTTAAAATATGGGGGGTCCGGACACCTTGGACCCCCTTGCTGGATACGTCCTTGAGTGAAAATAAGATGAGTTTTGAAAATAAATTAGTTTGACTCATAATCTAATTTTGCTAATGCTAGAATTTTATTGAAACAGTGATTAGATTTAAGGCTGTATTGGAGTTGCAACTCCTTTGATTTGATTTTCCTTTGGGTACTCAGAAACTCCTAGCCCAGAATTGGCCTATCTCTAGTTTTGATACACAACAAAGGAGAAGTTTGAGATTGAGGAAGAACTTACAGGGGTGGCACTGCCTGCTGTAGAGCTGAACGTGTGTGATCTAGGTGCGAGGCCGTAGCCAGGCTTGGGCACATGTCTTAGTGCACTCACAACTGTAACCAAACACATGCTCGTAACCCCTTACCCCTTACCACGGTTACTGTCACTTACCATCTGGGCCTCACATGTCCATCATACGTCCATTGAGTTGTTTCTTCATCTGTTGAGATTTCATCAAACTTCAAATACAACATTTTAGGGAGATTTTTGTCACTTTTCAATTAAATACAAGGTAGAAATTAAGAGCTCCCAGAACTGTTATTCAAGCAGAGGTTTGCTGAAGGAAAACTGTCCCTTGCTATAAAAAACAGCACTGTTGGTGGAAGTGTCAATCCATCAAGCATTGTTTTCGATACTTCCTTTAAAGTTCCAGTTTATTTACAAAAGGGCCAAGTTAGTTGTTAAATTTTTGGTTCCGTTTTTTTCCATTCAATCAATGATGTTTGGCGTAACAAGTATTGACATAATATCTGCCTGAAGTTCAAAATTAAAATGATCCAATCCTATATTTTTAATTCTTAGTCAGAAAACCAAGGTTCATAATGGTTACTCTGGGCGTTGCCATCTTTACAACTCCTTCTTCAGAATACGTCATCTACATCAGCCATGTAATTCATGTCATGGTAAACGTTTACTCTTACTCCACTATTTCTATGGGGATAACATTCTCAGAACATTGGCAAAAAAGCACAGTGTATGTTCAAATAATCATGAATATTTTGACCACTTAAGTTCAGGAGTACTAGCATAAATACTTATTTGACTGTTGTGTGCATTTCACAGTCAATGTGCACAATTCCCTCAAATAGAATCTACAGAGTAGAGAGAAGCACCCAATTTGATGTTGTGACAACTGAAAAAAATATTTATGCTATATAAACAATGCATTTTTTGTAAAAAAATATGTTACATAACCTTCTTCAGCATCTTAAGAGCCAGCTCAACTAGCGACCATCTTCAATTTACCAAGAACAACGCTAAACCTTGTACATGTTTACGTAGAATTATAGAAAATGTCTCATTTTAAAGATATAACTAATGCATATCCAAATGCTTGTTTTAGTTTTTATTATATATTTTTATTGGTGATTCAGAAAAGGAACTCAAACTTTTCTGTACTTCATCAATTAAATATTTAAAAAAATTTTAAACTTTTCATGAAAAACCAAAATGCATTTGGATGTGTAGTAATAAGATCTTTCAAAATTAGACATCTCCCAAAATGCGACAACCAAAAATAAGAGCGTTAAAGTGCATAATGTGTAACATTGTTCTTACGGATAATTATTAAGGTCGTTTCTCTATTTCTGGCTCTTAAGGTTAACAGAAGACCATTATGAAAGGAAACAACAATCAAGCCACAATGCTCCAAAAATGACATTTTAAAATTCAACAAATAAATAGAGGCCTATATAGAACATAGGCTACAATTTGTTATGGCATTGACAGAAAGAAGGCCTTAAGCCTAAGTGCTTTCTCCAGTAATGCTGCTAACCGTAGAATGAGAATTTCCCCTTCGGCGAATCCTTGCTGAATTAATAATTATTTATAACAGTAACTCTGGAAACTTTTAACTATACCTTCTACCTTGAATTTTTATAATGCGGTTTTTATGTTTCAGGTAATATTTCAATGTGAAACAGAGATTGCTCAGTTGACACAGATGAAGAAACAGCTCAAAGGCAACGAGGAGAATCCTGCAGAAGGCAAAGTGTGTGGTAGGTACTCACTGAGTCGAAGCGGGTGGAAGCCGGGAGAGTCGAGGCCTTGAGGCCATACCCGGGCCGGGGCGCCACATTCTGAGAGGACACCACTGACAACACACGTGCAAGCGTTACATCACACTATTGTACTCTACCAAGCGACCAAACACACATTTACTGTATATCAACTTATTTATTTATTGTTGCATTGTGGATCAATTTGTGTAAGAGACCCGATAACTTGAACTATATTAGATGCAATATTTTATTTAAAATCTAGTTTCTATTTACACGGGGACACTGTCTAACTAATTGTTTCCAACACTCAAACTATAATCAAATCACTACCACTTGTCAGCAAAATAATCCAACCAGTTTGAGAACTTTAAATTTCGCATATACGAAAAACAATACTCATAAACTGATATAAAACTAGACAACAGGCTATCAAACAAATTCTTCAATTAACACTTGAAATAACATAGAACATGCCAATACGATGGTATCTGAACTAACAGGTCTGGTATTAATTTGTTGTGATCTGTGCAAAAACGAAAATAACAAATTATTACTTTCTATTTGATGAAGTCAACCACTACATTTTATCAACAACAAGTTCACAATCTGCAATGAGTTGATAAAAATGTATTTTTTGTTAAATGAAAAATATTCTTTTACTTTAAAACAAATGCATTATTTACTTTAAACTAAATTGGTAATTTTAAATTTATTAGACACAAACTTCAAACATTTGCTCCTATTTTATATTATAATACAACCTTGTTTTAAACTATTAGAAAAGAATCTATTTTGCATTTTCTAACTAACATGATTAAATAAAGATTTGCCACGGAATGAATGTACAGCCGGCCACTACATGTTCTAAAGCACTGAAGTACAAAATGATTTATCGCATACACAAACATAATGCAAAACTATAAGACAACGTAAGAGTACTAAACAAACAATTAATTTTCCTGTTTACATACAGCAATAAAAACGTCAATGACAAATAGATTGAAAAATTATTTTGAAATTATAACTGAAGCAGAGAGTTAATAATAAATAAATATAACACCAAGAAGACTGTTATTTACACAAGGTGAACTGACACAGGAAATGTGATGTTACATAACATACAAAGTCTAGCTATCTCAGCGGCTTGCACACTTACCTCTACACTCGGGGGAAACTATATACAGTATTGTACGAGTATGTGTAAACCGCTAGTCATACAACAAATAACACCAGCATGTAACAACATAATATATTCTGTACATCGATCACATTTTCTCAACATCACTTAAACAAATATAAATAATATTTTTACAAACCAAACTAACAAAAATGATGATGTACAAGGCATGTTCAGAAAATAAGTACCGTTTTTTAAAAACAAGTAAAACAATTTTTTTTTAACACAATTTTATTTCTACATGAAAGCCCAAACCTGAAACTATTTTTCGACATGGTTTCCAGCGATGTTCAAACACTTGTCGTAGTGGAAGATCAATTTGTCTATACCCTCTTCGTAGAAGGTTCTCACCAAAGAATGTAGCCACAACTCCACGGCAGTTTTTATTTCATCGTCGTTTCAAAGCGTTAGCCACCTAGCTCACGCTTCATGTGCAGGGACAAGTGGTAGTCAGACGGTACCAAGTGAATAAATGAATATTGTTGAACCAATGTTTGAGTGTCATCAGCAGTATGGAGCCGAGCATTGTCATGGAGCAACACAATTCCATTACTGAGCATTCCTGAATTGCTCGCCTTAGTTTTCTTAAGATTTCGCAATACTTTGCCACATTAATGGTTTTACCTCTTGGGAGAAAACCAAGCAGCAAAACACCTTTCCTATCCCGAAAGACAGTGCACATAATTTTTTGAGCAGACATTGTCGTCTTGAATTTTGTTTCTTCGGGGATTACGTGGATCGCCACTCCATTGACTGCTGTTTGGATTCCGGGCTGACATGACGGACCCAAGTTTCATCACCTGTCACAATTTTGTTTAAATAATCCTCACCACCATCACTGCACTGTGTGAGAAAAGTCTAAGCACTTCCGAGTCTCTTGGTTTTGTGCACATCAGTGAGCATTTTTGGAACCCATCAGAAACACAGCTTGCGATGACCTAAAAGCAGTTCGTAACAATTTCGTACAAGAGTGCGTAAAATTTGTTGGAAATCGTCAGATAGCGTTGTCATACTGAAATGTCTCTTCTCTTGGATTTTTTCATCAACTGCCCTTACCAGATAATAGGTGACGAGAGAAGGCCGACCGCTCCGATTGTCATCATGCTCATTTGTTCGACCACCATTGAACATTCTAACCCACTTTCTCACCATTCCTTCACTCATCATGTCTTTCCCATAAACAACATGAAGTTGACAATATATTTTAGCAGGCTTCATATTCCTTGCTTTCAAAAATCTTATTACAGAACGAATCTCATAATCGAAGGGATCACTAATTGTCTGAAACATTTTAAACGTTCAGAGAAAACTGAAAACACAACGTAGAACAACTAAAATGGCGTGAATCGATAGCCAGTGAGCAAGGACGACTAGTGCGCATGAGCGGAACACCGATTGCAGCGCTACGGCGGTAGTACAATGAAACAGTACTTACTTTCTGAACACGCATCGTAAGTTTCTTTATGATAATTTATCCAATTATAAAATGGTATTTATCTAGAAAAGTAATATTTGATAATACACCAATTCTCACATTTATGTAACTATGGAGAGGCAATGCGTAATAAACCATTAGAAAGAAATAATATCCCAATAAAAAAGACTTGTTTGCATCAATGGTTAAAAAATAAGTAAAAAATAGATAACATTATATAGTATTAAGAATAAAGTAAAAATTTATTTAACTACTTCTTCCATTTAAGAAATGTATGGAAAAGGGATAGGCCACTTCCAATCTTCACTAGCCCTTGATTAAGAGTAACATTAACCTAATGCACTTGAAGGCAGTATTTATAATTTGTCTTGGAGCTTGTATGGCCAGCTCTACTGGCTGCTGCCATTTTGTCGGAAGCATGGATTAATTTTTGCCGTAATGTTATCTCAGGTTGTATGTCCAGCCAAGATATAACACATCCAGTGCTACTGGCCACTAAAGCATAGCAGTTATTTTCTAATATTCTCTTTGTTTTATATTAAAAGTTGAGTGCTAAAACCTATCAAGCAGCGTTATTTTTAGATAATTTTTAAGCAAAGCAGTAAATTTTAAATTAGCCCATAATTCTTTTCTAAACATTGACTGTTCAAATAAGACGCATGACAACTTGTTTTCATTAATAAACATTTACAGAGCATTACTGAAATGATGCCGAAGTCATCAGGTTGGTTTTTGGTTACGTTTATTCACTACCCAATGACGACCTACGTTACCAGATGACGGATGTTTCCGATATGTTTAACCATCGATAAAATTAAGAAGGCAATATAGATGAATTTATTGTTAAAATGTTTCATTGTGAAGCAGCTAAAAGTTACATCAAACAGCTAGACAAGAGCACAGCCCATGATGAAATGCATGGTGAGAATGTTTAGATAGATTTTTTTCAATTCCTATTATATTTATCTTGGTAGTACCATGGGGTTATATTTATATTATTAATGTTGTATCACAAGAAATCTGGAAGTATGTGCAGGCAAAACTGTTGTCACATTTGTTAAACATATCGTAGCAGATATTTTTCATTAATACCACAAAACATTATGAAACATTCATATAATTTCAAAATGGACAAATTAAGTGTTTCTCTGATACTTCTGGAAACAGGATTGTACAACAGATTGTGAGTAAAAAACTTTAAATGGCTTTTCTAACCATACCTTCTTATATATATTCTTCCAATTCAAATGAGGGCCTATTGGAAAGTAAATTGCTTTAAAAAATAAAAATTACATGTAACTTACACTGCTTTTCATCATATACCATTCAAAGAACAAACCGGAATATTATTTTAATATGTAAAGTATTTACACTCCAGAAATTTCATGGTAGAAATTTACAATTTTCCTTAATCTCCTAAGCCTAACCTTCCCCTGCATACATATCCTCTCTATGTGCAAAAAAGAAGACGCCTGTGAATCATGATAACCAACATAACTATTCCTGATAACCAACATAACTATTCCTAGCGGTTTTTAATTCATTACACGTCATCAATTATAATGAACTATCTAATAACCTGGACTAGGAAATCATTGGAAATGACCAATCCCTAATTAAATACACTTTTAGATTTTTTCTTGGTGACCAAATTACTTTTAAAGCTTCTAATTAAGTTAAAAAAATACTCAGTATGATGTTTTTGACATTATACTGCAGTTTTCACCTGATTTATTGTATTTCCCATTTAAACTGTATGCTTACCGTTGTAGCTTGGAATGGCACCTACGGAACGCCCCATGGACGAACGGTAGCTGGAGCTGCGGTCAAACAGTTCATCTTCTTCCCACGGTCTTGGGGCATCCAAGTTGCGAGACGGTGCTGCCAACACAATTGTCAGCATTACACTTGATCTATGCTTGATAAACTAAGCTGACAAGAAAAATCAAATTGAATTATAAATAGTGCTTCCAGCTCAATTTGAAGAAGTAGGTAGACTTCCGACAACTGAAATATTATTCATTTTGTTCTAGGGGGAGCTACAAATACTCAACGTCTTGAAAACCATTTGAGATACAAAGAAATTGTTAATTACAAAATGTTTAATAAATGTTACTTGCATACCACAACACTTTTTATATTCATAAATAACAAGCTTGAACATTGTTTTAAAGACTGAATCGCTGCCGTATTGAAACAAAATGGAATAACAAGCTAGCCAAAGAACTTAGACACGATTATATCCATATATATAATATTTTGAACAAGAGGTGGTTTTACGCTCTGAGAGTCTTGTTCAGTGAAGTTATGCAGACATTTTTGGTACGTGGCACCATGAAAACATATCTAATAGGCTGATTTTGTATTTAAAAAATCTGCCTAATAGCTAGCAATTTATGAGGTGAATATTTTTGTAACAATATGTGTGCGACATGACTTAACCTAATATACTAGCTCTTCTAGCATCAGGAAGTGGCCAAGTGGCAGGATATGAAATATTTATTTGAAACGTTTTCAATTCAAACAAAACAAACATTAAACTTATCGTTCAATTCTAGATATACAGGTAACAACCGTATGACTTATTTAAGTCGTTGGGTAAAAGATAGGTTTGGATCAGACAGGATTTGGTTGGAAACTTGATAATTTATCTTCATAAGGCCACTAATTATTACTTTATTTGCTGCACTGTTATAGGTTGAAACAACTTATTAAAGTTAAAGAAATATGAGTACTTTTTTAGCCTTATTATTTAACTTCAAAATGACTTGTTAGTAAAAGCCTTGATAAGCTTGCACAAGTCACACCCACTCCTTTAGTTACTTATCCAAAACTAAAATTGGAATATCAGTATTATTTTGTTATTACTGTTAGTTTTATCTATGTGAAAATCAATATTATTTTTATATAACTGTTAGTTTTATTTGATCAAATTGAATAATCAGTATTATTTTGATATTACTGTTAGTTTTATTTGATCAAATTGAATAATCAGTATTATTTACTGTTAGTTTTATTTCATCAAATTTGAAAATCAGTATTATTTTGATATTACTGTTAGTATTATTTCATCAGAGAGAGATGATTATGTACAGCACAAGTTGTTTTATCTTTCTTGCTTAGGGTTCTTCTCCAACATTTATGAAATTTTATCAATAAATATATAAGTGTGGGAGTCAGACATGTAAACTCACAAGCATTGACTGGTGACTGATAGCGTAGCCTATACGCTGGCTCCTTCGCTGCGTTCGGGGTCCGTGAGGCGTTCCGTGGATCAATGTGTTCACGCTTGTATTGACGCATCTTTTCTCTTTCTCTTACATTCTGCAGAAACACTTTCCCTATTCCAGATGCAATCTTGCTTAATTCTTCTTCTTCTTTCTGTAACAAAGAATAAAAAATGAAGAATGAATATTGTTAAATAAAATTTGTCCGTAGCCTATAATGTGTTCAGTGTAGTTAAAAATTGCAACGTTTTAAAATTACCAATTATTAATGGTAATATAAATATTATCTAATATAAGGCTCTATCACTATTTTTAAAATATTCCGTACCATCCAACACACTCACTCATTTCATATCCTGTATAAAGACTGAGAAAAGGAGCTTAAATAGGACACCTATTTAAGCTCCTTTTCTCAATCTTTTACAAGGCATTAATTAAATTCTTAGAAAACACCTGACCAAAAAATCTTAATGTTGACAGTTTTGTTTGAACACACATTAACCCAAAATCTTATTTTTAAATAATATACTTTATTAAATAAAAAGAAAAAGTAATTTATTGGGGTAACTTTGAGAATGCAACAGTATATGTCAAGAAGTTGTAGTAATTAAACATCTCAAAATTGATTTTAAGAATTTCCCACTTAAATCTTCAAAACATTTCTTAAAGTATTTTTCTTATAGTTAGCTTTTGAATATAAACATTCAAAGCACATTCTCATTTGTAAGGTATTTTGGTTGAATTGGCCTATCAAATTTTCAAGTAAATATAGCCTACAACACAGAAGAAAACCTTAGCCTACAATACAAAATAGCCTAAAATATTCGTTACCTTCAGCTTCCTCTCTTTCATTTCCTGTTCAGTGGCTCCATCTATCGTATCCTCATCGTCCGACTCCGGCACTCCTTTGTACGAGTCAGACCATCGCCTCCTCCTCTCTGCAATAAGCCAAATAACATCAGACTGCCATCTTCTACATCCCTTAAAAATATAATTTCTACAGTTTCTAGTATAATCTTATTGTATAAGAACAAAAAGCCAACCTTCACATTTTTCCCTTTAAGGTCAAGAGGCAATAACAACTTTAATAACTAATTATATTGTAAAATAGATTTATGAATGTGTTAAATTGGTATTTTTTTGTCAGTGAAGATTGGGCGATTTTATAACCTGAAATATGCCAAGAGAGATCAGAGGCACCATAAAAATAGCCCCATAAAGTTTAACACATTTTTTTATGCATCTGACCGCTACATGATTTGATCATACCACTCACTTCCACTTCAAAATATTCTGACCATTTGTTTAGTCTCCATTTTTCTACTAAATTATCGTATTTGATTTATGATCTGCATTGCACAGAGATTTTATTGCACATCACATTGAACTGAACATTTTTCAAAATCAAAATATTTGATACAGTTACTATTTACTGGCATAGAAATAGTACATTTAACCCTTTCCGAGCCAATGACGTTACTACACGTCATGCCTAAACTAGCGCTAAAAGCCACTGACGCAAAATCAATTTTTTTAAATATTATTTAAAAGCATTTCTGGGTAACAAACTTAGTAAAAACTGTTAAACAAGGTTTATTTAAACAAGGGACAACCGTTTGTGTCTATTTTGAAGATCATGGCTCTTGTTCGAGCAACAAAATGGCGGGCGGCTGGATGTTCATAGTCTCCCGCAGAGACTCAGTATTTATATTTTCTCTAAATAAAAATAACTATATGCTTGTTTTTTGTAAAATATTACAATAATTGTGTTCAACTATTGTTAATTTTATATATGAACACATAGAATGTCAAAATTAAATTTTTTCAGTGAAATTATGATATTACAATTTTTTGGCTTTAAATAAAGAGTCAGACCATCGATTATTAATACCAATTATTAATGGTAATTAATGGTAATTTACCATCGACGTGTGAATAAAGAGTGAAAAAAATATATTTTGTTGTTTTTTTACCTCTTATGTTATAAGAATTATAAAAAAAATGGTTTTGGTATGTGGGAATTTTTTTTATTTTTAAGGTGTATGGCTCTTAGGAGTAGTTTTGGTTATTTATTAGTGGCTCGCTAAGGGTTAAGGATATATATATATAGAAATATATATAATATTACTGATGTGTTGAAACCAAACATCGAATCCACCTAATTTTTAAAAAATATTCAGACTCCAAAATTGACAGCTGAGATTCAAAACTCGATTCTTGAATCTCTTGAGATTTGCTGCAACACTTAACAATGGACAGAAGTCAAGTTCATGTTCCACCACTTCCACTCTAGCAAGTTGAAACCTTCCTCATGACAAACTAGTTAACAATTAATTATTTCAACCAAAAAATTGTCTTTCATATTTGTCTGCAGTTGTAGTCGATTGGTACTGACGAATTCAATAATTGAAATGGAAATACCAAAGCCACGGTGAGTTCTTTGTTCTTTGAGTGTTATCAGTGTATGCTATTAGTAGCACTAGACAGAAAAAATTGGAGGTAGAGCACCAAAATAAGGAAAGATTCTTATTCCATAAACATTATTTTATTTTAAATTCATATATTCTAGTGTAGATTTAAGCATAGCTATTCACAGACAACAGTTGACCAGAAGTGTGGAAATTACTGTATTCAAGATTCAAGATTCAAGATTCAAAAATTCTTTATTCGTACATAGTACAGCGTGTACATGAATAGTGTCAATAAGTTTTTTACAATATACTAATTAATCTATATGTCATTTAAAATTAAAATTATACAATGTAATAAGAAATAAACAATCCAGAAGCTTATATACATGAAATACTAAAATTACATACCAGGCATTCCCAATCTACCTTCCCTCCCAAAACTCATCAAGGGAGTACAGAGCCAGATTTATCAAATATATTTTTAACTCTTTTTTCATTTTAATAAAATTTTGTTCATTTATTATTTTTGTTGGTAGTTTTGTTAAAAATTTATGGCCCATAAAATCAGTTCTTTTTTTGAAAAATTCTAGTTTGTGCTGAGGGACATTTCTTTTAAATCTAGTATTATAATGATGTAAAAGTTTTGTAGGTTTTGCATTTCTCTCATTTTGTTTTATATATATCACTGTCTCATATATGTATAGACTGTAAACAGTTAAAATTTTGTGTTCTGAAAACAAACACAAAATTGTGTTTTACTTTATATTCTATTGTAAAACTTGACAAAATTACTGTACTTAATGTTCATGTAATAAAGATATTTGACTTTGACTTTGACTTTGACAAATTTTTGACAGATTCTGTTTTTTTTTAGTCTAAACATTGCTCTAAGAGCTCTCTTTTGTTGGCGTAAAATTTTGTCTAAATTTTTCTTTGTCGTTGCACCATATATACTAATTCCATAGGCTAAGTGTGAATGTACTAGTGAGAAATATATAGTCCGCAATGTCTGTATACTACAAATCTGCGACATCTGTCGGAGTGCATAGATACCAGAAGACATTTTATAAATTACGTGCTCAGTGTGTTTGTTCCATGACAGATTCTCGTCAATTATGAGTCCTAAAAATTTTGTGTGCTCAACTTGGGATATATCATTATTATTTAAATTAATATCAAATTTGGGTGTTATTCTTGATTGTTGAGTGGAAAACGAAATGAAATTTGATTTAGTTGAATTTAAGAGTAATTGTTTGTTATCTAAATATTGTTTAACTAAATTTAGACTAATGTGAGAAGATATTTCTATATCTTCTTCTGAATTACCTGATATGGTGATGTTGGTATCATCTGCAAACAAACAAATGCCACAGTCCTGCGGAACCACCTTAGGTAGTCCATTAATGTAACAGAGGAAAAGTAATGGGCCCAAAATGGATCCTTGAGGGACTCCGTATTTAATGGTTTCTATTTCAGACTTATATTTTCTTATAATGTGACACCTGCTCGGTTTTAATTTAGATGATGTGTGTTCTATTTCCACGTATTGTTTCCTCTCTGTTAAATATGATTCAAACCATAATAATTCTCTATTTTGAATACCTAGATTGTTAAGAGAGATTAGAAGTTCTTGGTGTGAGACGCTATCAAATGCCCGTGTGAGATCCAAGAAAATTCCAATTACCTTATGCTAAAACACTGTATTTCTCCCTAATTAATTAGTACTGAAGTTCAACCCTTTCAGTACCCAATATCCAGATAACCAGAATTTCCAAGAACAGGATAAAAGCACTGCTGTTCGGCTAATAAAATATTCTAAAATATGCAAAATTAAAAGGAAAATAAAAATTATCTATTTACTTCAAAATTGAATGCATCCCAAATACCTTGCACCATTTTTTATGACAAATAAATATTGATAAGGCCAATCTTCACTTATAAAAATAAAATTGAAGATTTTTTTGTTATTGAGGGTTATTTTTTATTTTCTTACTGTCCAACCAGTGAAGTTATTCATTTTTTTAAATGTAATTAATATTACAATAACAATTTCACTAACAAAGTGCAAACTAAAGTATATTTATAACTCATTATGACAAATCTATTGTATTTCAATAGAGCCTAATCCAAAATACCTTTGTCCACCTGTACAGTAAAAATATAATCTAAATTGAACATAAATAATTAAAGTAGTTTATTTAGATATCCAAAAAAGTGAACAGTTTAAGATTTGAAGTATGGCGAAGGCCTATAAATTTTAGTTTTCAACAGTGTTGCCTTTTGAAACACATGTGCTCCAGCAACTAGGTTGCTACAAAGACTTGCACACTAAAAAATATCTAAATCAGATAAAAATAATGAACTGTTAGATACTGACATGTATTTTTTGCAACCATTTCTTGTATCCAGGGTGTTTATGAATTCTGCAGCAAATGTGGTAATGATGCTGTAGAAATGTAAGAAATGAAAATTTTGCAATGCGTTATAACAGATAAAAACTTACCTCTTACTACATCACTGATTTTTATGATTTTGGTGTCAAAATATTTGCAGTTAAATTTACATTTTATTATTCTTCCCACATTTTCATAATCTTATTAGTTATGTTACTAAGCTTTAAAAACTTGAACTGCCTACCTCTTGAAACGTTATATGATAGTATAATATTAATTTCTCTTAATTTGAAACTGCAAGAACAATAATTGTGCAAAATTTGCATTTTTTATCCTTACTAGTTTTATAAATAAAAAACACACAAGTCAGACATATGGTAAACTAAACATTTATAACCCAAGTGATTTACATTTTTGTTTTTATTGGCCCAAAGAAAAAAATCAGAACATATTTATAGAAAGCAGTATATACTTAAAAACAGTATAGAATTAGAGTTTCTGTCTCTTTAATTTGAAAGTAAAACCAATCTAGCACTAAATAAATTGTTGGTTAAGAGTAAAAACACTCTTAAGCATTAATTTTTCACTGCAAACTGAAAACAAAGCACATTACATGAAGCAGCATGTTAATACGTACCGGGGTCAGTATAGGGGTAGGGGGGAGCAGGGAAGTCATCTCTCTCAATCTTGGGTTTCTCACCGGGGTTGGGTGGGTGACCGCCCGGGTAATGGGCGAGCTCGATGGGCTCCTCGTTGTTCATGTGTGGCGAGCGTGGGCGGGGCGTCTCCGAGCGGATAGAGTCCACCAGCACCTTCATCCCAGAGCGGGAGCTGCAGCTGCGCAGCGTAGAAGACTTGCTGCTACCTCGCATGGAGTGGGCGGCTGAAACACATAGTGAAAAACTTTATACATTTGATGATTCAGACTTTGTAGGACAATTTAAAAATATCGTTATAGACTCCAGCAATTCTAAAATAACCGTAATGTTTTCACTATAGACAGGACCATTTCCAACGATTTTTTATTACGATTTCAACTTCCAAATTGCATACTTAGTTGTAAAAAAGGGAAAGGTAAGGGATGTATTATTTCACCAGACAAATTTAAAGCTAATGAGCCCTATCTGACACAACCTAGAAACCAAAAGGCTTACAGGTGACTTCTGAACCACCACCATTGTCAGACATTGAACCGCTTATAGCCATAGTGTTAAAATTTGTAAATTAACCCTTTAAGTGCCAACGTCCGTATATACGGACGTTCAGCAATTGGTGCATAGAGTGCCATCGTCCGTATATACGGACGCCGGCCGTTTGTGCATAAAGTGCAACGTCCGTATATACGGCGGTGTTCTCGTTTTAGGTTTTTTTCTTTGTGCCTTGTGTACAACAATCAGGTTTATACTTTTCCTTGTGGTAAAGCGGAAACATATCTTGTTTTACAATGAGGACATTATCGATTTTATTGCGATATTATCGAATGTTTATATCGGTAATTAATCTGAACGTCTGTGATCTGTGAAGAAGAAGCAGACAGCTGGACAGCACTGTGGTATAATACCTCAGTTGGATTTTCATGTGGTTATGTTCTGTTGTCAGTGTGCGTTTATTTTACATTAGACGTGTTTTCATTAGTTAATTTGGTTGTTAAATTGTTTTATTTTTTCATTTGAAAATGAACAGAGAAACCACCGAAAATCGCCAGTAAGTGAAGGGAAAAGTTTAGGCAACTTTTGATGAGGGTTATATAAGTGTATGATTTGGTGGTCTGATGTTGAAAATTGAGTGTGACGATAACAGCAGTGATATTTTTGCTGATAAACACTGATGTTGACCCCGGACTATGTGCCCTGAAGATTCATTTGATCAACCCGGCCCTTTCCCACACCGTATTAGGTAATCTAGACTAAACTTAGCGCGTTACCCGACCCCCTGTGTCGTCTCTAGCGAGGATGGAGGTGATCTAGGGCCTAGTCTACTCACACCACAATCTAGGCCTTAGGGGACCGACCTTGGAAAAGACTAGGAATGTTACAACTGATCAATCCAGTTCTGAAAGTGACTCAGAGGATGGTTTGGGTGGGTAGATGTCGATGAATAAATGACCAAGGATTCCAAAAGCCATTTGCCTTCGGAGAGGGTTCCTGGGATCAAACATGCACCCCAAGAGATAACTCTTCTCCCGATGACATACTGGCCATTATTGTTCACTGTAGGATTGGTTAGGATATATTTTTGTAAAATACACACTCCAATATGCAAAAACATTTTTTAGCCTTCCATCAACAGTCCCTAAAACCCCACAGTCGTGCCAAAATGGAAACCCGTTTAGCTTTTTGGAAATGTCAGGCTTTCATTGCTGTTTTGATAAATATGGGCCTAAAGAAAAACCAACAATTTTATAGTCTACTGGGTGGAACAAGCTCTTCGCAATACATAACCATATTGTTTCAAGGATGTTCAAAAACGAACAGATTTCAGGCATTTTACTGTTTTTCCATTATGGTTGGACACAACTTATCTCGCTTACACCTGGCCAACCAAATTACAATCCTTGTGCTAGATGCGAACCCTTAGTTGGACCATGTTAAAACCGTTTAATTCAAACATTATTATTACCCTGATAAAATATTTTTATTGATGAAAGCATCATTGCTTCTAAGGCGCACACACAACGTAGACATTATCATGCGAAAAAAACCACAAGATGGGTGTGGGTATTAAATTGGATGCTTTGTTACCAATGGACACAACTATTGCTACAATTTTTTTGTGTTACAGAGGATGAAAGGAAGTGACAAAGACAATATTATGGAGAGTAAAGGTTAGGTTATTATGCTTTGTGGTGAAATTGTTGGAAAATGGGAAATTTATGAAACAAGGGCTATCACATATTTATAGACAATTTTTTCACCTCACTCAACTTGCAAAGTATTATCTACAAAATGTACAAGCCCTAACAGGAACTGTATCGTTTCCAACCGAAATGGAATACCAGAAGATTGACTGCTAAATTGGAAGTAGGAAAAATTAAATATAAGAGGAAAGATCATATTGTGATGTTGGGTTTAGAAGAAATGCAGTCGCAAAAAAAAAAACAAGTGATTCTATTGTCTACAGATGGAAAAAGCAGGACAAACTCAAAAAACCAAAGAGGCGCGGACAACATTAGTTGATTAGCAATAAACAAACATATTCTGGAACTACAATGCAGTTCATGGGAGGTGTAGTGGCAATGACCAAAAGTTATGTTCCTATGATGGATGACCGGGTAAGTCAATAAAGTACTGGAAAAAGTTACCTTCAGTATTTTCAACCGTATTATTTTAAATGCATATAATTATATACAAGTTGGAATACGATAAACATTGTACCAGAATTTTATTTACTGTAAAAATTAGTTGAAGGAGTTATCGAAAGATTGGCTTCTACAGAGGAAGGGAGAAATTTCACACCTCCTGAAACTCCAAGAAACGGCCCAGGTGGTGGTGGGTGGTAGCCAAGCACATGACCCCAGAGTCTTTTTTTGAAAAAATACCTCACAAAAAAAAGAAAAAAACTGTTGTATTTGCAGTTTAAAGCCAGTACGGCGAAGTTGGTGGCAAAGGAAAAAAAGTACTTTTATTTGTAAAAAACAAAAAATTTCGTTAAAATAATAAAATATACAAAATATATATTTAATTTTATATTAAAAAAAATAATTAAAAATAATAAAAAATAATAATCATATAATTATAAAAAAATTAAAATAATAAAATTTTAATTTTAAAAAATAGATAAAAATAAAATAAAATAAAATAAAATTAATTAAAAAATAAAAATAAATACTTATAAAAATTAAAGTAAAATAAAAAATTGTTTTTAAAATTTTAAAAAATAATATATATTTTATAAAAAAAAAAAAATTAATAAATTAAAAGTTAATAAATATTTATAAACAAAATATTAAAAATAAAATAAAAATTAAAAAAAAAAAAATAAAATATTAAATTATATTAAAATTAAAAAAAGAAAAAAAAAAGAAAATTTTAAATAAATAAATATAAATAGAAAAAATATAATTATTTTAATTTATTAAATTAAAATTTTTTTTAAATAAAAGTTAATTTTAATTAAATTTATAAAAATAAAAAATTAATTATTAATATTAAATTTAAATATAAATAAATATTAATTTAAATTAATAAAGAATAAATAATATATTAATAAAATTATAAAAATTAAAAAAAAAAATTTAATTTTATTATTATTAAATAAATTAATATTATTTAATATTATATATTTATAATAAAAATTATTTAAAATTTAAAAATAAAATTATTTAATAATTAAATTAAAAAAATTAAATAATTATTAAAAAAAAAAAATAAAATAAAAAAATTTTTAAAAAAATATTATAAAAAATTTTAAAAAAATAAAAAAATAAAATTAAAAAAAAAAATTTTAAAAAATAATAAAAATATAAAATTAAATTATAAATTTAATAAAAAAAAAAATTATTTTATAATATAATTTTTTAATTATTAATAAAAAAAAATTTAAATAAAAAAAAAATTTTTTATAAATTAAAAAAAAATAAATATTAATTAAAAATATTTTAATAAATTTATAAATATAAAAAAATATTAATTAATAATAAAAAATAAAAAAAAAAAAAAAAATTAAAATTATTTAAATTTCAAATATTAAATTAAATTTATATAATAATATTATAAAAAAAATTAAAACAGATAATAATAATTTTAATTTATAATTAAATTAAAATAAATTAAAAAATAAAAAAAAAATAAAATATAATATAAAATAATTTTAAAAAACTTATAAAATAATTTTATTTTAAAAATAAAAATATTAAATAAAATAAATATATATAAAAATTAAAATATAATGATATAAAAATATAAATTATTTTAAAAAAAATAATAATTAAAAAATTTTTAAAAATAAATTAATTATTGTATAAATAATTTAAAAAAATAAATTTATTAATTATTAATTAAAGTAAAAAAATAAAATATAAATAATAATATAAAAAAAATAATTTTTTTAAATTATATAATAAACATTTACTTTAAATATAATTATATAAAAAATTTTAAAATAATAAATAAAAAAAAAAAAAAAAAATTAAATTTTATTTTATAAAAAATTATAAATATATAAAATATATAAATATTTAAAATTATATAATTAAATAATTAATATAAATTTTATATATATTATAATAAAAAAGGGCGGTGCACCCTTTTGTGCTACCCGGTTGCAATTTGCTAAAGCTTGCAGTTTTGAAACTTGTGTTTTTACTGTAACATAGACCTGAAAAATATTTATATTAGATATTATTCTTCTCTAAAGTATCATAAATTTCACAACCAGCTGAAAAAATATTTTTTGGTTGCTACAGGAAAAAAAAATTGTTACATTGTGGCTCAGTGATTGTGAAAACCAAACAAAACTTATGAAACGGAGACTTCTTTAAAAAAATAATTATAATTTCTATGTTTACGAAATCAAATTGAGTGTGTGTTTTTTTTAATTGTTCACAAATAGATAGAATTTATATTAAAGTGATTTACACTGTTCTGAGATTTTTTTTAGGTGTGAGGAGTTTTTTAGACAAAGTTGGAAAATTCGAAAGAAGAAATAAAAATTTCTAAATGGTGAGTTTTTATCAAAAGTTTTTATTTTAGTTTTTATCTTAGCCTAAAATATTATATTTTATGAAAACAGTATATTATCGTCAACAAATATAAACCAAATTTGGAGTTGATTTGGTCTAAGAAATAACTAAATATCATTATTTGACTAAAACGCTACAAAAATTTGATAAATTAGGCCCGGGAACTTCTACAGACACACATATGTAAAAAAGACCCCTGTCGCACTTCTTATGCCATGCTAAAAATAAAGACCCCTGGCACTGAAAGGGTTAAAGACTGAACTTAACTTTCAATTATAGATTTAACCGTTGTAAACAATATTCTAATGTGTGGTTAGTAAGACACATTTTGCATTTTAAAGTGAATTAACCTTATTTGAATTTTAAACCTTATAGAGCAAAGAATTAACAATAAAATTGAGTTATACACAAAAAGGTTTCGAATAATTTAAAAAAACTCAAAGCTAAAATTAAAATTATAAATAACCATTGTAGAATTGATCCTAATTTAATGTATATACTACATTCACATTAAGTACTTAAATATTTAAGTTAAATTTTCATCATATTTTCACTAAAAAACTTCACTGAGTGGACTATGAACTGTCAGGAAACAAAAGATATGTTTTTTTTTTTTTTTCATTTACGTCCAACATTATAAACTAGTAAAAAAGAAATGACAAATTCGAATAATTATAAAGCAGGAAATAATTAATGTATTACATTTATAAACACACTACAAATATTATAACATCTTCAAAATAGAGTGTAACTGTAGCTACTGTAGACACGATCATTTGCAAACTTAAGAGTGGTTGGGGAAATGTCATTAGCTCTTTAGTAGACAATAAACCAGAGGCTGGTCCCTTTCTCCACTCTAAAATGGTTATGAAAGTCACAACAGGTTTGAAATGTTGTCCTCTGTTGAATAAATACTCTAATTTATGGTTCTGTAAATATATACAAGATAATAATAAAAAATTTTTAAGCCATTGGCCTATAGGACACCTGTATTAGCAATTAAATGATCAAATTTACAGCATTCTATTGAAATAATTCTTAGTTACTTAAAAGTATTGTAACCAATTATAATTTTCACCTTCTTGTTAAAAAAATTAAAATATCTATAAAATTAAAATCAAATTTTTTTGATACATACAAAATAATTTAAGCAAAGTAAAAAATGTGCTGATAAGTGTATAAAACGGGGGCAAGAACTATATTACATTTTTTTTTTAAATTCATGACTACTGTAATTACAATTAATTTTGTACATTATTGACACAAACATCAACAATCAACAATGTGATCTCTCCCTCTCTAAAATTATTTTATTTGTTCACTAAACCACATGTTATGTGTTTTTACACTAAAACAATAACTCTGATGTGGAAACAAGAATCATTGAATGATGAAGTAACTGTCATTATAATCAGCTGCAATATAATGCAACTATCAATAAACAGTTTAGCATGAACTATGTATAAAACAATAACTCTGATGTGGATACAAGAATCATTGAATGATGAAGTAACTGTCATTATAATCAGCTGCAATATAATGCAACTATCAATAAACAGTTTAGCATGAACTATGTATAAAACAATAACCAAATAAATAGCTAATATTTACACTGTTTCATTGAATTTCAAAATACAACAAAACTCTCAACTGTTAATTCCACTATGATTTAATGACTAAATTTTGAACTACATTGCATAAAACATTAGATCAAAAAATTGTTGTTTCAAAATTGAAATAATGACGCATGGCCACATAACTACAAACTGTACAGTCTCTTTATGTGTAGGCCAGTGGGGTAATGATTAACATTAGTTTAGTTTCTTTGTTTTAAGTTTGTTATTGACAATGGAAAATTTCGAAGAATAACAGGATTTCGGACATTTGCTATTGTTACATGTTAAAAAATGTATAAAACGTTTTGAGGATTGAAATCTATCCTCTTCATCAGGTGAAAGGAGAATTAGTACATAAAAATTAGAACGTGCATCAATGGACTGCCATTAAAAAACAAAGAAAGAAAGTACATTTTGTAACATATAACGATGGCAAATTTTCCAAACCCTGTTAGTTTAGTTTATTGAAAGTCAGAGAGTGGTAGCCTTGATTGTGAATCCTTTCTGAGAAGATATATCATCCCTACCGGATGTATGTGAACAGCCAGTGTGTGCGGTTTTTCATGGTTCACGCACACACCACCAGAGTCGTAACCATCGCTTCACCCACCAGTCCCTCTCTCCCTAGCCCCTCGCCTACTCGCAAATGTTCGGGGCTCGTCGGTGGCAGTCGGAACTGCTCGGCTCTGTCTACCTACTTTTCGCTACACACCGTTGCCCGTTTCAAGCCTCTGAAACAATATTCTAAACTGCACACTACACTAGTTCTACAAAACTCCACCAGTCATTAATAGCATGTGTTTTTAGCATTAGACACTAGGTGGCATATTTGTCTACGGTTTTCAAACGGAATAAACTTAATAAGCAGTGAAATGTTTATCTCGCTCAGAACGATTCATAATCAAAGGTAGTAGTGGATTCTAAATTTACGGTAGAGTAATAAATGACTTACAGGAGGGTCTGTGAAAATGAGGTGAGGTGGGGGGCTTGTCGTATGGGTCGATAGGCCGCTTCAGGTAGCCCTGCGTAGGCTCCTCGGTCAGGTAGCTGTACGTGTAGATGCGGCTGATGTCCTCCGGGTACTGCAGACTCTTGTACTCTCGCAGGATCAGACCTGGGCTGCCAGCACGCTGGTACCCGTACTGCAGACATGTCACAACACACATTACTTCACTCAACAGTTCATACACACAAATACAGTTGTTTTACTTATGATTACTGGCAGTTAAATAGTATAGCTAAATAGTAAATAGTTACTTTGCTTTAGCACTTATTAATAAGGTACATGATCTCAGCGGTGTGAATTTGAAGCGAGAAGATGTTTTACAACAAATATTTGTGTGCAATTGGCATTCTGAGCAAATTTTGAAATGATTATTGCAGTGAAATCTTAAACGTATAATTTATTTAACACTACTACAGATTATTTTAACAAAAGCTCTTATGACACTAAATGTTATGTATACCTGTAACACAACAGTATGATTAAAGTCTGTAAAGCAATCTTTTTTAAATGTAATGAAAAGTAATAAACCTACAAACAACAACTATTGAACTTACAAATGTTTACAATGCTGAACTTATGAATATTCAACATTTAAAAGGAAACTTTTCTACAATGGTAAAATCGTTAGGCAAAATTTCAGAATTAAGTTTATACATGAAGCTTAATAATTCAGCTTCAAGACTTCAGCATTGTGTAAGTTTACTGCATAAACCTTTTGACACAAACCACACTGTATTGAATATTATGATACCTTCAATTTTCAGTTGGAGTGTTTTTCTTTTTTTCCAAATGAGCTAGTTACACTGCTGTCATATCGTCCATGGATAGAGAAATCACTGGTAGTTTTGAAATAATAAGCCTTTAACTGCACATGTACGAACACGTTTATGAGGCAAAAATAAAGATTGGAATGATTAACTTAGGCATGAAGCACGCAGCATGTTATGCTGAGCTTGTGGCAAAATGGCTCATAAATGCTCTTGATATAGTTTGCATAGATTAGATTTTATTATAATTAAAAGTACAAGGTTCATTTACAGTGAAAAAAATTATTTTTTATGAACTGTGACAAAATCGTAAAATAATTAACAGCTGCAGATAAAGTTCACCTTAGACACAAACCTTCAAAAATAGTATAAAAGCTAAGCACATTTTATACTTTGGAACAGATTTAAGCTTACCAACTTGTATGTTACACATAGCCAAATCTCATTATCTACCCAGCATAACTACGATATTTTTTTTAAATCCTCATCTTGAGTAAAAATATTGTACTTGCACAGCAACTTCATTTGTAAATTGCATTAGTGGGCACACAAACAAAGAAAGCACTCATCAATTAATCTTATTAGAACATTAATGAAGCTTGAGAAAATTACTTTCCAAATTAGTGTTTTTCTTGTATTATAAATAGTTTAATGGGAGATTAATAGTAGGAAAAGCAGATTTTTAAGAATGTAAGTTTGTACAACTGTGCATAAGGGTGGCATAGGAAAGGTGATACAAGAATTAAAGCATCACGTGGTAGGTGGGAATATGGATTCTAATCACATCACGTGACCGATGTGACAGGACTTCAGGACAAGTATCTAATCTTTAGACTTAAGGATAACAGTTTTTCTTTTCTTTTACAGTAAAAATTATAAATACATTTCTACAACAGATATTTTAATCGTTTTTTTAACAAAATGTTTTTGATAAACCTTATGCATTTTCAGATCAATACCTTACTTCACTAAAAACTGAGAAAAATGTATAATGTTTCATTTATAAAAGTGTGGTCCAATTTGGTAAGAAGATTTTATATAAAAATAGTGGACTACTAAGTCAGTGTAGTTTTTTATGTGTCAAATAAAACTGTGTCAACATCTGCACTACAAATTGCAAGTAATCTATTAAAAGCAAAAAGTTCGCAAAATTGGTTAAAAAATATACTTTACAGTTTTAAAGTTTAAAAGATTAAATGTTATTAAAACATAACATAAGCGCTAACATCAAATTGATAATTACGTTGAAAATACAGGACGACACAAAAAATCAACCAATAACATACTATAAACACTAACTATTGATGTGGCATCAACAATTTTCTTGCCTTAAAGTAATATATATGGTGTTCATTATTGGTGTTCCCAGCCAAGATATTGGCCAATAAATATAAACCAGGCCATGGCTGTTCCTTTTTTTCATAGTTAATAACTTTATTCTATTATACATATATCAGGTTGTCTTTAAAGTGTAACTTCTAACCAATAAGATAGAATCCCTCGTTAACTTTAAAATATAAAGTGTAACTTCTTACCAATAAGATAGAATCCCTCGTTAACTTCAAAATATAAAGTGTAACTTCTAACCAATCAGATAGAATCCCTCGTTAACTTCAAAATATAAAGTGTAACTTCTTACCAATAAGATAGAATCCCTCGTTAACTTTAAAATATAAAGTGTAACTTCTAACCAATAAGATAGAATCTCTCGTTAGCTTTAAAATATAAAGTGTAACTTCTTACCAATAAGATAGAATCCCTCGTTAACTTTAAAATATAAAGTGTAACTTCTTACCAATAAGATAGAATCCCTCGTTAACTTCAAAATATAAAATGTAACTTCTTACCAATAAGATAAAATCCCTCGTTAACTTCAAAATATGTAAGAAAACATTTGTAAAATAATTACAATATTACAACACTGAAAAACACTCGAATTTTTAAATAAATAAAAAATAACAGTAACAAGCACAATAAGCTTATCAACTGACCTTTCTATTGAGGCTATTGTAGGGGCTATAGAGTGATCCGTTCAAACTCGGGGTGCGCGAACGCATTGAGAACTGTGCAACACAAACTCAAAACAGCAAACAAACAAACAAACCATGCTGCTGCTACTACTAAGCAAACAGTGCAAACATTGGTTAGTGCATCAGTGCTGTCAGCAGAGCAAATAAATAAAAAGTACATCAAATCTTAAAACCTAAAAAGTAGAGATTGACCAATTCTAAAAACTTTATTTCGAAATCCTGATATCAATTTAGATTATAAATTACTAATATTTAAGAACTGATCCTTTAAATTTTTTAATTTAAATTTTTGCCTAATTTTCAAAAAAACAGACTTGATTTCAATATTTCTAAGTTAATAAAACTGTATATTATTTTCACAATTTCATTTTTGGCGTTAGTTTCAATAATGAATCAGTTTATAAAGTTAGTTTTCAGTTCCACTGATTCTTGAGGAATGAACTAAAATTGGATACTGACATTAAATGTCAATTCCTCATTCCACACTAGCATCTGCAACCAATATCATAAACAGTTCTAAGGTTTATTAATAATAAATTTATGTTTTATTAGGGAGCACTTAGGTATTCCAAGTAAAGTAGAGTGAAGGAAACAGGATTTTTCCAGACATAGTTCAGTGAGATAAAAAAATCAGTAAAATTAAGTTTCGAGAGGTGCAATCTGATCTCTTCCTCAGGTTCCTTCCTTATTTTATGATAGATTGTGGTTATGTGTTAGGTTAGTTATTTACCTCAGGATGATTGCAGATCTCGAAACGTACTGTTACTGATTTTTTGTATCACTGAAAGATTTTTCCTTCACAATACTTCAATCTTCAAAAACAAACTTCAAATAAAGTAGAAGTTTACAACTTTAAAATTGTTTACACACACACACACACACAATGCTGCTGCATTGGATTGCGTCCTTGCTTTATGACTTTATTAAAACCACATCATACCATCCATGATGTTTCATCAAAATTAGACTTCATTTGATTATTGTACATAATAGAACAAATTGCATTGATTTCAGAACTTGAATATATATGATGTGCCAATCTGTATTCGCAGCCCAAACTAATCTAACTACTGATCTTGTTCCAACAAGAAAAATCTTGTTGTTTCAACTAAAATCTGACTCTTTTGTATGTTATCCGATTCTCAGTACACAGCAATTCTGAATAGTGGAACCGAAAATATCTAAAAATATGATTGTAAAAATCACAAGTACTGAAAATCTTTGTAGCCTCGGAATTGAGAGATTCAAAACAGGAATCGGTCTGTCTCTACTTAAAACTCAAACAAAATGTCTACAAAATAAAAATTGTATGCAATAAAACAAAAGAATTTTAAACTAAAACCAACACATTAACTTAATCTAATATTATAAAATGAAGTACACTGAAACAATTAGTAAATATGAAGGAACTAAACTTTTATATGAAATAAATTAGAAATGGGATTTTAAAAATCAACAATGAACAGTCCAAGCAACAATCTCCTGTCTTGTGAAGTTAATATGGGAAAATATGATTATTTTAGACAAACACAACACGTATTTTTGTTGTTACACTCAACACAAAATTTATTTTTTATCAATACAAAACGTCTGCTGGTATACATGTTATTACAATTTCAATACTTAATAATTTGATGGAACACATAAACGGAAGAAACAATATGATAACAAATTAGTTTTCAATGAGACCTCAAAGACTTAAGTTCGAAATGTCTAAGTACAGATCAGTCTTCTCTTCATTAGTATTACTAATAATTATAAACTTACTTGAAATATTAAATAGAATTATTTTTGTAGGAATATTGATGAACAGGAAACGAACATACTACATAGGGTGTGCTAAAAGACTTGCAACACTGGAATACTTCAGGAATAAACCTGATAAAAGGTTTCAAGTAAAAATTTTAAGGTTAAAAACTCTATCCACTTGTTTTAAGGAGTTTTAATTCTTATGGGAATTATGAGGTTTTTACGGATTTTAAAACTTTTCCCTCCGTCAGCTTTGATTCTTTTTAACTGAAACATAAAATTTTCACCAAAGTTTGTGTTTTAGTTAAATATTAAGAAATTGTCATCTGAAATGTTGTAAACCCTCATAGAGAGAGAATCTTTTAGTATTGAGGGATAAAAACTTTTAAACCCTGTCAAAGGCCAAATTTATAAAAAGGTAAATTTATTTTAAAATTAATATTTTTTCTATGAGCCATACAGTGCAGAAAATAATATAACACTTTCATACTAAAAGTCTCTTCCCTCAAACTCATATTTAATGTCCTAATTTCACTTTGATATTTTTTATCAACAGTCACGATTAGAAAAAAACTATTAAGATCGTATTTATATATTTTCATGTAAATGAACCCATGGGGGAAAATATGGGTTTCCACTTAAAAACCAAATAACCCGATAAAACCCCATGAGAATAAAACTCATACAACACAAATGGAGAATAAACCCCTATAACACAAATAGAGAGTTCCAAACCATACAACTTTTATCTTAAACGTTTCCCTCAGAAGTTCGTTTCTGAGGAAATATATTCTAGTGTTGCAGGACTTTTAGCCCACATTGTACGTGTAAATGGTTCATAGCATAACTGAAACATGCAACAACAAAAATGCTATACAAATTCCAAAATATTTTTTAAATAATTCAGAATGTTATAAAAAATTATTTTAATCAAAAAGGCGGTATTTCGTAGATTTTGATGTTTCTTTTGATCTGAAAAGATTGATAATTGTAAGAAATATTTAACCTTCCAAATGCCTGCTTGGCACTGGACAGCTAGTGTATACTTGTCAGCCAGAGTTATGATTATTAATTAATATGTGAACTTTTAACATAAGCAAATTAAAATGTGATACAAATTGTGTTCCATTTTAAAATGCAGGTGATGAAGTTGCAGGCAGTGACGAAAATGCAAAAATGATCAGTGACACTGATTGTACAAGACGGTGTGCGGGGTTCACTAATGATGAGATGAATGTTCTAAGACTACCTAAACGATTACAAATGGATGTTTTTAAAGGGCAGAGTTTAAATGAGCTCAATCATAACAAGGGACTACCAGTTAGGGTTAACACTAAGCTTGGGAAGAAATGAACAAAAAATCCATGTTAGATCCATAAAAATTGAGATTCAAAACTGAAAACCGTACTTTTGCTGAAAACCTTGCAGAACGGGGACTAGCCGTCAGCAGCGTCTGCGCAACATCAACAGCTGTTAGACACAGCTCAAAATTGTACACAACTTTAGCGACAGTTTAATACAATACAAGTCTTCTCTTTCAATAAAATCAATTGTTTATCTAATTTAAAACACTGCCATTCATACACTTTATTTTGAGCAAAATTATGTTTCTTTAATAAAATGAAATTTATTAAGAAAGTAGATATAATTCTTTGACTTTCAAAAACTACAGAACAAAAATTAGACGAAATTATAGCAATTTTAAACTAAACTGTCCTTTAAAGTTTTTTACTTGATCTAAACTACAAAATATTTCTTTTAATGCAATCATCTCTAAAAAGCATCATGAGTTTAGTGAACAATCCAAAACTCATGTAGTATGTATTAAAATCTAAATTTTAAAAGTTAATTATACTTTTGATATTTCCACTACCCTTGCTAATCGGGTATATGAATTTTAATGTTACAGCCGTTAAGTTTCGTAGATATAACTTTAAAACCACTTATTATCCTTATTTTCTAACTAATTTACTTTGCTCATGATTTTCACTAAAATATTCATATTTAAAACACTTTTGATTCAAAAAATATTTTAACTGTACAGAACATATTTTTATTGTACAGAAAGTGACTGTTCACAATTGATTACATCATTCTTGTGGTGTACCTGCATCTCGCTGACAGCTGAGCTGCTCATACGGTCGAAGTCTCTGACATCCTTGCCCTCTCCATCAGTATCGGTAGTGTGGCCATTCACTGAGCCATTCAGCACCGTGCCATTCTCTGTCGGACCGGGGCCACACCGCGGATGCCATATCGCCCCACCTGCAGGACACATCAAGAATGTTAAAGTTCCGACATCCTTGCCTTCACCATCAGTATCGGTAGTGTGGCCATTCACTGAGCCATTCAGCACCGTGCCATTCTCTGTCGGACCGGGGCCACACCGCGGATGCCATATCGCCCCACCTGCAGGACACATCAAAAATGTTAAAGTTCTGACATCCTTGCCTTCACCATCAGTATCGGTAGTGTGGCCATTCACTGAGCCATTCAGCACCGTGCCATTCTCTGTCGGACCGGGGCCACACCGCGGATGCCATATCGCCCCACCTGCAGGACACATCAAAAATGTTAAAGTTCCGACATCCTTGCCTTCACCATCAGTATCGGTAGTGTGGCCATTCACTGAGCCATTCAGCACCGTGCCATTCTCTGTCGGACCGGGGCCACACCGCGGATGCCATATCGCCCCACCTGCAGGACACATCAAGAATGTTAAAGTTCCGACATCCTTGCCTTCACCATCAGTATCGGTAGTGTGGCCATTCACTGAGCCATTCAGCACCGTGCCATTCTCTGTCGGACCGGGGCCACACCGCGGATGCCATATCGCCCCACCTGCAGGACACATCAAAAATGTTAAAGTTCCGACATCCTTGCCTTCACCATCAGTATCGGTAGTGTTGCCATTCAGTATCTAGATCACCACCAGGGTTACCGCTGCATCTAACGATCAATGACGGCAAACACAGGAGTAATCAGACAAATCTGATTCTCTTTCTAAGTGAATGAGTAATGAAGCAGCACAAACTCTAGAAAATCATGAACAGGCCAGAAGACTTTACTGGGCCATACTGTGAAATCTTCTGAAGCAGAGTGGTTGGTTAGTTGATGAATGCACAAATAATATTTGAGGGGCTGCAAAAGAATGTAAGAAGCTCAGCTTTGCTATAGAGCATGGTCATCTTCAATAATACTTGTATAAGATTGGGATATTCATTAGAGAACCATCATGCAGCAATTTAATGAGCCCTTCATTTTTGATTGAGCTTCTGTGGAAAAGATGAGGGAAAGATGAGGAAGGAGCATCTCTAACCCTGGATATTCCACTTCTAAAGTCAAATCTCATAGATAAGAGACTAATATATTAAATTTATAAGGCTAATGAATCTTCCTGAAGGCCACTTCTTTTAGAGTTGAACCAAGAGTCTTTGTGGCTGATGTGCTTAATTGGTGAAACCACAAGGAATGGATAATGACTGGACCACAGTAACCCACATAAAATGTTTTTTTTTTATTTCAAATGCACAGGTAGTACCTCCATACATCCTAATAAAACTGTACATGCCTGTAAAATTTGAATATATGGTATATCTGATTAGGAATAACCACCCCCAAATCTACAAAAACCACAACTTAATAATAATATAGACATTAAAATAATGCTAGTTAAAATAAATTATTTCTTTCAAAAATTAAGTCAAACGCTGCTATTGAGTTTTGCAGATGTGGTAGGACCATTTCACTTATAAGTTTTTGGAAAGTTAAAGTGGCAACTATATAATATTTTAAGCACTAATATTTCTTGTCAGTATTTTTTTACCACCTATTTTAAGGTGTTATAGTTATTGTTTTATTATAGTTTTAAAAGTTTTACAGTTATTGCAGAGTTTAAATATATTTTACAAAACTGTATTTTCACACTACTTATTTCTTAAAAATTTTTCGACACCAATAAATTATAAATATACAATGTAAAATAGTGCAATTTTTACAGACATATTGTTTAATATAAGCAGGAGTTTATGATTTTTATAAGATATTGGTATTATTTAAATTAATAATAATATAATTAAAAATGTTAAAATAATAATAATAATAATAATAATATGTTAAAAATTCTAGCACATTCTATTTATTAAATGCTATTAAAGATATCAAATTAAGATTCATGTTAAGTTATCGTGGCGGACGATCAACTGAAGCCTGCGCACAGGCTGAATGCCCATGCAGGCTTTATTCCTTATTAATTATTTAAGTAATATCTTAGCTAGATAACTAGTAAACTATTGTTTTCAAAACAATTCTGTTTAGTTCTTTACTATTGTCATTTGTGTATTTCATGTACAGTTGATGGAATAAACATTCATTCATTCATTCATTCATTCAATTGTCACTAAATACTGACTTCTGTTTGCAATTCAAGTTCTCAAGTAAAAACCTATCTGTATACACACAAAATGTAGCAAGCAAATATTTATTGGTTTGCAATTTAACACAAATTTAATCCCAAGAATAGGTCAAATCTGATTGTGTTTCTACAGGTTTGTACCAAATAAATGCACATTAAGTTTTTAAATACATAAATTCGAAATCTAAAACTGAAACACGTGATAAATGGTTAAAGAAAGAATGTGAAGCTAGTTTTCTTCCCTTACTAATCTACATAGAAACACAATTGGTCCTCGAGGACAGCCCTACTAACCTTGCAGATACATCTCCTCGCCATCACCAAAGGGATCCCCACACTTGGTGCACCGAGCACAGGTCGGGTGGAAATGGTGGTTATCTCCCGCCTGTCAACATGTTTATAGCATTAAATCAAGATTGTCATGTTGAATAATAAGTTTGTTTGGAAATTTCAAATAAACATATACAAGTATTGATGTCAAATTAATGTTCTGTGAGAACAAGCACTGGGCAGTTCTATGCCCATTTAGCAGTCTTATCTAGTACTACTAACAACTGAAGGCTGGTGAATATGTTGACACTGGTCAGAGGCGATGTAAGTAAAGTAAAGTAAAGATGTCTTATTGTATCAGGCAAAGTAGCCCTATCTAACACTTAACCTGGGGACAAACGGCTTAAAGGTGACTTCCGAACCACCACCAACGGCCGGACAGGCGGGCTGCTTGTAAGGACAGGATCGCTCAGCGGTCACCCATCCAAGCAACAGCCACGCTCAACGTTGCTTGATCCGGTTATCTTGCGATAACCGTTGTACCCGCTACACTTGGCCATTGCGATGTAGGTTGAGCCAAAGAGGTTGCTTGTCAGTCTTTTCTTTAAGGCTCTTTTACAGTAGGCCCTACCACAGAACGAAACATTTTTGGGTGCCCTGTAAAGAAATTTGTATTCCTTCACTGACTCCTTCTACCCCAAATCACCCTTGACAAGTCTAAGTGTCTGAACTACAAACCTTTTGTTAGTATGCTATTGATCTATAACTTAGCACATCTCAAACAGTGCCAGCTGTAAGTATAAAACTTGTGTTCAGACACAAGTCCTCTTGGTCCTCAATCCCACAATGCAACCTCACAAGAGTCAGTAAGTTTCTAGTATACAGAGTTATTGTATCATTCTTTTACATGTCACATCAGTTGTACAAAGAATAAACCTACATGACTGAAACCCTGTTGTGCTGTTGATTAGTAGTTTCTTCAATTTTAGATTGGCCACAACTAAACTATTAAAACTACAAATTAGGATTGACTATCCCCTTTCAATAAGCCTTTAGTTTTAAATATTTACTAATTAATTAGACACATTACAATATAAATAAATCAATTACAATACTTAAACGTAGAATGGCCAAATATATTTTTTATTCATTTCCGATCCTCTATGTACATATTTATATACAATGTAACATAAAATGTAATCGCAAAGTGCTGTTTTTACTTTTCTTCATACTTATGCTTAGAACAACTCTTACATACACAAATAATTAGTATAGCATTAAGGAATATTTTACACAATACAAGTTTCGTGAACTTTAGCCATTCTAAACCAACAATTTAGACCCTTGGTTTCTCGAATCTTGTATAATCAAAGTATTAATTTGGTGATTTACATTTTTCACCAGTAATTTCAGGTTTGAGAGAGTAAAGTTGCACATTATAATATCATTTTTACTGAGCTATTGGTATACATCACTGAGCATTGTGATGAAGCAGTGCCTCAGTAAATCAATAATTAGTCAAATATTTATTAATAAATATATGATAGTTCATCAAATAGATCTTAATTTTAGTAACTTATAGTAAGGAATATATCACCTATGAAACGGAACATAAAATTGCGCAACTATTCTTTGTAAACTTCAAACAATCCCAGTTGTCAGTGAAGTGATTAGTTGCACCAGCATAATAATCTAGATTCTTCGAAGGGGAGGGTGAGGAGGTGGGAGAAACTGTATCAAGAATATGCAAGAGGATGCTAGCTTCTGTTGATACAGCAGGGTGTAATCAAGTCCTTTAGTCTCAAAGTGTTCCCACTTCTGCTCTAATATTCAGTGTGTATTTCGAGGTTAGTAAACAAACACATGAAATTATTATAACCTTTACTTAGTGTCCATGACCTGCAATAACATTTCTTGTGAATATTTCAACATTAACATTATTCATTTGTGAAGTTGCCTGACAATGGAATCCTTGATTCTCAAAGGCCTCACAAAATTAAATTAATGATTGGAATATGTGTTGTAATTCACTAGTGGTATTAAATTCAACTATTTCCAGTGCTCCAAGAATCTTCATGTAACATGGACCTCAAGTCCAGTAAGCTAAACAGACCAATAAGCATTTTGTAACATTAAACATCTTAATGTTGTCTGTTCTTAATGAAGATTAATAAGGTATATGATTTATGATTATTAGCATGGTTCCTTTACAGCTATACACTAAAATACATCCTTCTCCTATAATACAACAACTGTGAACAGACCTGAAGCACCTTGCCGGAGATGTAGCGGCTGCAGTAAGCACACTTGACTCCAAACTGCTTCTGGTAGTCCTTCTCACAGTAAGGCACTCCATCCCTGAGACACACAACATACAGCAGGCATTAGCAATCTATGGTTACATTCTGTGGCAAATTATCTCTAGATACTCCATATCTGAGACACACACAACATACACAGACATTAGCCATCTATGGTTACATTCTGTCGCAAATTATCTCTAGATACTCCATATCTGAGACACACACAACATACACAGACATTAGCCATCTATGGTTACATTCTGTCGCAAATTATCTCTAGATACTCCATATCTGAGACACACACAACATACACAGGCATTAGCCATCTATGGTTACATTCTGTCGCAAATTATCTCTAGATACTCCATATCTGAGACACACACAACATACACAGGCATTAGCCATCTATGGTTACATTCTGTCGCAAATTATCTCTAGATACTCCATATCTGAGACACACACAACATACACAGGCATTAGCCATCTATGGTTACATTTTGTGGAAAATTATCTCTAGATACTCCATATCTGAGACACACACAACATACACAGACATTAGCCATCTATGGTTACATTCTGTCGCAAATTATCTCTAGATACTCCATATCTGAGACACACACAACATACACAGGCATTAGCCATCTATGGTTACATTCTGTGGCAAATTATCTCTAGATACTCCATATCTGAGACACACACAACATACACAGGCATTAGCCATCTATGGTTACATTCTGTGGCAAATTATCTCTAGATACTCCATATCTGAGACACACACAACATACACAGGCATTAGCCATCTATGGTTACATTTTGTGGAAAATTATCTCTAGATACTCCATATCTGAGACACACACAACATATGCAGGCATTAGCCATCTATGGTTACATTTTGTGGAAAATTATTTCTATAAACTTCCTCCCAGAGACATAAAACATACGGCAGGCATTAGCCATCTATAGTTACATTATGTGGCAAACTATCTCTAGAAACTTCATCCCTGAGACACAAAACATATGGCAGGCATCTGACAAATTATCTCTAGAACCATTAAGCAGTTACTCTTTTTGAAAACAAGTTTATTTAATACTAAAATTTAAAATACAGGAAAATCCAGCACCATAAATAAACAAAACAATTTATAGTGCTGGATTTCCCTTACTTCCCTACATTCACTCAAGTTGGTTAATGCAGTAAATAAATTTAAACAATAAACAATAATTTTAATTAAAGTATTGTAACAATTATATTGAAAAAAACCTTTCTACAATTTTATGTACTTTGTGTAATTTTTTTATTGATGATGGAAGTTTTGAAAGGATAATAGGATTTTGGACATTTGCGATCCTTAACCCTTTGAGTGCCACGGTGACTTCGCCACCAATGATAAATGCGAGAAATGCCACGGTGATGACTTTTCGCCACCAGTTGTATATGCGAGAAATGCCATGGTGACGAATCTTCGCCACCAACTATTTTAAGATCCTTTGTTTATATTTTTCGGTATTTTTATGTTTCGACGTAATAAATTGTATTTCCAATAATATGCCTTTAATTTTCTGTGGTCCAATCCACAGAATTTAAAAAAAAATCCAATCCAGAAGAGAATCTAAAAAAAAACAATGTCCATCACAGCGCTGCCGACAGCTAACTAGCTGAGTAGCGTGGCAGACGACGAATGCAGAACCGCGTGCTAGTGTGTTGTTTCTTTTGAAACATTGTTGTTTGAATTCTAATAGCGTAATTATTACGTTTTGTGCTACAATCGTTTGAATTGTGCGTGTAGTGTTTATTATTAGTGTGTAAAACACTTAAGTAGTTTTCAAATGGCTGAATAATGGATCCTGAGAACCTTAGATCGAGTGAGGTGGACAGAGAACTTGATGGTGATGTATCTGATGGTAATTTATTAACCTCAGAAGACGATCTTAGTGATTTATTTAGTGATGTTAGTGATGCCGATCCATTGTATGAGCCACAAAAAAATGTACATAGAGGTCAATCCTCAGAGAGTGACTTTGATGTTTCTAGACCTAGGCCTAGTACGTCAAAAACACAGGTTAGGCCTAGACCTAACGTAAGTAGAATCATTGATAGGAGTGTGTTATCCAGTTCCTCTGAATCGGATGATGATGCCGACGGGCCTACAGACAATGATATTTGGCTTAGTATAAACGAAGAGAGCCGCAGTAACTTCACTCATGATTTTTCTTATGTTGAATCTCCAGGACCTAGACATTGCTCACCTGTTGACTCTAAGCCCATTGACTATTTTACATTTTTTTTTTACAGAAACACTTTTGACTATGTTTGTGGTTGAAACCAACAGGTATGCTAACCAGACAATTTCGTCTTTTGCAGACAATGACTCACCTGGTAGTCGTAGGCACAGCTGAATCCCCGTGAACATTTTGGAAATGAAGGCTTTTATTGCTGCTGTTTTAAATATGGGCCTGATTAGGAAACCAACTATCCCCTCTTATTGGTCAACTAGTGACTCACAAGCAACTCCATGGTTTAGTAAGATGTTCACACGAAATAGATTTCAAATTTTGCTTAGTTTCTTTCACATTCTTGACAATGAAAAACTACCTAAAGCCAACCAACCAGGTTACGACCCCACTCAAAAGTTCAAACCCTTAATTGAGCACTGTAATAGGCTATTTAAATTCTTTTATACAGCCCATGAACAGTTGTCAGTCGACGAATCTCTAATTGGGACGAAAAGTCAAACCGGAATCACACAATACCTCCCCAATAAGCACCACCATAGGTGGGGAATAAAGTTATGGGTGTTGTGTGACTCTGTATCTAATTACTGCATGAGCTTATTTTGCTATCAGGGTAAGAAGAACACATCTCCATCTGATGAGGTAAAAAAATATGGTCTTGGCTATTCGGTTGTCACTTCTCTTCTTCGTGCTTGTAATTATTTACAGAAAGGGTTTCATGTTTTTACAGACAATTTTTTTTCTAGTATTCCGCTGGTCAAAAAATTGTATGAGGAAAAAACCTTTTTTACTGGCACAGTAAGGAAGAATAAAAAAGGCTTGCCTGATGGAATCAAAGAAAAGTTTCAAGTTGGCCAGAAGAAGTACTACCATCAAGGAAACATAGTGACACTGGCCTATAGACAACAAGCATCACAAAAAAACCAGTTGTTTTGCTGTCCTCAAAAGCTGAGATAAAAAATATTGTACATACCAAAAGGAGGCATGGCAGGGTAACAGTTGAAAACAAACCATCCATCATACTAGATTACAATAAGCACATGGGTGGGATAGACACATTCAACATGATGCTCTATTCTTACCTTGACGAAAGACGAACAGTTAAGTATTGGAAAAAGGTTGTTTTTAATCTTTTTGCAAAAATGGTAATAAATTCCTACATTATATATAGGGAAAATTGTGTCCAAAACAACAGGAAACCTCTTTCTAGATACCAGTATACTGTGCAAATCATTGAAAGTATTTCTGATGAATGGGTAGCACAGCAAGGTAAAACTGTAAACGTAGAGGGTGACAAAAGAAAAATTGGATTAGGAAAATTGCCCGGAAAAAAAGAAAAGACTTGTTTTGTATGTACAATGAGGGGGCCTGATTTCAAAACAGGAAGGAAGAGGTCTAGAACAGTTTGCACCAACTGTGGGGAAGGCTGTCATGGCACCTGCTTCCCAAAGCACAAATGCAAGTGAAGTGAAGACAAACTGTTGTGAATAGTGTATATAAATACTTGTATATAAACATTTAGTGAAGATTTTGAACTGAAATTTCATTCTTTCATTCTTGAGCATAAGAAATACTGTATGTGGTGAGTAAATTTTATAAGTTTTCTTTTAGACTACACACAAATAAATGTATATGATGAGGCTATGTGTGTATTTTTTCCAAACTGTTTTGGTCTAAAAAAATTTTTTTTTTGTCCCGGTTTTGAACATAACACTATGAAATTTTGCACATTTTTTATTAGTAATATTCCCTTAGAAAAGAAAGTGTTGTCCATACTAAAAATGTTTTTTTTTATTTGTGAAAACTGCAATAAAACTTTTAAAAAATGTTAAAAAAGAAAACTTTTTTGTTTTGTGTTAAAAATATATATATATATATATATATAAGAAATAAACTGTAAGAAAATTTACTAATAAAAGTATAGCCCAATTAAAACCAAGCATTTTGATCTACAGCATGATAAGTTTCTATGGAAATAATCCTGTTAAAAAAATGTTTTACTAAGTTGCTACACAACTGGGATTTCCGGGTCTGGCATTTTTAGACATACCCCTGAATATAACATCTGTTGCAAAATGTTCCATAACTCAATATATGGTCTTGGCACTCAAAGGGTTAAATGTTGAAATATCCTCTTCTTCAGTAACAGTATATTTAGCACATGAAAAAAAGAAAAAAGTTTTCGTGTTTGTTTCATCCCGTTTCTTTCTTTTCTTTTTTTTATGTACTAATTATACTCTCTGAAGAGGGTACTTTCAATTCTCAAAACGTTGTGTTGTAAATGGCAGATGTCTGAAATCCTATTATCCTTTCAACTGATGCAGATTAGATTGTCATAGCGATGGGTTGTTGTAACTGGAACTCCCTGTTACAATACTTCAGTAATTCAACAATTACAGAACAGTTACAGTTACAGAAATGAAGACAGTTCCGTTCAAAATTATCTTAATACATGCAACAACACAATAAGTAGTAATGCAGTGATATTTGTTGCAGTAAAGAGATAACTGGAATGCGAAAACAAACAAGACAATGACAATCATAGTGTAACATGTGTATCTGAGTGTAAGTTTCGTTTTCAACAACCTAAATTCCTGATATTCTCAATTACACAGTTAGGAAATGAACACAGAGTTTCTTTTCGATAGAATGGCTTGACATACGTCAAGTGCTTTCATATACTCGTTGCAATGGTGTCTTGATCAATATGACAACATGGGTATTAATAGGTATAAATCTCATGACAGCTGTCATATTAGAGTAATTCCCTTATTTATTAATTGATCTCAGCCCAACAGTCAAGTAGGTTATTAGTTATACGGCTACGTGGTAACTATTGTGCATAGGTATACATCTCATGACAGCTGTCATATTAGAGTAATTCCCTTATTTATTAATCGATCTCAGCCCAACAGTCAAGTAGGTTATTAGTTATACGGCTACGTGGTAACTATTGTGCATAGGTATACATCTCATGACAGCTGTCATATTAGAGTAATTTCCTTATTTATTAATCGATCTCAGCCCAACAGTCAAGTAGGTTATTAGTTATACGGCTACGTGGTAACTATTGTGCATAGGTATACATCTCATGACAGCTGTCATATTAGAGTAATTTCCTTATTTATTAATCGATCTCAGCCCAACAGTCAAGTAGGTTATTAGTTATACGGCTACATGGTAACTATTGTGCATAGGTATACATCTCATGACAGCTGTCATATTAGAGTAATTTCCTTATTTATTAATCGATCTCAGCCCAACAGTCAAGTAGGTTATTAGTTATACGGCTACATGGTAACTATTGTGCATAGGTATACATCTCATGACAGCTGTCATATTAGAGTAATTCCCTTATTTATTAATCGATCTCAGCCCAACAGTCAAGTAGGTTATTAGTTATACGGCTACATGGTAACTATTGTGCATAGGTATACATCTCATGACAGCTGTCATATTAGAGTAATTCCCTTATTTATTAATCGATCTCAGCCCAACAGTCAAGTAGGTTATTAGTTATACGGCTACATGGTAACTATTGTGCATAGGTATACATCTCATGACAGCTGTCATATTAGAGTAATTTCCTTATTTATTAATCGATCTCAGCCCAACAGTCAAGTAGGTTATTAGTTATACGGCTACATGGTAACTATTGTGCATAGGTATAAATCTCATGAAAACCAAAACATTGGACTGGTTCAAATTTTATTGGAAATATTTCAAGTCAACAGCCAGATAAATACTGATGGGTTAATGGTTGTGGGGTTCATGTTTTATTGGTCATGTCTTGACTCCAATGGGCATATATGTATAAATCTCATGAAAGCGGCCATATTGTACAGTTCATAATTTTATTGGACAGATCTTAGATCAAAATCACATATTTATTGAACGGATCTCAACTAAACAGTCAATATATATACTGATGGCTCTTAGGCTGATGTAACAAGCATAGATTTACATATAATGGCTTATTGCTTATGGTTTGTTATGGCTTTGCATGAACCTGACTGTAATACCGATGGATAGTTGGAAGTCAAGAGAAATAATTATTCAGAGACCTCGCTAACAAACTCGAGTATCTAGTCACTTACTCAATCTAGATATTGTAATTAAAAAGAATACATTATTATACTGCAATAGATAACTAAAACTACAGACACTCACTTGCCCATGTACTCTCCGTGTAAGACAGCTCCGCAAGCCTTACACTTGAAGCACCAGATGTGCCACTGTCTGTCCAGGGCAATCAGAGCCTGTCCCTCCTTCAGCTCCTCCTTGCAGCCAGCACATTCTGTCACAACACATTACACGTTACACTAGAGATAATACATCAAGTCCACATTGAGTTGTTAACCATCCTTTTATACCTATTAGATGCAATTGATGTTTATCCATAAATAGAAATTGATGTTTATAAAATAAAAGGCCATTTCAGGTTGGTAACAGCTGATCGGCAATTTTCCTGTTGCCAAATTTCATCAATATGCTATAAAGGGTACTTAATAGTCATAGATTTTAGTTCATAATTGTAAATGTAATAATAGAGTGATCTCTATCAAAATAACATAATACACGAATAATTTGTGATAGGATTCGTAGGAGTGTTCCTGTGGTATTGCTACCAAGAAGTTCTAACTTGACTCTATAAGATTTCTTATTTAGGTGTAACGTTAATACATTGTTTATGCCAAAAAGATCCAGAACCTACAACACTTAACAGAACGTATCAACGCAGCGAGCTACAGCAGTACCACCGACAAGCGGTCCTAGATTGGAATAGACCATTGTTTCGATGTTTGTCTTGCAATAGAGGGAGCTCACATCAACGCAATGTTTGTCTTGCAATAAGAGGAGCTCACATCAAAGCCTGCCAGGATGTGTAACAAACTTCCAAGATTTTCTTTGCTTTTTGTGTATTTTTTTATTAGATTATTTTATTATTGTTTTAGATATTTATTCCATAAATCTTCGTCACCTTTATCAATGACCCTGTAGTACGTAAAATCAATGTACAAATTGATTTAGGCATAATCGGAAACGCAGTCCTTCTTAATAATAAGATCATCATCATCATCATCGTTAGACGTTTCCGTTCTCACGGGTCGTCGTACACAGCCTCCTCCACTTTAGTCTATCGTTCCAGGTCTCCTCTTCATCCACCTGTATTTTCTGTAGTCCCCTTCTCTCTATGTCTTTCCACACTTGGTCCTCCCATCTTCCTCTCGGTCTTCCTCTTGGTCTTCTTCCTCCTTCCTCCTTCTCCAGTGCTATTCTAGGCATTCTATTATCTCCCATCCTCTTCACATGCCCCATCCACTGTATTCTTCTTCCTTCCATTGTCTCTTGCAGTGAAACTACCTTCAATCTTTCTCTAGTTATTTCGTTCCTTATTCTATCTCTTCTTGTAGTCTTCTCTATCCCTCTTAAAAATCTCATTTCTGCAGCTTGCAATCTGCTTAAATCATTTTTAGTCCACGTCCACGTCTCTGCTCCATATAATAAAATTGGTTGGAAATAAGATTTATACATCAATACTTTTGATTCTTTCCCAATGTTCCAACTCCACACAATCTTCTTTACCATATTGAAAAACTTTCCACTCTTCCATATTCTGTTTCCTATCTCTTCTCTTATTGTGCCCCTATCTGTTATGATACTTCCTAAATAACAGAATTCCTTCACCTTTTCAAGTCTTTTTCCTTCAACTAACACGTCTTTGTTATTTCCATCCCTTCTCTCTACTTTCATTACTTTACATTTTTGTATGTTCATCTCTAAACCATATTTCTTCGCCACTTTTGCCCATTTGTTTAATAATAAGATATGAAAGATTAAATCAACTTTTAAATCACCCACAAAGAGTTATAAGCATTTTAAATGGTTATTTTTGGAAATTTTTTTGACCGTAAAAACCCAGCTGACAGTACAGAAAATTAAGTGAAATATGACTTAAGGTAATGGCATTTTTAAAGCAGAAAATACTTTACTCCCATACATCATATTTTATAATCATCCATACTACAAAATCTTTTCTGTGAGCCAGGTTTATAGAATGTCCAATTAATTCTTTAAATGCCTTCAGTTTCTTGTGGAACTACCAAAACAATTTCTGTTATCAAGGAAGTAATATCTCTAAAGAGCCAAATTTTAAAACTGGGTTTTCAGTAACCCAACTGAGGATTGATTACACCAACTTTATGAATAATGAATATTACATCTCCTACAATCTGAAGTTGTGTAATGTGTAGTTAGCTGTACTTTTACCTGCCTGTCTTATCAGAATTGCCTAACCTAGATGATAAGCCTAGCCAAGATATCTCCTAGTTATTGCATATGCTTTATAACCAGAACCAAATATACAACTTTAGAATCAAATGCATAAAAAATTTACACATTAAAAATCAAACATTTGGCAGTAAACATACATTAACCTTTTAACCTCAAAAGCAGGGACCAGTTTAGGTTTTCTTGAAGAGATTCACTAAATCATCAATTCTAGAATAAGCATTATACTATGTTGTTTTCTAGAGAATGTCAGTTCATATAAAGAGTTTAAATTATATGTAAGAACTAAGTAACAGAAAAATAAAATCAAGTTGTTTTTATAATATCTTAATTTTGTTATATTACTCACACATTCTTGTTTTAAATAAAAATGAGGTTTCACTCATACAGTGTGGTTTTATTCACCACCAATATTTATTGCATATACATTTTTAACATTTTGAGTGCCAAGTATTTATTGAGTGGGTGTACTGAAAAGTACCAGATATTTTTCTAGTGGGTGTACCTTAAAGTGCCAGCCCTTTTGAAGGCATTTTTGCAAGGTTTCAGTAAAAAATGTACAGTTTGATTATTTAATAAGCTATCAACATATTTATTTTTTATTTTGCTCTGAATACTCTGCCTAATTAACATAAAATAACAAAGTTACTATAAAATTAAATTTAGGAATACCAAAAATTGACTTACCTCAAAAAATTCCACAATTTATTTATAAATTTCATTTTTCAACCAAATTATCATTACCAAAAAAATTCATATTGTTTTCTTTGTACATATTACTGGAAAGAGTATTCATTTGTCTATAAATCTTGAAAAATTCAAAGCATTATCTTCAATAATGAGTGAGTTATACAACTTTTTTAAGTGTTAACTGAGTACCAATCTGTTGACAGTGATGTCAGTGCCTTCTAGATTGATTTTTGTTAAAATCAATTATCGGAAGTGTACTATGACAATTTATTTTTAAAACGACAGTTCTTCATGAACAATTTAATATGATATTAATTAAAAAATATAAAGTTTTTTATTTTTAGTGTTTTTTTTTTCGAACGTCTGGTCAAATCGGACGTTGGCACTTTTCAGCCAACTTTTGACGTCCGGTAGAGTTTTACGTTGGCACTTTTCAGCCAACTTTTGACGTCCGGTAGAGTTTTACGTTGGCACTTTTCAGCCAACTTTTGACGTCCGGTAGAGTTTTACGTTGGCACTTTTCAGCCAACTTTTGACGTCCGGTAGAGTTTTACGTTGGCACTTTTCAGCCAACTTTTGACGTCCGGTAGGTAGAGTTTTACGTTGGCACTTTTCAGCCAACTTTTGACGTCCGGTAGAGTTTTACGTTGGCACTTTTCAGCCAACTTTTGACGTCCGGTAGAATTTTACGTTGGCACTTTTCAGATAATTTTTGATGTCCGGTAGAATTTTATGTTGGCACTTTTCAGATAATTTTTGATGTCCAGTAAAATCGGACGTGCACTCAAAGAGTTAAAATAGGTAGGTGTCTCAACAATAATGAATAGCATAACAATTTTATAAAACAATCCTTATTATGAGTGCACAAAAATTTTAAAATGTATTATTTATAAAAAGTAAATTTACACCACCATTAATAGTTTTGCATTTAATATTATTATTGTTTGAGCAAACTTGTGTCAAATTTTCAAAAAAATACCTGTATCACAAACATTTTAAACAAACTAATGTGTTGTGAAATAGTTAGAACTTACTTATTCTTTGTGTAGAAAACCATAAATGTAAATAAAACATCTGGTTTCCTAGGTTTACATTCAGAAAAACAACAAAATTTGTAAGAAACTAAAATAATTTATTTTTACCCAGAGGTAACCAAAAGGTATTAAACTTTACATAGTAAATAATAAACATATTATGATACCAAACACTGAATAAAACATCCACTAGTTATTGTTTAAGTTTGTTATTGATAATGGAAGGTTTGAAAGAATAACAGGATTTAGGATATTTGCCACATTACATGTTACTAAGGGTTATATGTACCTTTTGTAACATATAACAATGGGAAATGTCTGAAATCCTGCACATCAACTAGAATACGTAGTACAGGAAATAAATATTTAGTGCAACATAAATAAAACAACATCTGCGATAATCAAATCTTACAATTTTTTATGATTGCTAGCTAATAATAGCAATCTATTGTTATATAAGGATTTGTAATATTTTTGTTTACATGAAATAAATCTTAAAATCTGTATTTGTATGAAAGTTTCTGCTTCAAATATTAAAAAATTAATAATTGTTAAGGATAAAGATTTTGAGCGATGTTGATTAATTTTTTTTTTATCTATGCTATTGTTGCACTTTTCTAGGTTATCATGAATATTGAATAACCCATCATTAACTTGTATACCTTTAGCTTATCAATTAAAAGTAGGTTAACTAAAGTAAAAAATGGTGATTTCAGTTCCATTACTTATTCCTCATTTTCTAAATATCAAATGTATGAACAGTAATGACCATTTACTTTATCACAAAATATCTCTTGACAAGTAAGTGTGTACGATTGTGCAATTGGGTCATGAATGATAACCACAGGAAGGGGCACCACAATGATTCAATATGTCACAGTGACATCATTGTAGTTAATGAAATGGTTTCCGGCAACTTCCAATGTAAGGTCACGCAGGTTCATTCACGATTGTAAATGACATGGCTCCAACAGATCTATGAATCGTAATTAAAAAGCGACAGTAAATATAGTTGTTAAATTATTGACAAATAGAACCCCGTCACCCTAATTGACCACTATTGATGCGTAACTGTAGTTTATGATAAAGCCTTTGATTAATGAATCATAAAACTGCTAGATCTATTTCAGTCTGGTTTTGTCTGAAGTGAAGTATTACCCTATTTTATGTATCAAAATAAGGGAATGTTTAAAATCCATTTCAATAGAATAATCATTTGAAGCTTGGTTTCATTACCACACGTTATATTTCTCTTCAGTTACAATATTATCCTGTTTTGTTTAGTTTTTAGTTGTGCTAACTATGTACTCATTTTATTTAACATATTTATTTGTTATAGTAAAATTATTCAAAATTTAAATGTATGAGAAAAATCAAAATTATAATTAATTAGAGGAAACTGTATTTGGTTTTAAAGAACAATGTTTTTTAAATAATAAAGTATATAAATATTAATAATATTATAATCTATAGTGTTTTAAAAATTAAGTTTTTCATAATTTTACAGATTGTTGCTCCTTTTGAAGTTTATTGATTTTTTTGCATACAACTGTATTGTTGCTTAACTGATGTAAAACAATTTATTTGTGGTTCTTGCAAAAATCTATTTTGCACAACTATTTTATAAAGTAAAATTTCAAATAAAATTATTTTAACAATTTTGTGGTTACACATGTACATTTTTTATATTACAACAAATTTTTATTATCATGTAAACAGAATTTCTTATAAACCATACACAACAGCACGATTAGGTAACTATGAAAACTATTGTATTTTTTATTAAGTTTTTAAAACATAAAATAAATAACCAGTAAAAATGTATTTACCACTTGAATACAACCTGAAACATTTTTAACATTAAATTACATACAATTGATTTTAAATTAATAATTTTAAAAAAGGAACTCATTGTGACATTTATCTCTTATTGAGTAGTAACACCTATGTAATTTTAAGAAGAAAATAACTAAAGTCTTTGTATAATTTACAATGATTTTAGTACATTTTATTGGCTGATACTTTATTACTTATTTTTACTGTTAGGGTGTTCACAAACTCTGAGACAGTTGTTTGTTGCTCTTGGCTTGTGCAAGTGAATATTTAGAGAGGTCATGCTCATTTATGGATTAACACATTTCATTGAAACAAGTACTGTTGAAATTTTAATGAAATTTTTCAAATAGTTGATGTCTAATACATTTTTATAACTATACTGGTGTGTTTTTTTTAATTAGACTTTTAACATTTTCAACAGACGCCATTTCGTTAATATTACAGAAAATAACACAATTGTTTTCCTATTATCTATTTAAACCTATGTACCAAATTTGGTTTCTTTAGCTTAACTAGTTTTAGAGATAATATTTTTATTAAAAAAACAAAATGGCACCTAGTGGGTAAACATTTCTCAACATACGTTTATAAGACATTTGTTTAAAATGATAGACATGCAATACAAGTTTTGTCTCTCAAGATTTGTAAAGAGGAAATTATTGAACCAAATATACGGGTGCATTTATTGTTTTTACCCCTTCATAGAGAATGTTTATACTAGTGACTCTTTCAACAATTGTACAGAGCGATCAAGCAATCATCAAATTTGAATTGATTGATTCATAATCAAATCTCTAAATTTCTATTTGTAAAAGTTTCACATAAAGATTTTTTAAACACGTTTTGCGTAAACTTTAAATTTCATAACACACACAATTATTATGTTTCTGAATCAGCAACTACTTAATGTTAGTGCCCTAATCCAATCTGGTACCTGTGCCAGAAGTGCTGGTGGGGCTGGACTGAAGGGACTGAGTCTCTCGTACAGGGATCTGCACACACTTTGCACACAGCACTTCCTTGCCCGTGTACGTCACTCTCTCACCACTCGGGAACGCTTGTCTGCGCACAGTTCCATTGCATTATTACACACTGCGTATATTAACAATTTCATTCCTAATATACACATATACGGACCTGTATAAAATCCTAACCTCTGATTATACAGACATTTACTAATTACTCGTTTTAAAACAACAAAACTTAACAAAAATTTCACTTGTGCTAGACCAAAATGACAAAAAAAATCAACATTTCTAATAAATTTGTGAACTATTTCTTTATATATGTACATGTAAATCAGCACAAATGAAAACTAACTATGAAGTTTATAACCGAGAGAGTATTACATTATTATTTGACTAAATTATTAGTTGCAGTAGTTAGTTTTATTTTTGTATTATTCTTTATATATTTAACATTTTTTCACATAATTACTATTTTTAATTTTACACATATTTATTTATTTTAACTCTTACTAGTAATGCTGAGTACACTTTAACCCTTTGAGTGCCGCAGCGTCTACATAGTAGATGTTGTTAAATGTGCATAAATTGCCGGCATCTACCCAGTAGACGATTTGTATTTAATTAATATCACATATAATTCATTTTTGTTTTGACAAATAACTTATTTCACGGCAATCTACAAGTTTCGAACAATCGATTGTGATTGATTTTTATTGTTCACCACCCCCTTGTAGTTATTTGCCATCAGAAAAAAAAACAGATGACGCAATAGTTGGTCAGCTGCTACTTGTTGCCATTAACTACACAGTTTCGTTCATTGTGTGTTTACATTGTGCTAGTTTCGTGTGTTTATGCTGAAAACTGTTGTTATTACTATTCTGCAATTGTGTTCAGTAAAACTTACAATGCATTTATAAACTTCTTTTACAATGCATTTATAAACTTCTTTTTTCGTGTTTAGTGACGTATATTTTATTGTTGGATTGGTGATGAAGTAAAACGCAAGTTCCAATCAAACTATTGATTTTAGGTGAAGTAAGGTTATAGAAGTAAGGTTATATTGTAGGCCTGTGTATATTTTTATATACTTTTTATATAATTAGTATTTTACAGTCGTCTTACTTCATTGAGTGAAATAGGATAGTTATAATATTGTTTCTAAACTTTTGACAAACTTGAACAAAAATTGCTTTTTGTTGTATTTTGTATATATTGCAGTATCTGGTTAAATATTACTGTAACACACCATATTATGCATGATTTTTGTTCAGTTTTTCATGCTCTTCCATATGGTGTAGCTAAAAAAAAATTTAAAAAAATATTGTATAAATAAAATTTTAGTTCAAACTTGAAAATTTTTTTTTTCATTTTTTTTTTTTTTTTTTTGTTATATAACCTATATTCTTTTTGTGTAAATAAAAATAAAATTATAATATTATATGGAAAAAATACCTTGTTTTATAACACACAAACTAAAAAAAAATTATTCAAATCGGTTGAATAGTTTTTTTAATATAGTTTTTTCCACACACGCTTGCAAAACAGAAGGAAATGCTCCGGCAATTTATGCATATGACTTGGGAAAATATGCCGTGGCACTCAAAGGGTTAAATTTCTGAAAATTATTAAATTGTTAAAGACCCCAGATTTTATTTATTTGGAGGATACTTATATACATACTGCCCATACTTACTTTTTGTGCTTTTATGTTTTCGATTATAAACTAAAAACAATTCCCTAACCACAATTAAAGAAACATACAATGAACAAGAACAAATATTTCCTTATATAGTTGTCTCAGTTTATTTTATCTCAACAGGCAAAGATCAGTCCGGTGTCTTACTGTATAGTGGTTAGATTTGTTTTTGGGAAGGACAGTTAGTCCTTGAGTAGGGAGTTTGGCCTTCGGGCAGGTTAGGTTAGAAAACATGCGTGACTGTCAAGTTTGATGAGTTTTTTTGTTTCTGTTTTCTCAAAAACAATACATTTACTCAGAGTAAGATAGATTAGAGCTATGGATATGACAAGTTGAGATATGGATTAGATAGGTTATTGCATCGAAAAAAATGGCTAATTAACAATCAAGAAGGATGTGGTTAGAATAGAGAAATCTTTATTCATGATTATTGAGAACAGACTATTTGTCACAAGATTAATTAATAGTGAAAAGAATGAATTGGTTACAAATTACAATAGAATAAATTTAAACAAAAGGACAAAAATTAAAGGTCGAGGATGCAATATAATTCTTCCATACTGCAGATGGTTGTTAGGTAGGTCTTTGTTCATTCGAACAAAAATCATACGAAAAGTTCAAAAAGTAAGTGTAGTCTCTACAATTGGACAAGTACCATTTGGTTAAATAAATTAACACGCATAACAAGGTCGCAACCACAGCAGTTTTCCACAATTTTTTGAATTTGGTAATAATTTTTTTACCAACAATATTGGTTATGTTCATGATACGAAAGTTTCTACAGAATGACCAATATTGACATAACTGCTCTCTATGACATGTCTATACTGAGTGATAATTTACATTTGAAACTTACTAAATTAATACGAATTAATTCCTTAACACAAGTCATATTCCTGAACAGAACTTGCAGTGTCTTTACCACTTGACTTTACAGTCCGTTGCCACAAACAAAACAGTACCTGGAATTAAAGTGAACTATCTGTGATTTTTAATAAAAGGATACAATAATACAATGTTTGATTACCTGCATCTGGCGCAAGTGAAACATTTCTGGTGATAAGTCTTGCCCAGGGCACTGACCACCTCACCCTCGACGTAGAGGCCACAGTTGGCGCACTTGGTGCCGAACTGCTTCTGATAGTCACTGGTGCAGTAATACACTCCATCCTTGAAGAAGAACCCTCCCTGGGCCAGAGAATTCTTGCAGACTGTAACAGACCAGCACAGCTTGAAACTCAACGCTCTCTACGTGAGGACAAGTTCACACTACACATGTGCCCAAAGCACTGAAACTGGTTCCATCAAAACGTTTCAGAACCACAACGTTCCCGGAACGTTGGAATTCCATGTTACATCGAAATGGTTTACTAAAAGTACCAAAAAGTTCCTGGCATTCCACCTTCACCCGGCGACACAAGTTATGTACTGACTTAAGGGTAGGTGTGATAATAGTAAGATGCGTCTATCGCAGTTAAAAAAAAAAAAATAAAAAATAAAGTAAATCATTATTCTTATCGAAATTTGTTGTATGATACAGACACTTTTAAATTACAAATTTATGTTATTAAGCGATGAACTGTAAATGTCAATCTGTGTCGGTTCCAAAAATTATTACGCGTAACTATAACGGCAGTGTACAGTTCGAGGACTTTAGCTGTGCACGTGACCTTGAGTGTGTGGTGATAGGCGGGAGGGGTGGCGGGGTAGTATTATGCGCTGCGTCCCGAAAACATTTCCTGAGACACATAGGTAAAACCCTCCTTTCAGGAATCGTATTGGCCTAAATAACTCATCACACTCGCTAAAATCAGTCTGTTTTGTGACAGTGTTGATTGTGGTGGAATTAAAAAATAAGAGAATACCAAATAATAGCAATAATAGGACTTATCCTTGTTTTTCAGTTGTTAATAGTGTTGCTTAATGTGTTTTTGAAAATAACGTATTTGTCAATACTAATCTGCAAATAGAAATCGTGAGTTTAAAGTCGTTAAAGAGATTGTCGCGCCTTCATCTCAGCGGCTAGCACATAAACGCAACCCGCACACAGATAGCGTTTATTTGTTGAAGGGGAGTATTAGGGGCCTACGAGCACAGCTAAATTCCTCCAACTGTATTAAAGTATGATACATTTCCAGCTACACAATACAGTGTAAACACCTTCTCTACAACACGAGCTATGTACTGACTTTAGGACAGCTGGGTTAGAAGTAAGCTGTGTCCAACACAGTGAACGTGTTAAAGTAATTGATATCCTTAAACATAACAGCTTATTTTACTACTTTAAGTTTATGTCTCAATATTTAATTATGCTTGAGCTTCTGATATAGTATTTTATATGAAAATGTAAAGGGATATTCAATATTTCTGAAACATTGATCATCGTACTTGTTGTGATGTAAAATATTAGTTAAATGGTTTAGTTTACTTTGGTAAAAATACTGTCATTAACTTTATGAGGGTATTTAAAATTGTAATTGCTTTTATGGTACTGTATACCAAGATATTTGTGATGGACAAAAACCAGTTGAGTAGAAACGCTGAGTTTAAAATTTATTTGTAAGTATCATTTATTTCAAAGGTATATTATGTAATGGAATAACTTGAATCTTAAATATTATTTTATGAAAGTTCAGAGGTTTTGTTTTCTGGTCAGAAGCTTGAGCATATTGAAAATTCATCATACATTGGTCCTTAAATAGGATTAAGGATTTTTTGACAAAATAATCTTCTAATAAATTTAGATAATATATCTAATTATATTTCTTTTTCTAAAAAGCAATAAAGATCAAATTTAAACTGTGACATTTTTCTAGACAATAACCGACTTAAACAAATAGACCACACAAAGTTTCTAGGACTTATAATAGATACAAATTTAGCTTGGGATAAACATGTAGTTAATGTTACTAATAAGAAGTCTACTGGCCTATATGCATTGCGACAAATGGCTAAAATTAGTAATTTAAATACATTGAAAATGATATATTTCTCATTGATCCACTCGCATTTAGCTTATGAAATAAGCATTTATGGAGCAACAACGATGAGAAATTTAGATAGGCAATTGATCCTACAAAAAAAACTCTTTGAGTCATAAAACATTTAAGATATACAGATTCTGTTAAACATACTTTTTTCTGAACTTGGAATTCTGACAGTATATAGTTTATACACATATTTCAATCAATAATTTATATAAAACCAATTGTTTGGTCCTATACTAAAAACTAACAAACATACATATAATACTCGCTTTAATAGACATATCAATCGACACAATCTCAAATTTTACAAAAAGAAATATTACAGAGGTGTGAGATATTTACATACTTTATCCATAAAATTTATAATGAAAACAGATCTGTTAAAATTTAAAAAAGAAGTAAAGGATTATTTAACCCATTTGTCTTTACATTCTTTTGAGGAATATTTAAATACAAAAACCAATTAATTGTTAAGATGTAAGTTTTATAATTTAAATCAACTAATGTTACCATTTTTATTTATATTTAAAAATAATATTAGTATTTAGTTTTACTGTAGTGACGCTATTCTTTGTACCTTCTACATATCATGGAATAAAGTGGTATGACTATTTACTATTGACTATTAAAGTACCCTGAAACATAGTATGTAAATTGGTACAAAATCAACCAGAAAATAAATAATATAGGCAAGAACCTGTCGGAGCAGAACCCCTGGAACTATCTTGTGGCATTAGTCAGTGAACGGAACGGTCCTGTCAGAACCATTCCAGTTCCACAACGACCTGGCACACCTCTTGCTAGATGTGTGTGTAAATTTGGGAAATATAATGGTTTTTTATATGTTTCACAATAGCTATATAATGGGATTTCTAAACTATGACGCAATGATTTAGTAAAAGAAGCCTGACAATTGCTAATGGGTTTAAAATTACTCCCAACCTCCAGGTTTAATTAAATTTAGAGAGAGCCTTCCTGAAACATTTTTATTGTGTATGTTTAAAACACTACTTGAATTCACTGAAAATTACATAAATGATTATTTATTCAGTTCAGTTTAGCAAAGTTTTATAATATCAGTACTTATTTATCAGTAGTGTAATTTTGATAATAAAGATAAATTTACTATCTTGTGTTTGCTACATGTTTTAAAACCCACATTAGCTTTTTTTGTTTTTCTTTTACAGAAGAACGGTTCTAAGAACTGTGTATGTATACATTTTCTTGATTGGGGCAACAAAGTAAATACAACTATGGTATCAGAAATATCTTAGACAGAAAATATTGTAAGAAAATTACAATACACTTTCAATATATTTTCATAATTCGGACAACAAGGAAAACTCAACTTTGGCGGCATTGGATATATAAGTTGAATATGTCATTCATTCCAAGCAGACGTGTGCATACACAAACAATACCTAAAGTAAGAGCCAAAGCAATTTCAATATTTGAAGCTCTTAAACATGAACACTGACGTAATATTAACCTAAAATATATGACGTATATTAACCTACTTCCATTTCTAAATTACATAGAGCACCTTCATTTACTTCTGAAAACCTATAGACTTCGACATTAGGACTCCCCACTCTGGCCTGAAATAGTACAATAGTTACTGAACGCTAGGGACTATTCAATCAAATATAATGGAATTTTGAAGAGAAATTCTAGTTATTTCCAAGGTACTTTCAAAAACTATTTCACTCTCCGACACTGGGTACCAAAACACTGTTCTTTAAACTTAAATATAAAATGGATCAGGAGATTTTAATATCTTTCAGTGAATATGATATATCTCAAGAGTCTTTAGAATGTCATTTAAAAAGAAAAAGGTGTCTCTGTTTTCAATAGAAAATTGCATACAGAGCCACTGATAACTGCTAATGTTAAGACTTGCTTTTTAAGCTTTCAAAACATTTTTATTACTATTTAGAAAAAAGCTCAGTTACAGAATATTAACATCTAGTTATAACTATCTGTCAGTTGGTCTAATCCCAAACTTTCACCTTCATTCACTACCTAAATGTTATATTAACATCTAGTTATAACTATCTGTCAGTTGGTCTAATCCCAAACTTTCACCTTCATTAACTACCTAAATGTTATATTAATGTCTAGTAATAACTGTCTGCCAGTTGTCCTAATCCCAACAACTAAAGTACAACATAATTGTACATGAAAATAAACAAAGTACAGTACTCTAGTTGGATATATGACTTTGTCAGTAACAAACACCCATCATCATACATGACATTGAGCACTTGCTAATACCTCTTATCTGACAGTACAAATCCCTCTTCTCTCTGATTAGTCAGGATAAAATCTCTGTTCCACGATAACACTTTTTACATATTTTTTTCTAAGTTATAAACCAAATTTGCAATACCTATATGCGAACCCTTTCATTTGACTTCATACCCCGGCATTAATTCGTCATACTTTTATTTTGTAATTTTGAGTTTTCCATAATTACCCAATATGACATACAATCTCATTATTAGAGTGTAAACTTATTTCAAATGTTGTTTTTTTTTCAACAGGCTCATTATTGGAGTGTAAACATGCTTCAAATGTTGATTTTTAACAGTCTCAATTTTGGAGTGTCAGCATAATATCAGTTATTTTTAACAGTCATTATTGGGTTGTAAACTTGCTTCACATGTTGTTTTTTAACAGTCTCAATTTTGGAGTGTCAGCATAATATCAGTTATTTTTAACAGTCATTATTGGGTTGTAAACTTGCTTCACATGTTGTTTTTTAACAGTCTCAATTTTGGAGTGTCAGCATAATATCAGTTATTTTTAACAGTCATTATTGGGTTGTAAACTTGCTTCACATGTTGTTTTTTAACAGTCTCATTTGTGGAGTGTAAACATGCTTCAAATGTTGATTTTTAACAGTCTCAATTTTGGAGTGTCAGCATAATATCAGTTATTTTTAACAGTCATTATTGGGTTGTAAACTTGCTTCACATGTTGTTTTTTAACAGTCTCAATTTTGGAGTGTCAGCATAATATCAGTTATTTTTAACAGTCATTATTGGGTTGTAAACATGCTTCAAATGTTGATTTTTAACAGTCTCAATTTTGGAGTGTCAGCATAATATCAGTTATTTTTAACAGTCATTATTGGGTTGTAAACTTGCTTCAAATGTTGATTTTTAACAGTCTCAATTTTGGAGTGTCAGCATAATATCAGTTATTTTTAACAGTCATTATTGGGTTGTAAACTTGCTTCAAATGTTGATTTTTAACAGTCTCAATTTTGGAGTGTCAGCATAATATCAGTTATTTTTAACAGTCATTATTGGGTTGTAAACTTGCTTCACATGTTGTTTTTTAACAGTCTCAATTTTGGAGTGTCAGCATAATATCAGTTATTTTTAACAGTCATTATTGGGTTGTAAACTTGCTTCAAATGTTGATTTTTAACAGTCTCAATTTTGGAGTGTCAGCATAATATCAGTTATTTTTAACAGTCATTATTGGGTTGTAAACTTGCTTCACATGTTGTTTTTTAACAGTCTCATTTTTGGAGTGTAAACATGCTTCAAATGTTTTTTTCAACAGAGTTTTTCATCTGAAAACATTGTATTAAATTCCATTCTATCAGTGACTTTTTCTGGTAGCATATACATTAAATAATATTAAACCTCTATAATTAGATAAGAATCGCAACCTCATTATTATTATGGAATTTAATATAAATTATGGAATTCACTGGGTAACAGTTAATTCAAGTTGGATTAGTATTAATTAATTAATTGTTGCCTTCTATAGTCTACTCAAGGTCATTTATGACTGACTATATGCAATGATTAGGAATAACAACATGAAAACATTTTTATTCAAATAGAAAGTTGTGTACGAAAAATATAAAAAATTATACTGCTTTTAGAAAATAAATTGTGGAAAATCTTTGTTCACATGATATACAAGAAGTAGTGTTAAATGTTACAGATTTGAAAAGTGGTGTCCAAGGTTGAAACGCCAGCGAGGTGGGTGACAGTTGTGTATACAGTTGTGTTTCCAATCACGCTTTTCACGTCATCCTGCTCTGACACAATAATAGCTGGGACTGTCAAAAAAACTTACAATACTACTTACATAAGGTCACTTATTCCTCCACTATGTTAGTTAAAAATTCAATAAAACTTCGCTAATCAATTTTATCCTTAAGATTTGAGTCGACTTAATTATCTATTTATTGCTATCAATCCAAATTGGTGCACGAAGTTGATTCTCCACCTTATAATTATGACAAAACAACTGTTTCTATTCCATTACATAATATCTTTCATTTGGAATGTTTTAGAAATGCAGAAGAGATCTCATGTATTAAGTATAAATCTTATATATTCAGTATATAGTAAGTCGGTAAATATTTGCCTAGTATGGCCAATCTGCAATGATTATCAGTAAGTGACCCAAACCTATTTACTTGAAGTGATGAATAATTGTAATGCTTAAGTACGTCCATACCATAATATATTCAAAGGACTTAATTTTATTTTTAATCTATAAATAATAATATACAAATATATTTTAAACAATATAAAATTATTAATAATACAGGTTTGGATTACCTGTTCAGAAAATCCACTACAACTATTTAAAAGATGTGACTATTATTAATAAAAACATATTATACCAATCAATAAACCAGAAGAGTGTTTCCAGGGGGAAAATCGGGCCAATTGGTCGGTTTAAGAGGAGGTACAAATTTGGAGGTGTCCTGGTTCTAAACTATACTTAAGTGTATGTATGGTGTTTACCTGTACACTTGAAGCAAGCGATATGGAAGTACTTGTCCTGTACCCTGAGCACCTCTCCGGAACACTTCTTCTTGCAGGCCTGGCAGTATGTCTTCCCTGAACAAAACAAGCGTATATCAGCTGATAGCTAAACACAGCATAATACAACAAAAATATCTACTTAATAAAATCACAACATGATATATTTTTCTTTCAACATTAACCATTTTTTAATTATAGTTTGCCTGTTGTGTTAAATCATCAATTATCAGCACAAGAAATCAACATACTGTTCAAGGACAAGAGAAAGTGGTGCTTGAAACTTAACTAATAACATATTCAAAACTATCATTTCCATTGAAAGTCATCTTTTACAAATTATGTTTAAGTTCATAAAATTTTTGTTATGGCTCCATGTAAACTCTTTCTATTTTAAGTTTCTATTCCTACCTTAAACTATTTTACATTTGGCCACAGATTTGTGCAACAGGATATAACACTTAAAAGGCAAAATATATATATATATATATATATATATATATATATATATATATATATATATTATATATTTTATGTAGGTTTTCTTTAATTTGAATAATATGTTTCCATAATTTACTGTTTTATAATAATAATACACAGTTTTTTATAAACATTGAAGATTTTTCTGAATTATAATCTCTGTAATCTTTTATCTGTTTGCAGTTGGCCTTGATACACTTTATATCCAAACAACTTGCATTCCTTGGTCACACAAAAAACTAAATTTTTCACTATCCAGTTTTTTTTTTTAGTTTCCTGCAATATTATTTTTAATATTGTTTTTGTGTCATTTTCAACTTGTATACAAATGTAATTGGTACGCATATATAAAACATAGATTTTATTATGTTAAAAACTGGAACAACTAACTGACTATTCTTAAAACATGCAAAAATATTTTCCAAGACTTACTCTGAAAGAGGATAAGTTAACTTCAGTTGAGAGTTCAGTTGAGTTACTGCCTACCATTTCCCAGAGCAAGAATTTGACAGTCGAAGTTATCAGTTGAGTCATTATTTCCCCCAGAACAAGAAATTTACAGTCGAATTGTTCGGTTGAGTTTGACTATTGCCCGTCATTTTTCCAGAAAAAGAATTGTACAATTGAAACATTCAGTTAAATTTGACTACCTACACTTACCTTTTCCAGGAACAATAATTTTACAGTCGGAGCCTACCATTTCTCAGAATTCAGTTGAGTTTTAACAACTGCCTACCATTTTCCCAGAAAAAGAATTTTACTGTCAAACATTGAGTTTGACTAGTGCCTACCATTTCCCGAAAACAAGAATTTTACTACCGAATACTCAGTTGAGTTTGACTACCTAGCATCTAACTTTTCCCAGAACAATAATTTTACAGTCACAGCGCAAGTTTCACTACCTGTCTACCATTTCTCAGAACAAGATTTTACAGTAGGACTGTAGGTTTCTCAGAACAATAATTTTAGAGCAGCAGCATTTGGTTGAGTTTGTCTACTGCCTACCATATTCGCCAGAATAAGATTCGTACAGAAAAAACATTCAGCCTATATGCTCCTCAGAATACAATTTTTGGTGCCAAAGTGGGCTGATACAAGCTTGCAAGTAATACAAGTTATTTCATAGACAGAAGCAATATTTATACAATAATTAACCAAAGTTATAAACAATATACGTTTATTATAGAAATAAAAATGTTTTTATATTATCATTCCTTTCCAGACTTTGCAAGAGCACATTCATTTTTTATTCGTTCAAAAAATGTGTTTATGTGTACATTACTCTCATAGCATTCGCTTGCCTTGTGCAGTGATTCCCATCAGTTTTGCCAAATGTGAAAATTTAGGCCATGACCTTTCTAAGAAGCTATCTCAGACACTCCGATAGTAACTCACAAACAATCACATTACACATTACAATTAACACATTTATCTAACAACAATTTTGCTGTTTGTGCTTTGAAATCATTACTCTTTAGTAATAATAGATTTAGTTAGAACTCAATGAACTGTAGCACTGACCATTTAGATGTCCAGGATTAGGGACAGTTGGGGGCAACTGACCTCATTACCCTTTGACCTCTGAGTCAGAGAGGGTGGGCCTTTGGGAGTAGCCTCATTTATCATTCCACAGGGAACCACTGTGATGAATCAGTCCCTCCTATTGAAATATATCCCAATATTGATCACCACAGAGTATTCAATTCAATTGAATTCAAAAAACTTTATTCAACAAAAGATTTTTTTTTAACATTTTATCATCTAGTTTAGTATCTAATAATGTCTAAATTTGTCATACATTGACAATAGTGTATCTGTCTGACAGTTTACATTGCATTACTATAATTCAAAATAAACATCCAAAGTAAATTTTTACAAATGCTTCAAAATTTGCACTGATTTAAAAACACACAGAATGGTCAACATACACATATACATGTATGCATAAACTAACTTTCTGTAGCTGTAATTAAAATAATGCATATTCAGAAGACAGAAATAATCAGTGGAATGAAAATAACACATATGTTGCTAATGGGTAACTATTTCTAAGTTCTAACTAGGTTTGATGTGAACTACCTACCACATCAGATGTACCTTACAAAACTTCTATACCTTACAAAAATTCTGTACCTTACGACAATTCTGTACCTTGCGACAATTCTGTACCTTGCCAGATCTTATCAAATTGGCTGTTATGCATGTGAGAACAATCCTATCAAATCTGAAATAGTATGAATTCATAATAGTAATCAACTCTTAAGAATTGAAATAACCAAAATTGAAATATTTTAAAAACCAAGTAGCTTTTCCAGAAGGTTAACAAAACCAATGTTAATACGTTCAAAATACATTACATGAGCGATCCAAGCTTAAAAATGTTTTATTTTATTTAAAAAAAAACATGCCTTTCTAAGTATACTGGCGGTATAAATAACAAAATTAATTTTGTATAATACACATTTCACATTATTGAGACATTAAAACAAACTTGCCTTGCTAATAATTTATCATGCATTATTGTACCAAGAGCTGTTTTTATATTTCAATCATTTAGAGCCGATTTAATGTATTGATATATATGTTTAAAATTTACCTGTCTAATGTTTTCTGCAGTTTACACAATTACCTGGATATTGTGTCTGGTTTTGTAACTGTGATCTAAAACTGTTAATAAATAACTGTTTAGAACTGGTCAAGGAATTAAACATTTTCCAGAAAAGAAAACTAACAGAAATAAAATATTGTGTATAGACCATCATAAAAAAAACTGTTGCAATACTTTTAGTTATTTACATCATAAACCAGAAAGTTTACCTTATTCCCAAGTAGTCAATACAACAAGAAAAACAGTCCAACCTACAATCTAGGTTCCAAGGTTGAATCAGTTTTTTTTTCTTTTTTTTTCTTTTTTTACTTCCAAAATGGGTGTTGTTATTTCTAGAACACTAAACTCCACTGATTTGACTCAATTTTCTATTCTATTAACATATGCCTAAAATGCTGTGCAACTTGACATACATACAGTTTGTTACCTGTCTCTCTGAGATGGTATAAACTACCACCAAACTGTCTACATAACCACTTATAAGTAGTATATAGATACTGAACTCTAATCACTTATACTGGTTCTGAATTACAATCTAACTGAACAACTCCTTATTAGCTCTGTGTAGTTTATTAAGTATTGAATAACACTAAAAGGCTGTTGTTCTTATAGGATGTACTGAATTTTAATCTTTTATGTCAATGATTGTTGTTGCATTTGGAAATTACTTACAACCTTACTAATTGGTTAAGCCTGTAAGCCGCAAAAAGTTCAACAAATTAGCAGTCTTTATGCAATAAGGACATAGATGCCAAAAAAATTATTGATTTTGAACATTTTACTTGAATATAACTATTAAGAGTTGACTGTAGTGAATTAACTTTGAGATTTCTTCCATTAAAACTACATGTTTATTCACTTACTCACCCTTAATTTTGATAGTAGCTTTATGTAAGATGTCATATTGTAAATACATAACCAATAAGCATCCAAAAGTGTAAAAGTTGTGAATATTTAAAGGACAAAGTACAAATCAGTCTGAGATTCTTTTCTCCATAACCTAAAAAATTATTGAAAAAAAAAACTGAAGATTATTTTGGATTTGTATTAACTATATTTTAAAAATGAGAAGTACTGTATATATCTTTAATAAATCTAGGGTAAAATAGGGCAGCAAGAGTGCATGAGGTTTAAAAATTGTTTATGGGGCCAAAACCAAGATGGCACCCACTGCAGTTGGCTTTTAACGAGCTAATCATGTTACAGTGCAAGCATGAACATATTGCTTCGGAATTATCGCTAGTGTATTGCCGTCAGCAACAATTCCGAGATATAAAGGAACAAGAACCGATGTTTTCTGCCTCGCTAGTACTGGAGAGCCGATGTTCTGCAGACGGACAATATCCAGTACACGGTTGCCATGACAACCCCCTCAGCTGACACTGACGCTACCGCACCCTCTCTCCACTGCCGCTGTAATAATTGCGCCCTTCCTTTTTAACGCCGAATTTACTCCAGATGCCCATTCCGTCCGACAGTCAACAGCCCGGGGTGGAGGGAGAGGAGGGGGAGGAGGGAAACCGCTTCAATTGGATGCTGTCCATTGAGATTTATTCCTAGAAAGTGACCTAAATTACTTACATTCAACCTCTCAACTGCAAAAAGATCAATAACGCTCGAATGTAGTTCCACTGAAGTAAAGACCGTTTCAACAGCGATTTTCAGAGCATCCTCCATACCTTCGTCTTCCATGTCATTCATTTCTGTTGTTCGAGGTTCATAATCACAGCGAATACTCAGATTATACATTCATGTATCAATTCGTTCAAAGTTCCTTGCAATACACCTTAATCAAGGGCTGACATAGGAAAATCACAATGATCATATATGTGTATATATCCTCAGGAGCAAAATATTGCCCGAGTCGGTACTGATTACGGCGTACTACGGCCTAATTTATCCCCACCTATCGTATGGAATCGTTTTGTGAGGAGTCTGTACAAAACAATAGTTTACGAGAATTTTAAAATTACAAAAAAAGCAATTCGCATTACCGCTAATTTGAACTTCGGAGAGACGTGCAGGACAGTGTTCAAAACTTGTAACTGTTGACTTTGACATGTCTTTATACCTTAGAAATAATCTTATTTTGTTGTCTAAATGTGCCTTAACCAGAGGACGAGACATACATGAATATGAGACAATAGGCAGAGATAATTACCGTTCGGGAATGCACAGAACGGTGGTTTATGAACATTTACCTTCACAGGCAGGTGTCCATTTTATAAAGAGATCGCCGAACTCAATTAAAGTGTCTCAACGACCAAGTTGTTAAAAATTCGTATCAAATTCTGCTTGGCGTCAAACGCTTTTTACGGTGTTGATGAGTTTCTGGCATTCTACTGGGAGACCACGTGATAAGGAAACCGACTCCAGCGTTGGAAGTGGGCGTAATTGGCATGGAATGAATGGGGTGTGAATGTTTAGTGTTGAAAGTTTGAATGTGGTATTGATGTGGGACGAATATAAAATTTTAGATTAAAAAATTATACATTTGTTATGCAACGTATGCAATTAAACAATTTGATTTGATTATAATAATCCAAACTCAAATACATTTATTATTTGTTAGTATATCCATCACGGTCGACAACATAAATCAATTTTTAATCCACGATTTGTACGAAGTCATGAGTATGACATTACTTTTATAAATAAGTGTAACGGTGTTGTTATGTTCCACTAAGTGCGGCCAGGCCGGAGACGTGAATAAGGAAATGACGCAGGAAGGCCGCGGTCTAATTTTAAGCCGCCAGATAATGTGCTATTTGGAGGGTGTGCACACATTCGCACATCCTCCTCCACACGAGTGTGGGCGCCCGCAATTTGTGTACAGTTCTTGTGTGCGTGCGCAATATATACGCAATGTGCTGTCCGACCCACGGATATTGGGTGAACATAAAGACCTCTTCTGGTGTTCCTCAATTAGTATTCTTTCCTTGTGTTAAATTGTAATGGTCTGTTTTTCAACTTTCAATCCTGATAGAGTCGTCACAAGGGCACGAAAGTCATAAATTTACTACTCAATCAATGTCTTCTAACAAATCTAAAAATTCCAAATTTTGAGTTTTACTTTGCATGAGTCAAAGGAAGTAATGACTCATTATTTTTTATTCGTGATTCGCATATGTCATTAAAACTGTAATATTTACGGGTGAATTTAAGCGTTAATTGCACAGAATTTTGAAAACGTATACTGGGCCCTATTAAAAACTACGAGATACGTGGACCTTTTCTGGAACGCAAGGTTTTACGGAACACTGTCGGGACCTATAGGGAGCGGGGCAGTCAGCTTTGAAGAAAGTAACTAATTCTCTGTCCACAGAGGTAATGGACGTCTTCACCCGAAGACTGCTGAAGGAGAAGAGCTACATATATCTTGCTAATCAACCCATAAGCAACAGGTAAACACCAGTAAACAAAACAGCTGGTCTATCAACGAGGTTAACAACCTAGCCAAAGCAGAATAACAAAACCGGCTGTGGCCGAGAACAGAAAAAAGGTCGGCACAACTAACGGCTCGATCACCGGCCAACAAAATAAAAGTGGCCGACGCCACAAAACTGCAGATATGATGCTACTAAATACTTCTTCTTGATGGGTTCCACCTAGATCACCTCAAAAATTGGCAAAATCAGAAAATATCTTAAGTCGGAACACTAACTACTTCCGTTGTCGAAGCGAATTTTTATGAAGAAACATCAGCTCATCAAACACAAGACGTTTTACTATATGGCCTAACTAAGGGGAAGTCTTTCAATAGACCACTCACGACTTTTATTGCATTTACTATTTCCTGTATTCCATCACAAAACTGAAAACCTGTTAGTAGTGTAGTGACCAGGTATTGCCTGGTAAGACAAAAATTTCATTATTTGAATTTTTGGATACATTTCCGCAGAAACAATGCCAGGAGCCACTCAATTACACAGCTTCACACAATATTCTGAATTAAATTACAGTAATCAGGGTGAAATCCAAATTTCCTGATTACCTAAAACAATCATCGTCTACGTAAGCCTACTTCAGGGAAAATAGGTTTGCTTCACATATACAGCACTCCTATAACTCTCAGATGAGCTCTAATTGTATGGCCTTAAAAACTGAACATCGTTCCATAAACGCTTTGCCAGCCTAAAAAGTAAATAGTAAATGACTGAACTATTATTGACAATTACTGCATCGTTATTAATCTTATCTGTGGCAACAGGCGCCTTGCAATTTTTCAAGGGACGTGAAATGAACGAACATCAACTAATCTGTTGACTAATCAAGCCCCATCAATAAACTGAGTGAATTGAATTCATTATCTCCCCTCTCCCGTCCAGAGAGACGCCCAGAAAAAAATTTGAATAAAAGTTGTTTGTGATGCCATACATACCGAGGTATAGACACACAGATCTGATGTACGATATGTATACCTGAAATTATTTAGAGCTTCAGTACATCGTATCAGCTACGGACGTTCAGCACATGAGATCGTGCTGATCATGATCAGTACAGCTTCTGGTGCAATTACTTTTGGAGTTGGAAAGTACATGTTTCTATTCGATTCGTAACTCTTTTAAGATAGAGTCCCTAAATACAGAAAACAGTAAAAAAGATTATTTATCACACCACTTGAAATTACAGTTATTTAAAGTAGAACATTTATACAATTTTTTAATTAGACCCAAATAAAAACTGCTGTAGATACAAATTGAATTTTTACATTTTGTACATGAATAAATGGTTCCGTCTCTTCATGCAGTGACGTTTATTAACTATTTAGGAATTAAGGATGTTTTTTTATTAAATATAATTTAAGAAAATTACATGTTCCTAAAACATTTTCCTTAACGAAATTAAATTTTATAGATAAAAAAAGGGTACTTTCTGATTAAACGGAGGCCACCTATTCAAAGCACGCTGCGGCTGATGTAGTAGACGAATTGGGTTTACTAACTTAACTTAACCTAACCTAACCGTTAGTACTTTTGTGTAACTGCCCACCCAAAGTTGCTAAATCCCGTTTATTATCGGTGGCCTCCGTTTAAACAGAAAGTAGACCTGCCAAAAGCAGCTATAACTCATTTACGTGCTGTAAAAATTATCACATTTCCCTCTTCAGCCGTTTTCATTTTTTTATTTGAGCCTGATTACAAAACGTATAAAGTTCCCACTTTAGTGCGCTAAACGATATCACTTTTTCTGTATTTTAAAGAGAAATGAATTGAACAAAAACTAATGTCCCCATCCTAACATCGATTGTACCACCTTTAGGACTTGTTCAGACCAAACGATCGAGGCCGGCGGCACTATGGCAGTCTGGACAGCTCCACCAGCACGCCAGTGCCTGCAGTGGGGCGGAGGGTCCGTGTGCGGGCGGGCGGACAGAAGGTCGAGGTTTGTGAGGTCAAGGCGGCCCGGTCCCAGAGGTGGCGTCATCCACACACTCGGCCAGCGCGCCGCTGACTCACACCTTGCTTTAACCCGATTACAGATGTTACCGCTATAATCCACGCGGTATTGACAGCTTCGCCGAAACATGTGGAAGTCGAAACGTGTTTTGGCGATGACCATGTAATGCTGTCAATAGAGGCGGTATCAAAAGTCAACATCTCGTACGCTAAAATGGCTAGTATAACTTAGATGAATAGTTATGTTTTATTGACCGCAGACGTGTCCAGCCCAGCATCTTTTGAAGAACTGTTGGACTTCAGGCAAATCTCCATTAAAGCACAAGCCATGGAAAATGTTGCACGACATCGTTTGCTCACAGTACGCAAGCGCCAATTAATTGAAGAAGTCTATAATGTGTTATCGTATTGGTGAAAGAGCTCAAAACCGACATCTGTGACGCATTATGGAAATAGTCTAAGAGCTCACAACCGATATCTGTGATATCTGTGATACGATATGGAATTGATATAAGAGGTTGCAGATGTTAGTTGGCGAAGTATGTGATGCCTTGTGGAATCAAGTCAAAAAGCTAACAACCATCATCTGTGACTCATTATGGAAATAGTATAAGAGCTCACAACCGATATCTGTGATACGATATGGAATTGATATAAGAGGTTGCAGATGTTAGTTGGCGAAGTATGTGATGCCTTGTGGAATCAAGTCAAAAAGCTAACAACCATCATCTGTGACTCATTATGGAAATAGTATAAGAGCTCACAACCGATATCTGTGATACGATATGGAATTGATATAAGAGGTTGCAGATGTTAGTTGGCGAAGTATGTGATGCCTTGTGGAATCAAGTCAAAAAGCAAACAACCATCATCTGTGACTCATTATGGAAATAGTATAAGAGCTCACAACCGATATCTGTGATGTGATATGGAATTGATATAAGAGGTTGCAGATGTTAGTTGGCGAAGTATGTGATGCCTTGTGGAATCAAGTCAAAAAGCTAACAACCATCATCTGTGACTCATTATGGAAATTTAGTATAAGAGCTCACAACCGATATCTGTGATGTGATATGGAATTGATATAAGAGGTTGCAGATGTTAGTTGGCGAAGTATATGATGCCTTGTGGAATCAAGTCAAAAAGCTAACAACCATCATCTGTGACTCATTATGGATTTAGTATAAGAGCTCACAACCGATATCTGTGATGTGATATGGAATTGATATAAGAGGTTGCAGATGTTAGTTGGCGAAGTATATGATGCCTTGTGGAATCAAGTCAAAAAGCAAACAACCATCATCTGTGACTCATTATGGAAATAGTATAAGAGCTCACAACCGATATCTGTGATGTGATATGGAATTGATATAAGAGGTTGCAGATGTTCGTTGGCGAAGTATATGATGCCTTATGGAATCAAGTCAAAAAGCTAACAACCATTATCTGTGACGCATTATGGATTTAGTCTAAGAGCTCACAACCGATATCTGTGATGTGATATGGAATTGATATAAGAGGTTGCAGATGTTCGTTGGCAAACTCTATGGTGCCTTATGGAATTGGTCTAGGAGCTCGCACACATTGCGTGAGATGCTGTGTTCAACCGTACTATGGGGTAGACAACCGACAAGTGTAAATGAGGCAGTATGATTGACGCGGGGGGTGTGGGACTTAGTAGGGCAGTAGGGTGGGGGGTGGGGGGGCCGCCAATAAGACTGAACTTTACTTGGCATTTGTGCAACTACGTGAGATAATGGTTCCGTTACGTCTCTATTGCCTGGATCGTTCCTCGATACTTCGGTCTCCATCCAGCCACATCTGGTTAGGGACACGATCAGTCGAATTGCTCCTGGAGTACATACATACACCACCCATTGCTTATTGCCTTCCAACACTGCTTAATTGCTTAATGTAAAAATCTTAATAATCTTAAACAAATCTTAAAATCGATATAAGTTAGTGATCCAGTCTGCTTGATTCATATACTAGAATTGCTCTTAAGGAAGCAAATTTTTATTTATTTTAAAGTAACTTATTTATTACCAAAACTATCACATCAATAATTAAGTTCAATTCATTATAATATAATCTTTCAACTGATTTATGAGTACACAGCATTTCACACTTACAAATACATTATTCCAAATCCATAACTACACGTTAATTATAAACTAAAATTTAAAAGTATGATAAATAAAATTTCTTCAAAAATACTTGTGTTATCGACATTTCATTGGAGGAGGGGAGTTCTTCTACTTGGGAAAAAATCTAATGTAGTGAAAGATATACAAAACTTTTCTACTCCACAGTGATGTCATCGTCAGGTGTGAATTCGAACAATTTAAAACGATAATATTCTTACAATGATTAAAAAAATTACTGGAATGAAATTAAACAAACAAAATACTTATATCAATAAGAGTATAATAAATTACAAATTGATGTATTAATTTATTAAGTTATTTTTAACAGAACTTTTTTAAATTTTAAGAATATTTATACTATTTTACATTTTTTTAATTCATACTTGACGTTGACACCTCTAGTGCTGACAGGTCCCCGTGTGTTGAATTTGACATTATTGACAATTGTGTGTTTTTTACTGCAGTAATACTTGTATGATTTTTATTAATATATAACGGTACAAAATTCAAATATCGCCTTTTCGCAGTAATATTATTGACATGAAAATGACAAACCAACTCTACGGCTTCATACAAAACCACGAGCACACTTACGCAACTTTACGGCATCAAACAAAACAACAAATGAGCCATCTATATATCTACTGGGAAGCGGAACAACTGGGGTTTACAACTACCGTGCAGACGGGAATAACAAGTTATACGAGTTTGATACAACAACGTCCATATAAACCCATAAATCTAGATGAAGAATGCGAGTAAAATATGATCGTTTACAGTCAGAGGGGAGGGTGGTATCATGCGACGCGCTGAGGTCACGAAAACACGTCGGCTGTCTCCGGGAGTACTCGTGCGTTTCCGGAAGCACTCGTACGTATCTTTACTGACCAACATCGGACCGCCTTACAGTTGGAGGAATTAGCTGTGCTCGTAGGGTCCTAATACTACCATTTCAACAAATAAACGCTATCTGTGTGGCGCGACAATCTCTTTAACGACTTTAAACTAACGATTTCGATTTGCAGATTAGTATTGACAAATATACCTTATTTTCAAACACACATTAAACAACACTATACAAGGAACCACCAGAGAGTGCAGTTGGCGGCGACCAATAGAATGGACTGTCCTGCGCGACGTTGCCACACAACTGCCGCTGCCGCCCGGCACGGCTGGCGCATTGTGGCTGATAAACCGCTGCGCTGTCACAACTAACACTGATACTGAACATTTAAAACTTATCAGTATAATTGAAAAACAATATTTAAAATGTGTTGACAGCTATATTGTATTTAAATTACTTGTATAGTTTATTAATGTTATTACAAACTAACTATCGATTAAAACAAACAAATCGTCCCGTCAGTTAGTCAGAGTAAAGTACTTGCTTATTTCCATACGATACAACAATCTTTTCAGTGATTTTAAACGATTACTAAACACACACAAAATTAATATACATGTTGCTTATATTGGACACTGCATGACGTGTTGCTTGATTAAAAATAATTAAAAAAATATAACAATATAATCAATTTTAAAATTATGGAACAATTATATTTTTAAAATTTGAAATAATTTAATTTTCCACTAAATAGCTTTTAGGGCCTACTATTTTAAAATGAAATACGTTAAAAAGCATGATTGATTTAATAATATTCTTACCTTCGCACTTGTATATTATTTATTCGCTCTCAGGCGGCAATATCGTAGCCAAAACCTCGGGGTCTTCTTCATTTTCACGGAATATTAACGGGAAATTAACGTTTTTGCGGTATTTTTATGTTTTCTTTTTAATTTATATTTCTGCTAAAGATTTTAATCCTACGATCTTCGTATATGAGTAATATAATACAATAATTTATTTCAATCCATTTAACTCAACATGGAAATAAGCTACAGAGATGTACTTTTTTTTTAAATGACCGTAAAAATTACATTTAGTAATACGTAGTTAATTAATTCAAGACAGCTCTAACATTTCTTTCGAGCGTAACGGTTAAGTATTTTAAGAACGCTGGACTCGCGCGGCTTGTGGTTACAGCGGGGAACAAGTTTGGCAACGTCGCTCAGTTCTCGTTGGCCGCTCCAAGGTCACGGGCAAAATAGGCTCCTCCCTCAACTGCACTCTCTTGTGGTTTTTTTGTATATAACAACTGAAAAACAAGGATAAGTCCTATTACTGCTATTATTTGGTATTCTCTTATTATTTAATTCCACCACAATCAAAACTGTCACAAAACAGACTGATTTTAGCGAGTGTGATGAGTTATTTAGGCCAATACGATTCCTGAAAGGAGGGTTTTACCCATGAGTCACAGGAAATGTTTTCGGGACGCAGCGCATAATACTACCCCGCCACCCCTCCCGCCTATCACCACACACACTCAAGGTCACGCGCACAGCTAAAGTCCTCGAACTGTACACTGCCGTATAGTTACGCGTAATAATTTTTGGAACCGACACAGATTGACATTTACAGTTCATCGCTTAATAACATAAATTTGTAATTTAAAAGTGTCTGTATCATACAACAAATTTCGATAAGAATAATGATTTACTTTATTTTTTTTTTACTCCTAACATACAGCTGAATTGCACTGTGTGCCCGCTTAAAGGCCCATTAAAATACAGTGCAAATTCAATAACCCGCTTATTCTCGGGTTCTACAGTGCAAAGTATGAAGTGTACAAAAACGTTACCGGAGCCTTGCGGATTTGTTGGTAGTTTTGAACAGAGTGTGACAACACGTTTTAAAAATAATAAGCATAAGAAATTCCGCGAGCCATTCCTCATTTCACACTCGGAGAACATAAATCGAACAACGCAAGAAGTGTTTGCCTTTGAATGTTACAAGAGAATGATGGTGGGTGAGAGGAGCCGTCACGTACTTCTGTGTAAGGGTATGTAAGACCGTTTCCTCAAGCTACATTTATCTATACTGCAGGCCTGATATGTGCACAAATTGTGAAACACATATCAAAACTCCATCTATGGATCCTTATCTACATGGACAATTTCAATTCGAGCCACATTTCTACGCCGATATTGATTTCTCGAGCAACGCCACGTAACATTCAATAATTATAACAAAAATACTTGCTCTTGGCATTTTATTTTACTTTAAACTTTCTCAAAAGACGCCATTTTGTTAATATTAAAGTAGATAACCATTTTTTTATGTATGTAATATAATGTTATTGTTTTAATAATTTTTCCTTTTACATATTCAAACCTATGTGCCAAATTTGGTTTATTTAGCTTCACTAGTTGTGGAGATAATAATATTTGTTTAAAGAATACAAAATGGCAGCTAATGGCTAAACGAGACATTTCTCGACCTATATTTATATGAAATCATTTGATTGAAATAATTAATACTATCACTCTCAGACGTTTGTGGCACCCTTTAGAGAACACCTTGTATAAGTACACCTGCATTTGGAACAAAAATTACGTACTACAAAATTAGTAAATTATCTGAATCTTCTAATCATTCACAAACACTTTCCAAAAACTAAGGATTCATAATTGAAAACGTCATAAATAGTATAAGCCAAAATTGTAAACGTGTATGTACGCGGGTATCAACTACAGGCTAACATGTGAACAGACCTCTACACATGAATGGAGTATATTGATAAGGTTGATAAACACACAATGAAAGCGTGATCGATACAAATGAAATATTATCAGCACGGGCATGATCAAGCTCAGCATGCCAAATGTGTATAAGCGGGAAAGCTGTACAGTAAAGTGGTAAAAACATACCCTCCTCGTAATCAGCTGTGTCGGGCAGCATGAAACACAGTTTCGGTGTTAGTGGATGTTAAAGGTGATATCAGTCTATGGTACTTACACTTAATGCACACAACAGAGTTAGTCATAAATTCATCACTACATGAGATACAAATCTATGCCCGATGCCCGATGTCCGAAAAACAACCAACTGTCTTTTACAAGTAATAGATGTCACTGAAGACAATAAGATAAAAATACTGTTTATATCTACAACACTCGCAACAACAAATTAATTACATTGTAGCCACGGCCAACAACACAAATGTTTCTTCTGTATTTGTCAACAATTCTCGCTACTGCATACCCATAAATTCTCAAACAAACACTGGCTGTACCATATTTTTTTACATGTAGCTTCTACATATTAAAAATATTCGAGTAGTGCGATTTCAAGGCTGTGGGCAGAATATGTTTCCCTGCTATGTACATTCCATACTACTGCGTATTTCGGAGAGCCGATCGGTCTAAAGTATTGCACTTTGGATTTGAGTTAGAGATAGCGCAGGTTCGAATCCTGCCTATGACCGTTCACTTTTTATTAGTACCATCGACCTAGTACTGTGTTGACACACCCCTTATTCTATTTCATAAAATTCTCGCACAAGCCAGTGGCCCCAAGGATCAGCTTCTCAGGGCCTAAAAGTGGTCGGTCTCTGAAATAAAATAAATAAGTGTTCTTACCCTGCACTGAAATGATTGTTAACGCGAGCAAGACCACTACACTGATAGAATTGGATTCCGTTTACGAATTTTCCTAATATCAGATATCGACCCATAATCACGTTCGAAGGCCAAGTTCCCGTATGGTTCTAGGCGTTGTCTGTGCATCGGTTTCCTTCTTAAAGTATGTAAATAGAATTAGTGCAGCAAAGTTTCTCTGATAATTATTTTCTTAATTTTCAATTTCTTTCTCCTTATTTGTATAAATCTTCACCTCCCAAATTTTAAATTTGTTAATGCGTGGTATTGGAAAGTCATATCGAGTGATATATTATATTAATCGCGAAAAATTACTACAGGACAACGAAAAATAACGCCACGGAACATGGAAGCAGAAGGGTGATCTCAAAGACAATCCTTTAGAGTATTAGATATTACAAATATCATGTAGTCGCCCCTTTCAGGTAGCAGCTTCGTTGTGATCGAAGATTCCACTCGAAGCCATATTAAAATGATTTCAAAATTATAAATGACAGGAACGTCAATTTACAATGAAACATTGGAAAGATTCCAGATATTTCAAACACATTGAAATTCTGAAATGTGGAATACGCTCACTCAATGTATTAAGTGCACGTACTCGTACCGTATGTGCATTTCAGTTTTACGTGTGATCAAATTCAGAGGTTTCAGATGGTGATGTGTTTCATCGTCTATTTTCATAAAGGCTGTGAATGAAAGAAAACACTGTCCAGTTGTGTTTAGTCGACCTAAAATCAATTGTGCCAATTTCTGAAGTTGCAAAAATGTTGCCGGCGACAAAATGTCGAAGTTCTTTGATCTTTACCGACTCAAAGGAAAACCTAATTTGTGCGGCAAACAACCGGAGAAATGTCGACGGCACGAATTGCCGCCGATAAAATTATTAACGCTCCTTTGAAATGTCATCGGGGTTTTGTTGCCAAAGCGTGTATATGCAATACTTGACGCACCCCAGCTTCGGCATTGTTACTGATACACTGTTTCGGGTTATAAGGGCTCTATACTCGTGGCCAGTGGGCATTCTTGTGACAGACGGTCTTCAGATAAAGGTACGGTCTTGATTTATTTAGTGCTCGTCACTTAAGTGTTACTTTATAAACTTGTGACCTCGTGTGGTCGTGACCGGAAGAGGGCAGGCACCTTTCCAGATGCCTAATTATCTCCCGTGGATCCGCCACTATCTCCCCTATCCAAACCTAACCAGCTTTGATGAGGAATAGATGAACTAATAATTTACATATGGTTCCGAAAGTTTCCGAACTATTACACAAAAGTCTAGACGATCTACATACACTTCTACCCGGCCTACCCTATACGATAGCCGCACAACGACTCCGACACAACCTCCGCTCTCCGCTTGCTAACCTAGGCAGGAAAGATCCTACCAGAACATGTTCAGTAGAATTCCAGATAGTAGGAGGCTCCCATTGTTAAAGCTATGACCTAAAGGTCGGCGGCGCAGCTGTCTATCGTGTTCGCGGCTACTGCTAGATTACGCGCCAAATACTAATCTATAGTGGCACTCGCCGCAAACTAAATTGACATCCTTATTTTAAAGTTTTCACTCCATCATTGAGGAAAACAATAATTGTTGTTAACGCCACAAGTAATGGAGTATCCTTCCCGGAGAGGAAGATACTCTCACTCACTAACTCACTTCTAAACTTACTCACTTACTAACTCACGGTATGCGTTAACTAAACTAACTTGGATTTTGTGCGTTTTCTCCTACAAGATCACTCCAGTATACCGCCCAGACTCCAGAGCCTCAAAGTACTGTAAATACTTCCCCAAGTACCGCCGTGTGTGAAATGTACTGATTGCGTTACCCGACCAGTTACCGTCATTTGTACCCGTACGGCAAAGACAATCTCGGCCGGACTGCACAAAAACGGTAAACTGGTGCTGAAAGTTGATTCTCTGCGGAGGATGTAGCCTACTTCCTGGACTGCTCTGCGGTATCTGTCGGTGCGGCGCCTGGTGTCCATGTCTGGTCAGGCATGCGGTCAGATATCTTTCCCTAACAAGGCACTGGACAGCATGAGGAATTCATGTATCAGCGGACTAACGCTTTCGGAATTTTAAAGACTTAAATAAAACAATTTCACAATACTGTACAATATCTATAACTAATACTGCATTCTTATACTCGCCAAAATCAAATTTATCTTAAATTACACGTAAATTTGTAAACTTTTATAATTCCTGCAATCAATAAAATTAATGGCTGAGACAAATATGTCATAATGATGAGTATTTCCATGCTTTGGCAACAACCTATGCGTGTCTCAATGTATTAATGTAATCGCACCCTTAAACTTTATGATAGAGTGTGATGTCATAGTTGTATTTAAACATATCACTCCACGAAAGGGTAGAATCATTGTATATACTTCTTCAGCGCAACGTCTTTTGTGACCGACTGTAAACAGGAAATGATTATATTACATAATATTACAGAACATAAAAAATTTTGTTAGCGTGTAAAACTGCAATGCCCAAACCTGGACTCGAATCCGGCGACATGCTAGCTCCGGCTATTAGAGACTGTGTTGAACCGACCGATATTGACGAGTGTCAGAGCTACCTTTATATTGAGATCGTTTTTCACCTTTATTATAAAATAACTTAATTTATTAAAGACGCCTTCACAAGGGTTTGACGGTGGTCTCCTTCTCTTCCTTTCTCATCTACAACAATTGGAGCAGCTGTAAACGTTTTAAATTATCTTAAATCCCACTTATAGAGAAAGTAGCTATTCCACTCAGTATGGCAATCTGATTAAATTAACATTCTCCTCCGCCATGTGTAGAAAGCGATAGCCATGAACCTAGATCGTCGAACTAGAACTAGAGATTCCAAAGTGCCAATCAGTGGTTCTGCAATTAAAAGTATTTAAAATAACAAGAATCATGCACATTATTAATTATATACGTGCGCGTAACAAATCAATTACGCAAAAAATGGAAACAATTAAATCAATGATGACACATTCCTATAGGAGGCGAAGTATTATTGAATAATGCTTACGACGTTAAAAGGAATCCAGACAATACCAACAAAAACCCCGACAGTAATTAGAAAGAGGTTGGGAATTGTTCTCATAGGTTGCGACAGGTAAATTAACACTGTTGATACTTGTAATGAAGTTACCATTTCGCGGCCAAATCAAGTCAACAGGTTTTGCGATACGATCGCTAACTCGAAACTACTTTTTTTACAGACGTCCTCCTACTAAAGCACCCAATCTCAAACATTTATCTGATTTGTCTCAGTCAATTTATCTGAAGTCATCTATTTCCTTGGATTCCAATCCTTCTAAAGCACAAAACAGGTTTCATTGTCGGGTGCATTATAATCGACAAACTAACAGTTGGGTTAAGGAAGCTCAACTGGTTTTCAAACATCATTTTTCATAGCAACTGGGTACATTAACTTGAAGTCCTACTAGGACTACATTAAGAAGTCCTAGTATCCATCTAAAGTAATTGCCAGTTGCTTGAAGCAAAATTAATCATTCGGATATGACTACCACCGTTTGCTGTAGTTGAAACTAATGAAAACTACTTTGGATAAAATGTCAAGTAGTACACTAGACCAATACCAATTGTCACGTAATAAACGATTTACACGTTAATTTTAAACATCTGTAACAACTAAGCATTGCTCTACTAGGAGTGCTTTCTATACAGATCGTAGCACTGCAGTGGATTTATTGACTCAGGTACAGTTACTGCAGCTGCGGTTATCGCGCTATCTCTTGTTGTTTATGTGGAGCTGGTAACGGTATCTAGACCATTCTGTAAGAGCGGAGAGAAGACCGCAACATTCTGTGTGTACACCAGTGACTGTCCGTCTGCACTTGTCCAATACCAATTGTCACGTAATAAACGATTTACACGTTAATGTTAAACATCTGTAACAACTAAGCATTGCTCTACTAGGAGTGCTATCTATACAGATCGTAGCTCTGCAGTGGATTTATTGACTCAGGTACAGTTACTGCAGCTGCGGTTATCGCCCTATCTCTTGTTGTTTATGTGGAGCTGGTAACGGTACCTAGACCATTCTGTAAGAGCGGAGAGAAGACCGCAACATTCTGTCTATACACCAGTGACTGTCCGTCTGCACTTGTCCAATACGAATACCACAGATTCTAAAACCCTGTCCAATTCCAATATGACTCCAGAAAAGTTCATGTATCACTAATGTTGTGTGTATTTAAAATTCCCTAAGGGCCGAGACCTTGTAATAGTTTTATCAAGAGCTTTTGTGGAATTCACGGTTGACTGTCCCCTAATTCGCCCTGACTAAAGACCGTCACTAATGATGTCTGGTGGCTCTAATCAATTTCTGACCTCGGAATTCCCGCTGCAGAAAAACATCTCGGTCTCCACATCCATCTGTATAATCTCTCCGCCAACACAGCTGGTCAGGCAGTCCAGAATAGGAATGACCACGGTGATGCTGTGTCGTGGCGGCGGTGACAAGGACACATTACGCGTCCCAGACGAAGAGGAATGTGAAATGTAGGAGGCAAGGTCGAACTAATGCCCATTTATAACAACACAGACCGGAAGAATCCCAGTCTCTAGTTAAAGCCCTAACCATTGACAGAACTTAGTCGTTCTCAACATTATTTATAAAATACTAGCTGTTTCCCGCGGCTTCGCACGCTTTTCGTAAGTTTTGCCCGCGTATGAGCATTTCTGGTTAAAGTAAATTATATTTCCAACCCCGATGTAGATTTTACCTTGATGTCACGATCAAGAAAATATGTCAAAAATGTATTGTACATGCATAATGTATTTTATTACAAAGTGGTCTACCACTCAACCTTTAAGTTCAACCAAAAATTTAGTTTAGACAATTATACATCATTACTTAGCGCCTTCAAAATAGTGTTTCACTGTTTAATATACGTATCTATCTCGTAATTGCAGGTTATAATGTGCAGGCGCTTTGAAAAACTTTTCTTCATTTTATTCGTTTATATTCACGACATAAGCGAATAATTCAGAAAATAACTATCCTATATTCTAAGTTAGACTAAATTACGGATACATGTGAAATTTGATTGAAATTGGTTCAGTCGTTTTGGAGTTTATTGGCAACATACAATCGTGACTCAAGATTTTTATATATATATATATAAGATGATGCGGTACGTGGACAAGTGACGAGGACACGTTAGGTGTCTCGTAGACCAGGAGGGAAGTTCAATGTAGGATCATACATAAAACCATACACTCCTAATAGGAGTATGTTTTTATCTACGTTAGGAGGTAAGGTCGAACTAATGCCCATTTATAACAACACAGACCGGAAGAATCCCAGTCTCTAGTTAAAGCCCTAACCATTGACAGAACTTAGTCGTTCTCAACATTATTTATAAAATATGATGCGGTACGTGGACAAGTGACGAGGACACGTTAGGTGTCTCGTAGACCAGGAGGGAAGTTCAATGTAGGATCATACATAAAACCATACACTCCTAATAGGAGTATGTTTTTATCTACGTTAGGAGGTAAGGTCGAACTAATGCCCATTTATACCAACACAGACCGGAAGAATCCCAGTCTCTAGTTAAAGCCCTAACCATTGACAGAACTTAGTCGTTCTCAACATTATTTATAAAATATGATGCGGTACGTGGACAAGTGACGAGGACACGTTAGGTGTCTCGTAGACCAGGAGGGAAGTTCAATGTAGGATCATACATAAAACCATACACTCCTAATAGGAGTATGTTTTTATCTACGTTAGGAGGTAAGGTCGAACTAATTCTCATTAATTCCAACACAGATCAAAAAGTCCAGCGTCCACGTTTGGTTTGACTATTGTAACTTCTGGAACTCTTTCCTGTATTTATAAATTTACTTATAATAAAAACGATTTAATTATATTAATAGATAAACTATGATTATACTAATTGACGTAAGGATCAGTATGTTAAATTTAATCAAATTTTATTGATTAAAACGACTGTCGATTAAAAGGCTTTTTGGAGTTTTCTAAAATGGAAAGTGAACATTAGACGGGTCAGGCCACGACTGTGCACCGGGACAAGCCTTGACTGACTTCCGTATTTGGACACCAGCATCTGGTAAACGAGCCCTAGTGGATGTTTGGGGGTTATTTATTCACTCCGAACACAAATAAACGTTGTGAGACTTTAGCGTTCTTTATAATTTGCATCTGGAGTTCTTCGATTCCCCTCTATTCATGAAGATCTCTACACCAAAATTAGCCTCGACATGTAACTACTACCAAATTTAAACAACGTTTATTGCTATAAATCAATGGACTTCTTTGGTTGCACTTATAATTTTAACTACTTCATGCCAAATTAAATTAATTACTTAACGAAGAAAATCATTTGTTATTGTTGAAGCCTTAATAGAACAAAAATAGTTCTTCAAAAGAAGATGCAGACAATTTGTACTATTTTATTTATGTCTAATGACAAAGGAGAGGTCTAAGGGTTGTTTTATAAGTCTCGACAACAATTGTATTTAGCCTAGCATGATTTTTAATATTTTTAGTGTGTTCCAAATGACTGAAAGATGCGAGGGTTTTAAAAAAAAAACTTAATTTTGATAGATAAAAGCACTTAGAAAAGTACGTAGATTTCGATTTCCAAATGAATACAACAAGACATACCAGAAATTATCTACAACCCTTAAGGATCTTTTTTCTGAACGAAAATTTTGATTTCGGCATGAGCTTAGATCACCACATAGTAGGAAAATTATCACGAAAATAAGTTGCGCTAGTTCACGATGTGTGTCTGTGATGTGGAATTCTCAGCAAATCAAATCTAGAACACAACTCATTTGCTACTTCACAAGTACTGGTAGAAGTTTGCGGACGTGATTTTCTCAAAATTTGACAGTGTGCTCACAGCCCAACATGAAACCCGTCATTGAATAGTTTTCCACCGATCGAAACATCAAAAACCCGAACGTCTGCTAATATCTCCCAGTTCCAAACGAAGTGACGGACGGTGGTCTGCGGCAGATTCTCCGGCGGAAGAGCAGCGACTGTACAGTTCGCGTGCAGTTCCCCGGCTAACTGTACAGATTACGGTGCTGGCTGCGAGATGATAGTTGTCGGCAGATGTAAGTGGTGTCAATGGTGGACTTCACAGGATGAATGTCCCGCCGCGGAGACACGCACACCCGTCAGAGCATCACGGAACGCTAAGTGATACATGCGTATACAACACGCATTCCAAGCTATACGTGGACTTTCAGTGACTATTGTTGAAATTAACAAGGCTGTTTATTCTTCCAGAGTAAGAGAATTTTAAGATGATGCAACTTAAATTCTTTTAACTTTGAAACGAAGTTTTGGTCACAACACTTTAAGACCCTTTCTGAAGAACATTTTTATCATTCCGCGAACAGTTTTAAGCATTTTAAAGAGGATTTAGGGGCATCTTATAATTAGGTCAAAAGAAAAACTGTTAAAGATAAGGATATGATTTTTTCGTAGTATTTCTATAAAGGTGACTAAAGGCTACAGAAATTGACGCGTGTTATATCTATAAAAAACATTTTTAGTAAGACAATTATTATTAACCAGGTGTCACTTTTGTAAATTATACGTATCATTAAAAATTACCGCCACACACTCACTGGTCACGCCGGCAAGTGACTGACCCGGCCGTGAGTACGCGACAAGGCGGCGCTCAGGCCAGTATGTGTGGACAGACGGTCGTATAAATAGTGCTGACCTATAAACCGTGTACAACCACCGCCACACACTCACTGGTCACACCGGCAAGTGACTGACCCGGCCGCGAGTACGCGACAAGACGGCGCTCAGGCCAGTATGTGTGGACAGACGATCGTATAAATAGTGCTGACCTATAAACCGTGTACAACCACCGCCACACACTCACTGGTCACACCGGCAAGTGACTGACCCGGCCGCGAGTACGCGACAAGACGGCGCTCAGGCCAGTATGTGTGGACAGACGGTCGTATAAATAGTGCTGACCTATAAACCGTGTACAACCACCGCCACACACTCACTGGTCACACCGCAACTCGACCGTCACACCGGAAACTGGCTCTGACACTTCCGGTGCGTCAAAATATAGGTTAACTTTGGCCACCTTTAACAAACAGTTATTGTGACGTAAACATTTGCTAACAAACTGGTCGCGGACCGAAGCTTACATGCCGCGTGACGCACGCACACACACACACAGTAGTAGTATTGTCATCACGAACTTTACTCACCAACACTCGAAATTGTTTTTATAGTCGCTTGGTGTATTCAACACATCCTGAAACGTAAACCTTATCTAACAAAAATGCTCTCATATATTGCAGTATATGAAGTTCTTTATATAGGCATTGGAAACGTTCAAGAACCACTCAATATTAAATTAGTTGTATGCAATGAATAGTAAATCAGACAGTAAATCATTTCTTGAACTTTACGTCGTTATAAAATACGGAATTGTTTAGAAACATTTCGTGCTATTCACAATTAATTACATTATTAATGTTGCATGATTGCAAAGTTAAGAAATTCATTTATGGTAGTAATAAAATTATACGTCACTCCACCAAATACATCAGGAGAGAGAACTTGTAAGTACAGTAGATGTGAAAGAGTAGTAGATACTTACGATACTGCCAATACAAACATGGTACACTAACTCACCTGCAACACAGAACAATCACATTAATGGTGGAATACAATATAACATACAATGAGAAGGCCATTTTGATATCACTTCTATTTTAACTAAAGATATTTCATATTTGAACGCATTACATTTTTTTCACTGCATCTTTATCATTAGGCATCTTATAATTTTGATAGTTAATGTCACATACATATTCTTTTATACATTATAAGTTTAAGTTAAAAAAACTTTATTTATTTAAGAATTTACATATATTATTACATTTTGTATGCCAACATGGCACGTCCGAAATGAATAAAAATTTTACACTTAGATTTACATTAGGGTCCTTTAGCTGGCTGCGGTTTTATTTTCTGTCATCACTATATGACTTGTGTACAAGACAATCATACACCTTCACCTATACATTCGTATGACTATAAGACGGTGATATATCCATACCTCTAGAAAGTACTGTAGTAACAAACAGAATAATAAATAAATAAATTACCAACAATAAATAAATAAGTGATGTATATAATCTAACATGACAATAAATAACTATAAAGACATTAACGTGATAATAAATAAATACATTTATAATATAAATACTAAAAAATACTTTTTATTATACTTTATACTACAATGGCGGACGTAATAATGACATAGGCACCAAAATTAGTAAAATTCAGAGAACACGCGTAATAATAAACAAACTTGCGCAAAATAAGTTACAGAGGAAAAATAAATCAAATTTTAGAAAATCACCACCAGGTCAGGTTTCGTATATGGGAGTACGATAGAAGAACTAAAGGTTCGGAAATGGCATTTTAACACGAGTTAAATATTGTACAAGACTTCCAACTAGCAAGATTACACTATGAAAAAATAGAAACTAACTTCATATTGTCACTGTATAAGGAAATATGGGAACCAACATGTAGATTGTCAGTTGGAAGAATACCCAGAACAGTTCTAAACTACAAACCTGGAGGCCGACGAAATGTAGGAAGACCACGGAAGATATGAAAAGAAACCAAAAATTAAATACGTACTTTTAGCTTCTTTTATGCTATGATTAAGGGAAGTAGTTGCTAACAAAAAAGTATACAGGGACGAGGAAAACGTCAAGAATACGTTATATTAAAACATATCGGTATTTCATATCCATGGACTACCAACGTTTTGTACCAGCGTTATATTTTTATACCAGAGATTACAGTCACGTTAGATGTAGTCATACTACAATCGTCAGTTTTCATTCAACTTTCTCGCGTGAAAATTCCATAGACTACTGCATTCATCTCTCCGGCTATGAACTATACAACCGTTAATCCTCGAAGTGTACTTTAAATAGGACTGGAGGATTCTCCAAGGTAAGCTCCACAGAGAGTAGAACACAGCGGAGGCGAGAACGGATGAATCACTGCAATTTAAAAGTGACCTTCACACAGATAATGAAGATGGCAGGGCAGTTCATTACGTAGCTGCAGGCCCGCCCTTCCTTCTCGGCGGTTAATGGTTCGTGTTTCCTCAGCTGCAGTTGTACTACAGTCCAGACTACACATTTACTGCCAGCAACACAAACGGGTACAGCAGTAACAATATTAGGCGAAGAGAACGGTAGGAGCCATTCCTCGATAGTCGATACTCGTAACACATCTTCTACATCTAGAATGGGTGAACCCACTGTAACTCTTCCGCAGCTATATGGTCATCCTGAAAACTCATACAGCTACCCCCGAGTACTCAGATTCCCCTAGACAACAGAGATGTGATTCAAAGCTCCGCACTCTGTGATAATCACATTGTTACACCTTTCACGGGGTGGGAGAGATGGTCGGAGAGAGATTAGTATGCTGAAGGAATAGGCCTTAAAGATAACCAGTAATCTCTGTCACAGAAAAGAGACGTTACAATTTGTAGGTATCCTCACGGGGAATTAAATCCTCCACCGACTATCCGCCAAACCTTTATTTGTTATAAGTACTGTATTCTGGCTTTGTACTACTAAGATTTACCTCGATGTTCATAGCCGACAACTGAGAAACCAGAATCGGATGGATTTAACCAAGAAATTCGTACTCAGAAGATCCTCGGCGGATGTGAACTCGGAAAGGATTTACGGAAGGAGATGAGGAAGGTTGTAGTCATTACCATACAGGTACAACAAATTGTTAGCTGTCTGAATCCTAAGAGGCAGATCGAAATAAGGATATCCGAGGTACAGGTAATTAACTGGCATGCATTGTGTAGAACAATTTGCACACAAAGACAGGTGGCTATTGCATGTATTGAAATAACACGTAATTTAGATTAGCTCTGTTCTGAAAGTATAATGCTGAAGTTATGAGAGTTTCTTTCTAATCATGCAAGCAAGGACTTGGCAGGCTGTTCCTACCAGAGGTTCAAGGAAGGCCAATAATCCGCCCTTTATTCTACTTCATACATGGGAGTGGCTGACTTAAACTTCGCGTCTGTATTTTGGTAAATTCGTTGTTTCCCCATCATTCTTACACTTGCACGTTGTTGGAAAAAAGATAACGTGTAGGAAAATAAAATGTTTACAATTATTATAAAATAAACTGAGACGATTTTTAAACGTATGAATGGTGAATACTACAAGAAAACGAACAATTTGTGCACAAAGTTTAACAAAAGTTTACTGTTAAATTGAATACAGTATGGTATGAAATTATGGGGAAATTGCATTACAAACTTGTAATGCATCATATGATTTTTCAATTTTTACAACTATACTTTCATCTGACTTGCTGTTGCAATACCACGTGCTGATAAAACAGACATATACTCTAAACAGTCGAGTAACCGCATGAATTTGCACTGTATGTAAGATTAAAATTTGATTGATTTGGAATTTTGGAATCGATAGATTAATTTTTCCTCAGAAGTCATTGATCGTCAGTCGTCAGCCATGCTAGTTATGGCGAAGGTCGAAAAGGAACGGTATCAAATTAAACGACCATTTTCCGGCTCAGATTGTATTTTTCCTAGCTTAATACACTTGAACCGTCAGACTCATAAATAATTACCAGTGTGTCAAGCCAAGAAAAATATGATCTGTATATGTTTCATAAACATGAACCTTTAGTAAACATCACAACAACGTCATTTCAATCTCAACCAAAACTAATTGGGATTGACGATCGATTTTATCCTTAGCGAACATCTCTATCGATTATCGAAAACCCAGGTAGTGTGCTTATACAATGTAAATTGTCTCTTGAGTCCTGGCTTTTGAGGATGAAAAAAGCCGTTACATTACTCCGTTCCCTTAAAATAATATTGTTTTCTTAATGTCTTGCGTTAGACCTGACTAGCCTAAAAGTCCTAAATAATCATTGTGCCTTAAATTAGTAATCTAAAAGGTCATGGTCTGTGTTAATAAGCGATTACACTTTTCTAATACGATCCTGCGCATTATTTTAAAAGGTGTAACATAACTTTTAAAAAGTTGGTAAAATTAACACGCGCACACAACACCTATAACGAATGAATGAACTCTGTATTCTCTGTTTGAAGTTTGTTTTTGACGATAGAAGGATTGTGAAGGAAACGGGATACAAAAACTTTTCATTAACACTACGTTTCGAGATCTGCAATCTGATCTCTTCTTTAGGTAAACAACTAATCTAACAATTATAAACTAGGTTAAAATAATTGTAATTATGTGTTAGGTGAGTTATTTACCTGAAGAAAAGATCAGGTTGCAGATCTCGAAACGTAGTGTTACTGATTTTTTTGTATCTCTAAACGATGGCAAATGTCCGAAAAAAATAACTCTGTATTTTACAAAGCGAAGTTGGAACTCGTTCATATAGCACTATTACTCTCACAATGTTATTTTCTTCGTTTCACCACCATTACGACAATGTTATTCATTCACTATAAATAACACTTGCATACTGTATTCTCGTTTTTCTCGGTCCTTTATTTAATTAAATACGTGTCCAGAGTTCACCGAGCGGACAACGACAACGACGCGCCAACACACATCAAGGTTGGGCGGCTGCCAAACATAATGTACTGGCCTGAAGGGAGTCCCCCTTGTGTGAGAGGGGCTGTCGGATATTTCCGTCCTGTCGCTTGTAAACACGAGTTTAGGATGTAACGCGGTCTAAATAAAACTGTCGCGGTTTGTTTGGGGGACCCCTGTATTTTTTTACCAGACATAAAAATATAAATAATTCGAATCCAGCCCAGAAGTGCTGAGGTGATTCAAGCGAATTCTCAAACACATTGCTCAAAATAATCAACAGGTAAATAATAGCAAATCTATATATTTAATTCCGCAATCGAATCGATTCTCAAGATATTTCCGGAGCTGTACAGTAAAGTGGGATTGTTTTATGAGATTCGTTTTAAAACTTGAGTGCCGAGGACGATGAGGGAAAATACCAGTTATAAAAAAACCTTACAGGTGATTGCACGGGGGTGGAGCTGGAACGTGATTGGTTAAAGTTTAACCAATCAGCAACGAATATGAGACAGCGAATAAAATGGATTCTATTTCACAGGCAACCAACTTTTCGATAATTTTACGATATCTTTTTTGTTGAAGTTATTTTCTTCCTTGATGTTTTTTTGTACAGTTTTTATTTATTATTTTTTTACGAATACCAATTTTTGCGTGGCCTAACATTTCCTGTGCCTAACATTTTATGTGTTCACAAATTCGCGTAGGAATTTAATTTTCAGTTTCCTCCATGTAGATTGAGCCACAAATACATGGAACTTTGTGGACTTTAGGCGTACACAATGTGATTAAACGAATCCATCACTGGTCTCGAACAGCTCTTTAATTTTTGACCTGCCCTGAATACTGATTTTTTATCGTCTTAATATACTCCATTCTGAATCTCTCTTTGGGTGTAGAAAATACAGGCCAGTTTCTGCCATTCCTGAGTTTACTTTGTTGATTGTTTCAATACAAGTGTCTACCCGTCTTTATGTAAAAGCAAAGTTAGCGCGGGTTCACTATAGTGTCGACACCTTGGACGTTTTATCTCGAGGTGAGAGTATTTCAACACAAGGTTAATAACGTCTTTATTAGCAATAAACTCATCTCTATGCTTCCGGTAACCCCTTTATATAGCAACAGTAAACTCTACGAGCCATAATATTTACTGCGATACTTAGTAGTAAAAGTCATTATCAGCCTCCTGCAAAAGGAAACTCATTTCAAATTTGATTCAAAATCTACACTGTGCTCCTTAACAAGTTAGTTTCGAGTTTTTAGACTAAAACATCCAAATTTGTATTTCTGCTCAAATATAATATAGCGAAGTCAAGTGATTTCCCAACCATAAGTATTTTTCTAGTACGCAACATATTTGGAAAATTGAATTCGAAGCTTCCAAATGTAGCTTCCCCAGTCGCGAATTGCTGATCGGTGCGATTATAGGAGAGTAGTGCATCGAATACACTACTGCAACGGTGGTTTGGGGCAAAATAGTAGATACATATTCTAGATTCTAGATAAGTAGAATACATATGGAGGCACTATTTAAACAAAATACTGCTGCTAACTCCTAATTGGTGCCAATAAAATTTTATACAACCAAAAATGCTAGCTATGACTTCCAGAATACAATAAAAGAAGCATTACCTGGACTATTTTCCTCCTCTCCTAGCCAGTTTAAAGCTTCTGTTGAGATCATTTTGTTACACGTCTGCTACACGTCTGCGAGAGACTTTTTGTTCGTTGTCAGCATGTATTATCTCTTTTTGATAATAATATTGTGTTATTGGCTATTACTTATTTGTTATTACTTTTTTCATTTTGTCATTGATTCTTGCGATTGATATTGTTCTCTTATGCAGGTTGGATTGTTGTTGACATAATTAGTCATTGTTATTTTTATGCATGTTATTTCTATTGATAATGGTATTACGATTCTCCTGTTGTTGTTTTTCTGATAGTGCTTCATGTATTGTTTCTTGTATTGTTAATATTTTGTATAGTTTTATTATTTCTCCCCTATGTTGTTAGTTTAAGTCTGCCATAGTATGTACACGTTGTAAATTGGATGAAGTCCGTTGGAAATAAAGAAATAAGTCTGTCACTTTCAGGTACATCTTGTATGCTCTTGTCGAAAGGTAAACAAATCAACTCACCGCCGAAGCAATACGGGGAAATGGAAAGCGTGTGTTTACAACACTGGTAATGTTCAGCTCCGACTCAGCATGTGTCGGACACTGATCCGGCACGTGCTGGGACACCGACACCGGAACGGATGACGGCGCCGCCGCCGGCTGTGACGCGAGGCGATAAATCGGATTACGCTGGTATCCGGTGACCGGCTGATCTGTGATCTCTGATCTGCGGCGAGGCTGTGATCGCCCGACACTGATCACCTGCGTTGTACAGTATCGAGTTACGGTGCGCGAGTTGGTGGTTGGCGGGAGAGAACATAACGCAATGTCGCCGAGAGTACGCAACACGTCCGGCTTTAGGAGGACATGTCCTTAAAATGTTTGTCCTCATGGCTTTAGAACATTATGTTAAACGTCCTTTCTGGCGAACGCTTAAATGATTAAAAAAATAGTAGCATCAAGTTAAAAAAGTTTTCAGACTCCCCAAGTCCAGAAGATAGGCCATGAACAGTTATTGTAGCGCACTGGCATGTCAACTGCTGTTAGATTCAGTTGTATGTTGAGTGTTTTCTATAGTTTTACACGTTGCTACAGTGTCACGCGTTGCTACAGTGTCACGCGTTGCTATTGTCACAAGTTGGTATAGTGTCACACGTTGCTATAGTGTCACACGTTGCTACAGTGTCACACGTTGCTACAGTGTCACACGTTGCTACAGTGTCACGCGTTGCTACGGTGTCATGCGTTGCTATTGTCACACGTTGCTATAGTGTCACACGTTGCTAGTGTCACGCGTTGCTACAGTGTCACGCGTTGCTACGCGTTGCTAGTGTCACACGTTGCTAAAGTGTCACGCGTTGCTACAGTGTCACGCGTTGCTACAGTGTCACGCGTTGCTATTGTCACACGTTGCTATAGTGTCACACGTTGCTATAGTGTCACACGTTGCTACAGTGTCACGCGTTGCTACAGTGTCACGCGTTGCTACGGTGTCATTCGTTGCTATTGTCACACGTTGCTATAGTGTCACACGTTGCTACAGTGTCACGCGTTGCTATTGTCACACGTTGCAATAGTGTCACACGTTGCTACAGTTTCACAAGTTGCTACAGTGTCACGCGTTGCTACGGTGTCACGCGTTGCTATTGTCACGCGTTGCTATAGTGTCACACGTTGCTACGGTGTCATGCGTTGCTATTGTCACACGTTGCTACAGTGTCACGCGTTGCTATAGTGTCACGCGTTGCTAGTGTCACACGTTGCTATAGTGTCACGCGTTGCTATAGTGCCACGCGTTGCTATAGTGTCAAACGTTGCTACAGTGTCACGCGTTGCTACAGTGTCACGCGTTGCTATTGTCACACGTTGGTAAAGTGTCACACGTTGGTATAGTGTCACACGTTGCTACAGTGTCACGCGTTGCTACAGTGTCACGCGTTGCTATTGTCACGTATAGTGTCACGTGTCACACGTTGCTATAGTGTCACACGTTGCTACAGTGTCACACGTTGCTACAGTGTCACGCGTTGCTACACGTTGCTATTGTCACACGTTGCTATAGTGTCACAAGTTGCTAGTGTCATGCGTTGCTACAGTGTCACGCGTTGCTACAGAGTCACGCTAGTGTCACACGTTGCTAAAGTGTCACAAGTGTCACGCGTTGCTATAACACGTTGCTATAGTGTCAAACGTTTGCTACAGTATCACGCGTTGCTACAGTGTCAGGACGTTGGTATAGTGCTCACACGTTGCTACAGTGTCACGCGTTTGCTACGGTGTCATTCGTTGCTATTGTCACACGTTGCTATAGTGTCACACGTTGCTACAGTGTCACGCGTTGCTATTGTCACACGTTGCAATAGTGTCACACGTTGCTACAGTTTCACACGTTGCTACGGTGTCACGCGTTGCTACGGTGTCACGCGTTGCTACGGTGTCACGCGTTGCTACGGTGTCATGCGTTGCTATAGTGTCACACGTTGCTAGTGCCACACGTTGCTACAGTGTCACGCGTTGCTATAGTGTCACGCGTTGCTAGTGTCACACGTTGCTAGTGTCACACTTTGCTATAGTGTCACGCGTTGCTAGTGTCACGCGTTGCTACAGTGTCACGCGTTGCTACAGTGTCACGCGTTGCTACGGTGTCACGCGTTGCTACGGTGTCACGCGTTGCTATTGTCACACGTTGCTACAGTGTCACACGTTGCTACAGTGTCACACGTTGCTACAGTGTCACACGTTGCTACAGTGTCACACGTTGCTACAGTGTCACGCGTTGCTACAGTGTCACGACGTTGCTACAGTGTCACGAGTTGCTACAGTGTCACGCGTTGCTATTATCACACGTTGCAATAGTGTCACGCGTTGCTAGTGTCACACGTTGCTACGGTGTCATGCGTTGCTACGGTGTCACGCGTTGCTACAGTGTGCCACACGTTGCTACAGTGTCACGCGTTGCTATAGTGTCACGCGTTGCTAGTATCACACGTTGCTAGTGTCACGCGTTGCTAGTGTCACACGTTGCTAGTGTCACACTTTGCTATAGTGTCACGCGTTGCTAGTGTCACACGTTGCTATAGTGTCACGCGTTGCTACAGTGTCACGCGTTGCTACGGTGTCACGCGTTGCTACGGTGTCACGCGTTGCTACGGTGTCACGCGTTGCTATTGTCACACGTTGCTATAGTGTCACACGTTGCTACAGTGTCACACGTTGCTACAGTGTCACACGTTGCTACAGTGTCACACGTTGCTACAGTGTCACGCGTTGCTACAGTGTCACGAGTTGCTACAGTGTCACGAGTTGCTATAGTGTCACGAGTTGCTACAGTGTCACGCGTTGCTATTGTCACACGTTTGTATAGTGTCACGCGTTGCTATAGTGTCACGCGTTGCTAGTGTCACGCGTTGCTACAGTGTCACGCGTTGCTACAGTGTCACGCGTTGCTACGGTGTCATGCGTTGCTATTGTCACACGTTGGTATAGTGTCACACGTTGCTACGGTGTCATGCGTTGCTATTGTCACACGTTGCTACAGTGTCACACGTTGCTAAAGTGTCACGCGTTGCTAGTGTCACGCGTTGCTAGTGTCACGCGTTGCTATAGTGTCACGCGTTGCTATAGTGTCACGCGTTGCTATAGTGCCACACGTTGCTATAGTGCCACACGTTGCTAGTGTCACACGTTGCTACAGTGTCACGCGTTGCTATAGTGTCACGCGTTGCTAGTGTCACACGTTGCTACAGTGTCACACGTTGCTACAGTGTCACATAGTACTCTACAGTGCTCACCTGCACTGGCGCTACTACCCCTTGATTTCCTATTTACGTACTATGAATAATAGATTTATTTTGTTATAATACATTATATATATTTTTCTGTTTTAGTAATATTTTGTATGGATGTCTGTAAGAATAGCTTACTAATAACGTAATGATGCAATAAAATAATTCAAATTATTTCATAAGATTTATTTTTAATATCATTCTAAAATTTGAGTATCAGTAATAATGTTTTTTATTGTAACAATAAATTATTTGTTCTTATGCCTCATACAAAATAATGACCTTTAAAAATACCTTTATCTATCAATATACACTTTAATAATATAAATTCCTTACATTTCTCGACTCACATGTCAAAGCAAGTCCAATTTGAGTTTTTATTTTCTTTACAAACAATACAATACAAAATGTATAATGTGCATTTTGATTTTTCGCGAAGTTTATGAGAATATTTTATACTGTCCTCCTTTTTGCTTTAACGTCCTTTTTTACCTCAAAAGTCCTTCTTTTAGGTCACCCTGCCCAGGAGCCGCGTACCTGTTGTTCCAGCTCCGGTCGAACGTAAACGAGCGTAATTTACGTCCGATCGTAAGTCACGGTTGCATGACGCCGTCAAATTGGTTCCCAAAAATATCCGGGTAAACGCCCAGCACTAATTGCGAGGGACCGTTCTGAGAATAAGACAGACGTCTTTAGACCAGCGACTCTTTAAAAATAGCTGTATTATTTCCAAACAAACAAACAAAATCAATCACACCCCGAGAAAAAAATTACAAAATCATTACCATTTCCATAGTACAAAGTGGTATGAAATTTCTTGTGCATTAATTGTAATTCAGTTTATGTTTTTTTCGCAGTAGGAACTTTATAGACACATCTATTTAAAGTAAAAATAATCCGTGTCCATTCCAACATTCAAGACTATTTCATTTAAATTATTAATTAATCGCAAATATAAAATTCAGATAGTCGTGCAGGCAAGCTTTCACGGAATTGCAGCTGTTGACTCTGCCGTGTCTGTGCATTTTGGAAACCACTTTGTTTTGTTTGTATAAGTGTGCCTTAACCAGAGGCAGTGACATACATATGCATGAAGCACGAGGTACAGAACTATTACTTCGCAGGCAGGTGTTAATTTTATTAACAAACTGCCGAATTCAATAAAAACTTCCCTAACGCCCTAGGCGTTCAAAATGCGCCTTAAACACCTTTTGGCGGCACAAACATTTTATAATGCAGGGGAGTTTTTAGAATTTAACTGGGAGACCGCCTAATTAAACGACTGATTCTGTTGTTTAAAGTGCATTGGTTATATTGGCAAAGACTGGAAGGTGAATAATTGTAAAGTTGTATACGTGAATGAGAATTCTGTGAGATTAATGTAAAAATTTTAGATTAAAATCCATGACGTTTGCTATACAGTGTACAATTGTCGCTGCAATAAAACTGATTTGATTTATTGATTCGTCAATATGCAAATTTCCCATTAAAAGATCTTTGTTTCGTTTGAGATAAACTAGATAGTATTAAGTACAATAAATGTTGGGGGCATATCCAAAAAATTGCTTTTATGGAACAGTTCGCAATTATTTGCAGGAATAAACCAGAGGAACGGGAATACGAGTAGTTTTAAAAGGCGGGCGGTCGTATAAAAGCGAACCGACCTGACCCGTCCCGCACTCGAGCGTGAAGATGTAAATCCTGTACACACGAGGATTATCCCCAGATCTCTCCCGCGGGTTCGCATGTGATGATGATATGTAACTCCGCTAAACCCTTCTTTATTGCAGTGCGCCTTGCCTAGACCATTTAACACTGCCCCATTAAATCGTTATTTTTTCGACGTATCTAATCGAATCGTTAGTATCCGACCGAAACCGAAAACAATCAATATCAAAATGAAACTGTACGTTTTATTTATTTACAGGTTTAAATTAGATGCTTTATATATATATTAAAAAAAAAAAAAAAAAAAAAAAAAAAAAAAAAAAAAAAAAAAAAAAAAAAAAAAAAAAAAAAACTACTTTCGATTCAATTACATTTACTGTTGTTATGTATGAGTAAAAAACCTAATTCTTTTCAAAAAATTACAGTCTGCACTCTTTTTTAGGATTTAAAAACATAAACACATCACAGCCTATAAAGCAAGCCATCGCCTCACACCAGACGCAGGATGTATATGCTGTTTCTGACCACAGTCTTGTATATGCTCATCCTGTTCTGTATTTTATAGTAAAGGACACACTTGTTTTAATGCTTTTTGGCGTATTGTTTTAGCTGAAGTATTTCACACAGACTTTTAATATCCATCGGCATTGGTGTGTACAGCACCGTTCCCCTCTCTCTTTACATTTATCAACTTTAATCTAATTTGAACATTAAGGCTTAAAGAACCTGAAGAACACAGCGGATACCAGCTCTCGACACGCAGCGATGCCAAATTTTCTGTCTCCGAGGATTAGCTTTGACAAAAACTAATTGAATTTTTCCTAACTGCACTATAGCAATGATGTAGCCTATACTGTTACCTGCGTACCAAGACATACTAATCACTGAGAAAATCTTCCATACGAAGTCTTTGCAACAACCACTCGCTCATCAACGCAGACCATTAATTTGCTAGTTAATATTGCCCATTCAAGTTTAACTTATCCACTTCACACACCGTAATATCAAAGTATACTGGACATTAGCTTATGCCGAAATTACTACTGCTCATTGCTCAACGCTACAAGACCCAAGGACCATGTCTTAGTGTGCATGGCAGTATCTTCGGCTATAGCTTACACACTGAACTGAATGATGAGTAATTTTAAGAATGTACATTGCAAATAATATGCAACACTCGTGTTGCTGTTATCCCAATATTTTCATCCCTAAAATCCCTCTAGGAGGGAAAGCTCGAGAACGCTTCAGCCTATATCTTCTGAAATTTATAGCTCCAGGCGAATCCTTGACACGAGCGATAAACTGCCTGAGAGCCACTTAACACCCTATACCCTTCTATGTTAATGGTAACTGGTCTCGGAAGGCTATTTTTGTACATCGCAGTCCTACATCCGGAGTCGAGGAATCTCCAGCGGCTACAACTCTACACGAGGAATCTCCAGCGGCCACTCCCCAGATAGTCCAGCAGTTATAAAATTCAATAGTCAAATATTTATTGCGGAGAAAAATATAAATTAATTTTTGTATGTATGTCCTTTATAGCATCGTAAACTATTTGACCGATCATTATGAAAATTTGTATGTATATGTTTTTTCCCACGGAGAAGGTTTATATGCTATGCCCATTGATGTAACTCGCCACCAGGCGGCGCTGCAAAAGATACTAATTTTCAAAGCACCTGCACACTATAAACTGCAATTACGAGACAATTACTTATATTAAATACCCAAACACTATTTTAAGGCGCTAAGTTATGATTTATATTTGTCTTTAAGATAAATTTCTGGTTGAACTTAAAGCTTGAGTGTTAATCCACTTTATAATGTAAGTGTACAATAGCTATAAACATACACTTTTGATAGATTTTATTGATCGTGGCAATAAGGCAAACTCTACATCGGCGTTGGAAATATAATTCACGTGAACCAGAAATGTACATACACAGGCAATACGTACTAAAAGTGTGCGAAGCCGCGGGAAACAGCTAGTTTATACATACATGTTGACACTCATTCTGTTCCATTCATCGCTAATTTTTTCCTACCTTAAATAGGAGCAATTCTTCTAATTGTGCGGTCTCCCAGTTATACGCCATAAACTCGTTCACGCTATAAAACGCGTTCGACACTAAACAGCGTTTCAAATGAGTTTTAATTGCTGTAAGCGTAGACGAATTTTAAATTTCATTTGGCATGCTGTTGATGAGATGTCTGTGCAAACGTTCATGAACTACATAGTCTTGTGTCTCCCAGTTCGGTAGTAATTTCTGCCTCTTGTCTCGTAACGGATGAGTGAACATCCGTTCGTTGGTCAAGGTACATTTAAGCACGCAATATGACGTGGTTACTAAAATGTAATGAATCAATGCAATGAATTAATTCCAATTATTTCACAAAATTTCCTTTTAATATCATTTTAAACATTTGGGTTCAGATCAGTTGTGATTTTTAAAGACGAAAATTGCAACAAAATGAATTTAATTTTATGCCACGTAGAAAATAATAGCCTAGATTACTTTTATCCATCAATATATTCTTTAACAATATTTAATTTTTCCGTTTATATGTAAAAACAAATTCAGTGCTTATTTTGGTTGTGCTTTTTTTATAATGTAGAAATAATTTTTTTCGCAAAGTTATAAGAATATATATATATATATATAAATAAGCACAAATTCAGTGCTTATTTTGGTTGTGCTTTTTTTATAATGTAGAAATAAATTTTTTCGCAAAGTTATAAGAATATATATATATATATATATATATATATTCTTATAACTTTGCGAAAAAATTTATTTCTACATTATAAAAAAGCACAACCAAAATAAGCACTGAATTTGTTTTTACATATAAACGGAAAAATTAAATATTGTATATATAATATATATATATATATAAATATACAATATTTAATTTTTAATTATAATTTAATAATTATATATATATATATATATATATACTACTGTCCCCTTTGCGTCAATGTCCTCCTTTTCAACTCCAAAAATCCTCCTTTTAAGAATTTGCGTCTGGTCACCCTAGATTAGAGTCAATCACTAAGCCAAGAAATCGAGTCGAAGAGACTATTTGGAAAGAAGATATGTCGAATAATTTTGTGGGATATTACGATAATTTATATGAAAATTCATGAAATTGATTTTTTTCCGGATTTATTTTTAGACCATTGGCAGTGAACCATTTATTCAAAGATTGCAAATGTTTAACGAAAGAAGCTGCTTCAAGAATCTTTATTCAGGTTTAAGATTGTTGTTATAAGGGAGAAAAAGAAATCAAGATTGGCAGCCACTATAGCCGGCTCTTAAGAGTTTAAATGATATTCACATTACATTAAACTGAACAATAGAGGAACAATGGAGATGGGGAGGCCTCCAGTGTTCTAATTGTAGCGGATGTGCAGTATACACAGACTCCGGACCAACTCGTTATATCTGTACAGGGTGTTCTGTTTATTATCACACTCTATCTCGGCATTCCGATCTTAACTGGGTCGCATACGCCGAGGTAAAGTCTGCTGGGAATATCGTGTATAGAACCTCAACTTCAGCGCACAAAATTCAGTGTTCTAAGCAAAGCGAATAACGGCGCTTCCATGGAGTATGGATTTTCCACTTTTGTTGACGTGATGGGATAACGTAAAGGGCCTTCCTTGAAAGTATCTGTTTAGTTCCTGCATCTACATACTGTAACTCCAAATACTTCCGTAATTGGGAAAAAAATAAATAGTTATTAATAAAAGTAAGGTAATTAACTCTGTCTCTTCCACACATATGGCATTCTTTGTACAACTCTTAAATTGGCTTACGTGCTTTTTTTCATAAGTATGTTCCTTGTGGTCTGATTGACACATAAAAAACATTTACGTGACCTACTTCTAGAGGAGAAAAGGCTATATACAACCATATAGATTCAAGTTACGGGCCTACCTAATAAGTATGCTCGTATATATTGTAAGCCTAAATATAGACCAATACACAAGGATTACTGTATATGCGTAGAACCCCATATGCGTAGGACCTCTTCACGTTTTACCACACCGACAAATGTTCTGTCTCTCAATAACATTTTAAATAGACGGAGACGTATGTACTCTGTCTTAAACCATACAGTTAACAATACGTAATATAAAAGGTATAAGCGTCTTTTAAAGCTATAATAAGACAAACGAACTTTCCCAATATTATTTTTGCTTTTCTTGTATCATGTGGATAAAAATATGCATAGAAAGTGAGGTATATTTATTACTACAGTAATATATTTATAGCTTTCGGACTCGGTTGAAATATTACAAGTAAAGCACTGTACAAGAATTGAAAAATATTTCCCGTTATTTTCTTTATTTGTAGCTTTAACTACTATGATACAATGAAATTTTACTATTATTTTATAATATGAAAATAACCAGGAGCTACGTCTATTCCATGGCGTGAAACTGTGCTATAATTGTATAACACACTACTATGGCCTTTAGTGTTTAAGTAGCCAGCAACAGCATATACGCCTTGCCAACGTAAAACACTGCCAGTAATGTTTTAATCCGCACCCTTGGATGAACTCACAGCGCCGTGCTCACTAGCCGGAATAAACATCAAGATGAGACGTCAATCCTTGCCCAGGATTCGCCTCAGCAGGGGTCCTGCGGTTATTAGCGCAGCAGGTAACTCGCCTTCCCCGCTGATACATTTATTGCTGAGCATTTTCCTAGCCGCTGCGCTGCCTTGGGCTTGGCCAGATCTATCGTGCACGCAATTATCAATCGATTGGATTGCCTCCTCTGTAATTGCGGTATGAACCCGTTGCAGTTTCTGGTTCCACTCCTTATATTTAGCTAGCGACTGAGTACTTCCCTGCTGATACATTTATTGCTCAGCATATTCCTAGCCGCTGCGCTGCCTTGGGCTTGGCCAGATCTATCGTGCACGCAATTATCAATCGATTGGATTGCCTCCTCTGTAATTGCGGTATGAACCCGTTGTAGTTTCTGGTTCCACTCCTTATTTAGCTAGCGACGGAGTACTTCCCTGCTGATACATTTATTGCTGAGCATATTCCTAGCCGCTGCGCTGCCTTGGGCTAGGTCTGATCGGTCGTGCACGCTGATATACTTTTCAGCGGATTGGATTGTCTCCTCAGTACCATATCTTCACCGAATACGATTGAAATGCAACGTGTCAATATTGAACGTGATATGCTATGTTGTAAATGTGAAAAGGCTCTTTTATCTCCTAAATACATTCGTTAAGTCATGTCCAACCTCATTTCAAGACAACCACCGTTGAGTCACGAATATCCGGCAGTTCGTGACATGCATGGTTGTGGATCGTACGTACTCGTAATTTGGTAGTTATGAGTTTTCTCCCATATTCAAACTCATGGTCATATTATGATAAATTTATCAAAATTTTAAGAAATCTTGTAAAATAGACTATTTATGTGAGTCGAGTATTGAGTGACATAAAATGTGAGAACCATTCAACATTAATCCAAACCCCAATTGGTGACAACTTCAAAACTGTTCTCAGACTCGTTATAAATAACTATAGGCCTACTTCCTAGAGCACTACTCAGACGTTCGTGTCCAGGATATCCTTGACGTGAGCAGACAATCGTCTATTACAGCCGCAGCGGGCGCAGTGAGGCGAATCGTGTGCAGGACGACGAAGGACAGCAGAAGGAAACGACACCGGACGCGGATACAGCTGATGAGAGGGTCGCAGCGAACACCTTGCTCACTAATCCACGCTTCAACAATCCGTCAGATTATATATCGTCTTCGGATTGGTCGGCAAACCATTCCGCTCTATCCTTTTCGTGAATCAACATCGACAAGCTTTTACCTCGCGCGTGACTTCCGCAAGAGAAATCACGCTGTGGCTCCGGTAGAAATCAATGGTTTTCTCCACAATTCCACAACACCTGGAATGTCAAGGAATGGACTGGAGTGTGGTGGTGCACTAACTCTCCGTGTAAGCCGATCTCGAGTATAACATACTTGTACTGTGCCGGTTTCACCCTCTCTTGCGGCTTTCCGGTGCCGACAACGGTACAGTCGTGTCGACACCTGAACCCCGTGTAGCAGCTACCGGAGTCCAAGGTCAATATCGGTATCGCGGTGAGGTTACGCGTGTTCGCACGGTGGCCGGTCTCAGCTCAGTGGACGCGGGGTATGCGGTCACGCCGTGTGCAGGGGCTCGGCCCGCACTGACCGCCTGGCTGATACTACCATCCGCTTATACGGCACGGTCTCTTCTATACCAGACTTCATTGCTATGAAAGAAAGCTTAGAAAGCCTTTGAGAAATCACATTTTGCCAACTTCGGATCCTTTAGTCTAAAACTAGTACTGAAGACCAATCACTCTAGACATGGAAGCCGGGTTTCATTGAAATTTAAAATTGATACAGTTCGAACGATTTTGACCGGTTTTCGTGTGGGTTTGCCTCGTTGGTCGCAACATAATGAAAACCTCCAAGATAAACTATCCATACAACCCCGTCTCACCGAGCTCCACATTCTCAACACTGCAAATTTCACAACAAAGTGAGGTGAACTAGTTGACGAATGCGTAGATAAGGCTATTATAGTTCTAGGTAATATTAATTACAGTGCATTTAAACACTAATTTATTCATACGATATCTGAATACTTTATTATAAATTGCATTTCGTGCAGTAACCACGCCTGGACTGGACTCCAAGCAGCTTTTGGGTACGTTTGAACCCTTTTCTTTTCCTTCTTTACTTCTTTCTGTGCTTTATTTTTGTATGCATTAATACCTCCCCCGCCTGACGAAGAGGATAGATTATAATGCTCGAACCGTTGTGTTATACATTGTATAACCTATAACATAACGGTGTCAAATGTCCGAAATTCTGTTATCGTTTCAAACCTCCCATCGTTAAAAAGAAACTTAAAAAAAGTAAGTAATGATAATAATTTCACGAAAAATAATAGTTAGCAATAATATTTCCTTCACAAAAGTGTGCAATGGATCTTTTCGAACTGAACCACACTGCTTTATTTGTATTTGGAATTTACATATCAAAAACATGTTATTGTATGCACACAGTTATACAAACGAACAACTATTGTTGTAGAACAAACAAGAATAAAAAAAATTCAAGCCTAATTTGACATTAAAATGTATGTAAACAATGCTATATTACAAATTGCTTGGAGTTTAACTGTCGCGTAACTTTTTAAAGACACCTCAAAAAAGCTCTAAAATGTGTGAGAAAAAACGCCAGGCAGTATACGTCAATAGTGATATAGACTGCAACTATCTAACTTAAAAATCCAATACAAATAGACTGAATATTTCTTTACTGTTGTCTTTTGAAATTCCTTTGACAGTTCATGCACAATAGACATTTGCCAACAATTACCTATTACATATTTATAACCTTAAAATACAACACAAATAGACTGAATATTTCTTTACTGTTATAGGACTGAATTGATTTTAAAAAATTTATTGAGCAAATCGTTACAATTCTTTTAAAACTTTCAAAATAGGATCCTTCTGCGTTGATGCAGCGCTGCCAGCGCGATTTCCAAGCATTGAAGGCGTCACAGAAGGCATTCTCCGGAATAGCATTGAGCGCCGCGGTGCAAGCTGCTTGAATCCCCTCTGTCGTGTCAAAATGCTTGCCTTTTCAGTGAGGAAACAAAAAAAAAGTCTGGGGGGGGGGCACATCTGGGCTGTAGGGCGGCTGTGGAAGAGTTGGGATGCCGGCCTTGGTCAGGTAACTGTTCACAAGAATGGCGGTGTGAGCCACAATTTCTGGTCGCCAGTGAGCTCTTTTGGAACCATCTTCGCACACACTTTGCGCATGTTCAAATGCTCCATCACAATTTCATGAATCACAGATTTCGGTAAATGTAACATCTGGGCAATTAAACGAATACTTAGTCGACGGTCTGAGTTCAAAACTTTGCGCACACGAGTCACATTGTCGGTGTTTGTCGAAGTCGAAGGTCTTCCAGCACTGTCTTCATCAGCGACCTCTTCCCGGCTCCCCAAAAAGGCCTGGTGCCACCGAAACACACCACTTATTCCTAAAGCAACATCTGGGTAAGCCTGCTTGATTATATCAAATGTCTCTGTCGCAGATTTACCGAGTTTCACACTGAATCTAATCGTGTACCTCTTCTCTAACGAACGCTGCATTTTCGGCTTGCACCACTTACAGAAACACGTCACGTGAAAATGCCTGTCCTGACTCTTCAGGTGCTCGGAGACAACTGACCAGCCGCTTGTTCGTTAGCTAGGAACGCACTCTACCGAATCCAGTTGGTGCACGCACGGTCCGAAGTACAGTCTCGGCGAAAGAAAAATCAGTCCTATTACTTTCCGGACAAACCCTGTATTTATAACCAATACAAAACAAGTGGACTGAATGTTTCTTTACTGTGATCTTTTGAAATTCTTTTGACAGTTCATGCACAACAGATATTTGCCTATAGTTACCTATTACATATTTATCCGTGTCACATGCATTAAGCAGGTCCTAGGTACCTATTACGTCATCCCTAAACCATAAACGGTGATGGTTTCTTTATTATTAGGGTTAAGTTATAATTTCTAAGTTGGAATCTGAATTGACATTTCATAATATGGAAATTAATTACTTATCCTACTTGTTATCGCGTACATATCCTCCAGTACTACAGTCAGTCTGGAGGCTGTCAAGATTGATAAATAATCACTATTGCGGATCAATAGCAGCAAACAGACGGACCCGCGGCTGAAATATGATGAATGGGAACGAAGAATGCTGCCCTCGGTCTACATGCGCCCACCGCATTCCTGGGTGACTCACTCACACTGTCGACAGGCGTGACGACCCCTTCACTCACAACCACGGAGCTGAGACCCGCATCAACTCAGCTCTCAACTCTCGAAATTTTCCTTTAAAATGAACGTGTATACTGTTTTAGGTGTCGACAAGAAAGTAGTACCGCAGATAATCGTTGAGTAGTACCTTTGATTGCATTAATTACACAAGAGATGACTCATCCAGTGCTATAAATTGAGGCACAGAAAAAGGTGAGCGCTCGGAATGTTCTCTTTAGAGTAACTGCCTCAGATTAGAGATGTGCCAAAAGAACTGAAACAGTTCTATCGGAACGTTCCGGAACCGAAACAGACCTGGAACAGTTAAATTTTCAGAACACCATGTTTCCGTCGGAAAAGTTTACTAGACGTGCTCAAAATGGTTCCGGGCATTCCGGATCTCTTTAGTAGAACGACTAGGCTGGTAAATGTTCCAGCTCCGCTCTGGATTCCAGACAACCACAATATTTTCATGTGGTAACCTGTACTTAATTATTTTTATTGACATTCAAATCATTAACAACTTGTAAATTAAAAAAATAAGTAATATAAAACTTTTAGTGTCCGTAGACTTTTTGAAATGGAACTCTATTACGTATTCCCAAACCTTTTATGGGTAACGTAATTAACCCATTCGATATGACATACACATTCGTGTACAGTAAACCGTTTTGCTTATTTTTAGTAAGAAAATCCCCAACATACAGGAAATTATTTTCACATTAGAAGACCAACATACATTTACATACGTTGTCACATTTTAAAATAAACTCGATTTACATCTAATACTCAACACTTTAGTTATAATCGAGCCAAAATAACGTAGGTACAGGAACACGGACCCTTATGACGAGATCTACGTAAAGATGATGTTCCCTCATTTTCCGTTTCAAAAGATTCAGAAATTAATCACTGGTATATGCCACCGGGTTAAATATTTTGGAAAAACGCGAAACATTTTACTCAGATCAATCGTCACATATCCAAACCGTTATACTTTGTTCCTTCCCAAGTGCAATCAAGAATATCAAATCACTTCATCTTACGCTACATCATCGTTTATTCCTAGTTTCTGACAGACGCCTGCGAGATTTCAGTAGGAGATCTCGGATGTTTGTATCACTAACTAAAATAGTGTTCTCGGTACTGACAGACAGCAGAGGGCGGCAGCGTGAGTGACTTCGGCGGTGATTTCACCTGGCGAGGTGTCAAGGGACGGCCATCTGATGTCACCAGAGGTTGCTAAACATTTAGATACACATTGCACACACACACACACTCTCTCTCTCTCTCCCTCTCACTCATTACTGAGTACACCCTACCTTCTCTGGTAGTCCTTTTCCAACACATATCAAACATTCTCTAACACATTCCCCACCTTCTCTAACACATTTTCCCACACACCTACCTACATACCCTCACAAATTCATCCTTCACATTTTCCCACTTTCCCACACAAATTCTCTCATACATTTCCCAGCATGCTCCAACAAACTCTCCCACACATTTTCTGCATACTCGAACAAATTCACTTTCACATTTTCCGCATAATCCAACAACTCCTCCTACACATTTCCCTGAATGCTCCAACACATTCTCCCACAAAATCCTCTACATGCTTTAACAGTTTTCCACACATATCCCCGCATACTGAAACAAATTCTTCCAAACATTTCCCTATATGCTCCAAAACATATTCTCCCACAAATTTCCCAACATTCACCAGGAATCCTCCTACACATCTCCCGAAACTCTCCAATACATCCTCCCACAAGTTCCCGTCTTATATTTTCAACAAACTGCCTATTAAATCTTCCCGCAGATTTTCACACCACAATCTCCAATACGTTCTTCCATTTGTTCCAATCACAAATTCTCCAACACATTTTCCACAGCTTACGGCTCTTCTGTCCAAGGGTGTAGCGTTTGACATACAACTTAATTTGTCACCCCTTTTCATGGTAAAAAAATACACCGAATAGTTCAGCCAGTTGATTCTACCTAAAACGTAGAAATAAAACGTCAACAAATAAAACTAGAAATTCTTAACGAATTAAATTTTACAAATACACTGATTCCACGACACGATACTTCCTACATTGGATAACGATTCCAAATACGGAACATATCAACAGAGTGAGAGAGGTCGAACCGTGAGAGTGTGAAGATGGCGTTGAGGATAACGATTCCAATTACAGAACATATCAACAGAGTGAGAGAGGTCGAACCGTGAGAGTGTGAATATGGCGTTGAGGATAACGATTCCAATTACAGAACATATCAACACAGTGAGAGGTCGAACCGTGAGATTGTGAATATGGCGTTGAGGATAACGATTCCAATTACGGAACATATCAACAGAGTGAGAGAGGTCGAACTGTGAGAGTGTGAAGATGGCGTTGAGGATAACGATTCCAATTACAGAACATACAACATATCAACAGAGTGAGAGGTCGAACCGTGAGATTGTGCAAGATGGCGTTGAGGATAACGATTCCAATTACGGAACATATCAACAGAGTGAGAGAGGTCGAACCGTGAGAGTGTGAAGATGGCGTTGAGGATAACGATTCCAATTACAGAACATATCAACACAGTGAGAGAGGTCGAACCGTGAGAGTGTGAAGATGGCGTTGAGGATAACGATTCCAATTACAGAACATATCAACACAGTGAGAGAGGTCGAACCGTGAGATTGTGAAGATGGCGTTGAGGATAACGATTCCAATTACGGAACATATCAACAGAGTGAGAGAGGTCGAACCGTGAGAGTGTGAAGATGGCGTTGAGGATAACGATTCCAATTACAGAACATATCAACACAGTGAGAGGTCGAACCGTGAGATTGTGCATATGGCGTTGAGGATAACGATTCCAATTACGGAACATATCAACAGAGTGAGAGAGGTCGAACCGTGAGAGTGTGAAGATGGCGTTGAGGATAACGATTCCAATTACAGAACATATCAACACAGTGAGAGAGGTCGAACCGTGAGAGTGTGAAGATGGCGTTGAGGAATAACGATTCCAATTACAGAACATATCAACACAGTGAGAGGTCGAACCGTGAGATTGTGAATATGGCGTTGAGGATAACGATTCCAATTACGGAACATATCAACAGAGTGAGAGAGGTCGAACCGTGAGAGTGTGAAGATGGCGTTGAGGATAACGATTCCAATTACAGAACATATCAACACAGTGAGAGAGGTCGAACCGTGAGAGTGTGAAGATGGCGTTGAGGATAACGATTCCAATTACAGAACATATCAACACAGTGAGAGAGGTCGAACCGTGAGATTGTGAATATGGCGTTGAGGATAACGATTCCAATTACGGAACATATCAACAGAGTGAGAGAGGTCGAACCGTGAGAGTGTGAAGATGGCGTTGAGGATAACGATTCCAATTACAGAACATATCAACACAGTGAGAGAGGTCGAACCGTGAGATTGTGCATATGGCGTTGAGGATAACGATTCCAATTACGGAACATATCAACAGAGTGAGAGAGGTCGAACCGTGAGAGTGTGAAGATGGCGTTGAGGATAACGATTCCAATTACAGAACATATCAACACAGTGAGAGAGGTCGAACCGTGAGAGTGTGAAGATGGCGTTGAGGATAACGATTCCAATTACAGAACATATCAACACAGTGAGAGGTCGAACCGTGAGATTGTGAATATGGCGTTGAGGATAACGATTCCAACTACGGAACATATCAACAGAGTGAGAGAGGTCGAACTGTGAGAGTGTGAAGATGGCGTGGAGGATAACGATTCCAACTACGGAACATATCAACAGAGTGAGAGAGGTCGAACTGTGAGAGTGTGAAGATGGCGTGGAGGATAACGATTCCAATTACGGAACATATCAACAGAGTGAGAGAGGTCGAACCGTGAGAGTGTGAAGATGGCGTTGAGGATAACGATTCCAATTACGGAACATATCAACAGAGTGAGAGAGGTCGAACCGTGAGAGTGTGAAGATGGCGTGGAGGATAACGATTCCAATTACGGAACATATCAACAGAGTGAGAGAGGTCGAACCGTGAGAGTGTGAAGATGGCGTTGAGGATAACGATTCCAATTACGGAACATATCAACAGAGTGAGAGAGGTCGAACCGTGAGAGTGTGAAGATGGCGTTGAGGATAACGATTCCAATTACAGAACATATCAACACAGTGAGAGAGGTCGAACCGTGAGATTGTGAAGATGGCGTTGAGGATAACGATTCCAATTACGGAACATATCAACAGAGTGAGAGAGGTCGAACCGTGAGAGTGTGAAGATGGCGTTGAGGATAACGATTCCAATTACGGAACATATCAACAGAGTGAGAGAGGTCGAACTGTGAGAGTGTGAAGATGGCGTGGAGGATAACGATTCCAACTACGGAACATATCAACAGAGTGAGAGAGGTCGAACTGTGAGAGTGTGAAGATGGCGTTGAGGATAACGATTCCAATTACGGAACATATCAACAGAGTGAGAGAGGTCGAACCGTGAGAGTGTGAAAATGGCGTTGAGGATAACGATTCCAATTACGGAACAGATCAACAGAGTGAGAGAGGTCGAACCGTGAGAGTGTGAAGATGGCGTGGAGGATAACGATTCCAATTACGGAACATATCAACAGAGTGAGAGAGGTCGAACCGTGAGAGTGTGAAGATGGCGTTGAGGATAACGATTCCAATTACGGAACATATCAACAGAGTGAGAGAGGTCGAACCGTGAGAGTGTGAAGATGGCGTTGAGAATAAGGATTCCAATTACGGAACATATCATCAGAGCTGAGAGAAGTCGAACCTTGAGAGTGTAAAGATGGCTTTGTGGATAACGATTCCAATTACGGAACAGATCAACAGAGTGAGAGAGGTCGAACCGTGAGAGTTTGTAGATGGCGTTGTGGATAACGACAATAGTGTTCTCCACAGTTTATGCCAGGATGGCGCCCATCTACGACTTTAATGGTGAGACCTGACTGTTGTGGGCTTTCACTTCTTCTGTCTGCGGGTTTTGCACATTACGCAATCGTACTAGATATCTCATTTTACTATACAGTCCTATATTATACGCACTTCATTTTTCCCGAACTGAATGTATTAAGTCCTAAATAATAACCAACTTTTTAAACACGCGTTTTACTTAATTCTTTAAATTCTTAACTTTTCATCAATATTTAAGTTCTATTAGTTATTGAGACAAATATTGTCATACACTTTCTCTGCTCAGGAAATGCGGCCACGTCTACCCCTGTTCACTACGCATACTCGCAGCCTGATTATAACAGACCGCGGCTATTCCCCCTCTCCCCTATACATTTTTGTTTTACTTTCAAAGTACCAGTTCCCACAAGCGGTTATATACAAGAGGTAAAACCTATTTGAGGATATTTTATTCTACAACTTTGGAAACCGTAAAGAGATTTTGAAACGTACAAATCGTATCTTCAAAACTGGACAGCTTGAAAAAATGCCGAGACTACAAATAATTTTAGTCGTGAGAAAATGGCCTAAAATGTATTTCCTTCGTATGAATTAAAATTTATGTTTTATGGAACATCCAGGATCAACCTAAATGTACGTTTGTACACAGTTTGTTTAATCCGCCCCATATAAAGGAATTAACTAAAATAAATATTTATAATGCCGTAATATATTATTACTACTTAACAGTATCAATTACGACTCCAGATTTTCTTTAAAATAAGCCCACGAACGACAAACGATGGGTAATTTGTACGTTGTATATTTATTAACGTGTAAAATGTTTAATGAAGGAACACGAAAACATTATCGTAGGTTACCCGCTCCATATTTGTAGAATTGTTTTAAAATGAGGAAAACACGTCAACGGATTTCAGTGGAAATTAATACGAGTAGGGGTGAAAATTATACAAACATTTTAATGTGTATATTTTGCAGTGCAATGCACCGGTCTTTGTGTAAGCAGCACCCACTGCGACCGGCCTGGCCCAGGCCAGCCTGAGCCGGGCTGAGGTGGGCCGGTCGCAGTGAGCGAGTGTCCGTTTAATTTGCATGTGTGTTGACTATACAAAAAGGCCGACTCAGACTGGGTTACCCAAAAAAATCCCTCCTAACATTCTAACAAATTCGGGCCGAGCTAGACTTGTACTTTCGCAGTGGGCGCCGTGCTGTAGTCTACCTGAGTGAACAAGTGTATATTACTCTAGCCGTGTTTCGCTACTTGAACAGAATATGCATACCGTTTACCAGATTTTACAGCCGACACACCACGCCGCGTAGAGAGGAAACGGGGGAAACAGCACGCTCAAACAATAAGCCGCGAGAGAGATAGAGAGGGTCGTGAAACCCTGAAAAGAGAGATATTGGGTGAAAGCTGCAAGATATTGTGAATTTACGAGTGGACCATAATCATCACGGTAAATGGGATAATTGCGACCGCGGCGGCGGCTCCGAGCAAAGCTCGGGTGAGTGAAAGGTGGGCGAGAGAAACAATGGGAACCGGAGACCGAGAGATGAGCGGAAGTGAAACCTCTGGCGGGCGGAAGGTGAATGTTCGACCGGAAGTCGAGGTGTCACGACACGTGACTACTGTAGGTGTCGCTCAGTACTCACTGACCTGCCTCAACAGAAGACGTTGCGTTGTCAAGTCCTTTCTCTGTTTGTAAACACGTCAAACACGTGTAGTATAACCAATTTTACACCCATATCAATATTACGCTCCCAATAATTTTAACACTTTAACCTATTACACTTAAACTACACATCTCGTATAGATGATTAAAAATATCTACGGAGTTCATATTACATATATTGATTGACCCAAATCGTTAAAAAAACTAAATATTGCCTTATTTTCCACAAAAGATCAAAATTCCTTTTACCAAATTCAGGTTTTCTGAATTCCACCCCCTCCCCCTTGTACAGCTACACAAATGTGTGAAATGGATGGTCATATTGATAGTGATCTACTGCACACCGTCAATGAAACGTCGGTTGTTGGCGAAGCATATCAAAAACACAAAACATCAGAGACAGAGTGTGAAAATCAGGATCCTGGATGTTGCATTTCTGTTATATCCAGATAATATCGTTCTTACAAACTATTTAGTGAATTACTTCATAAAATCTCATTAGAAATCCAGTAAAATAGTTCGAGAGCGCGACCCATTTTTTTACACCAAACTACTATAGCATAATTTGAATGGCTAGACATTGTTTTATAAACTATCATAGAAGTAGATTAACTTACACATGAGACGGCCTTAAACATACTCGATTTCTTACCTGCAACATACAAAACAAAAACATTAACATGGGAGAAGTTTGGAAATTCCATTCTTGGAAAAATCTGTAAAATGTCTTCGGACATAATGTTTACTCACAGAACGTTTCATGGTTACAGCTTTAGTACCAGAAACACTGTGAGGCGACTGAATAATAAAACTGGAACAACCATAAACAAACAAACCTAGCGACTTCCACACAAAACACAATGGCGGCCGCCAGCCATCACACTTGCATCACACATCACAGTGACACAGATTCCCGCCGGCGCGCGGCGGACATATTCATCTCAAGGCCGGAAACTGCCAAAAAACCCGCCAAGGCCCGCAATACTGCACGGCTCGCGCCCGGCGGAATCCAAGGTGACCTTCAGTCACGGAATTATAGGCTAAGAACGGCTCTGCGCACTTCAGCGAGACCTGACCACTGTGTGGTGGATTACAGCCACGCATTGATTAGTGGACACGAAGAACTCTTGAGAACAATACAATACTTGGAAGCAAAATTATAATACAAGTTTTAAGTTTGTTTTTTACGATAGAAAGATTGTGAAGTAAACAGGATTTTCCGGACATTTGCCATCGTTCAGTGATACAATACCATCAGTAACACTATGGCTTCGATATCTGCAATCTGATCTCTTCTTCGGGTAAATAACTAACCTAACAAATAATTACAAACTAGGTTCAAATAAAAAAATCATACCAGAGTGCATGTTTTAGAGTTAGTGAAGTTGACACACAACATGGTGGTTGTGATTCCTGACTTACGCGTATCACAACGCTCTGTTGTTTTCTTTATTTTAACCCAGTTTGTAATATGTGTTAGATTAGTTATTTACCTGAAGAAGAGATCGGATTGCAGATCTCGAAACGTAGTGTTACTGAGTTTTTGTATCACTGAACGATGACAAATGTCCGGAAAAAAATCCTGTTTCCTTCAAAAGTGAGAAACACACGCTAAAAGCAACTATTGTGGGAAGGACTGATCCGATGTGAATGTATGAACTGGAGCTAAACTCAACAATCGCATCAAATCAGCCTTTCCCACCACAGCTGCCTTATGTGTAGAAGTCACGGTTGCTCCACCATGCTTTGGGGATCTTCATCGTAGTGCACTGGATTGTGCACCGTATGAGACAATGAGAATACCTCTTCATCTACATTGCACAACTTTTCGTGGGTGTCTCTGATCTCGAAACGATGCGGGTGGGGGGGAAGTTCATTTTGAACTTCTTTCTTCGTTCTTCGTCGCCGACTTTCTTTGGATCTCTTCAGACGAACATGACTTCCGATTTCAGGAGTCAAGTCTGCAACAGTGTTTTACGTAAGAGGAAGGTTAACTGGAGCTAAACTCAACATTCGCATCAAACGCTAAAAGTCTTGCCAACTTCCTACAGTAGCGCTGTAATGCAGTTGAAGGGAGAGAAGCGAAACCTTCTAGTAGCTACAGGGTGATTCCGATAACAGTGCGCATTCTTTCAGAGTTCGATGGATGATGTGAATACAAACTTCTTTCCGTCCAATACACATGGGGTAGCAAATGTTTCGTTTCCAATGAAATTGAGAACTTGTGAATCGCCTCCTCGTAGGCAAAACGTTTTTCCTTCGTAATAACACATACACTAACAACATAATGTGAACAAGAATGTAAAACTTTACTAATACAGCAAATGTTCAAAATTTCTCCCGTTTGTGTCGATGCAAAGCTGAGCTCATCGTAACATCGGCTGTCTTACTTTTTGAAAGAATATATCTTTCTACATTAATATTTTTTTACATTCTTGTCTGCATGAAGTGGTTCTTTAATTTGTAATTAAGAAGAAGTAAGACATTTAGTTTCAGCAGCTTAGCGTTTTTCCTGGACGATTTTCAAACGGAACACTACGTGTTGCCTACAAGGAGGCATTTCACAAATTGTCAATTTTCTTGGAAACGAAACTTTGCGACCCCATGTGTAATGGACAAAAAATGTTAGTATTCACATCCCCGTTTATCGGATTCGCCCTGTGTAATAAGAACAGGACTTAAGAGCTGAATGGACAGAAGAGACGGGAATAACATCCACAATGAAAAACACACGCGCTGAACAAAGCCTTATTGCAACACATTATGAAGATTATTCCACATAATAATGATAATGAAATTCTAAACGGAGCTCTATATCGGATTGGTGAAAATATACCACTCAGTTTTACTACCGGTTATAGGATTATCTCGATGGCTGGAGAATAATCGCATCGATATCACTTCCGAAAAATATTCAAATGTTATTGATCTGTCTTAGACGCTTCCATGGTACATGTCACATAAAGTACCCAGCGACAAGGGCGTAGCCAGCGAGGGGGTCCAAGAGGTCCGGATCCCTCTCCCCACAAATTTTCAATTTATAAATTACTTTCTTAGTAAAGGAATATTATTATTTTAATAATTCAGTATTACTGACATGTACTGCTGTAAGATCGTTCTCAACATTGAAACGGGTCCAAAACTTTTAAGGAACAAAATGTGGAATGAGCGGTTGACTGCACTTGCTTTCTTTTTCTGTGTTTGGCTCCGTTCTTGCAGAGACTTTTGATATGTTCAAAACTGTTTACTACACAGCTGGATACAGTGACGTGGCCATACTGAACACACTGGAGAATGTTTACTCTCTCCGTTTGTTGTCTCACGCCTCCAAGGTTGCCTACATCAACTAAGTCAACTACTTGGAGTTGGAGGCCGAAATCTCTGAACTGTACAACGGTGTTATTACGCTAAAACACAAGTGTAAGGTGAATATTGTTAGTTCCTAAGACCTAACTTAATCTACTCGACGTGTAGAAACTCGAAACTTTGTATGGGAAAGAGATAGCGCCATTTCTTTAAGTTGTGTTATGCTCTTCAAAATGAGGGGTCCCTTCAGAGGGGTTTTAATTTTTAATTTTTGAGTTACTCCCAAAATCCCGCATTTTTGGCTGACACAAAACATTTTCAAAATCACCAAATGAGCTTACTTCCCACACTGCACCACTACCATAAGGATATCTCTTTATATAAACTTTAGAACAAAATTGAGGGTGGATCCTGAATTTTTATTCACCATGTGTACTGTACAATTAATAAAAACTATTACTGTAATAGCAAATCACTTCTCAAGTGAATAAAAAATGACCGTAGCCACGCAAGAAAACCGCCATTGATTCCACCTTAATTAATTATAGTATACCATAGAGAGATTCTACGTTAATAAAGAAATTGTAGAAAACAGAGAATGAAAATATTGCTCAAACTCTGACTTCAAATAGAGTGGTACATGTCTTCATACATAAGTACGTACTTTCCATAACTACATGGTTAATTGCTACCATTTTCCTCCAATTCTACTATCGCATAATTATGTTTAATCAATCATTTTTATACGATATTAATTTTATTCTGAGTTGTATTACCATTTATATCTGTCGACTCAGCAATAATTCAAATATTGTTCCAACATGAACAGTAAATGCGCCTAAAAGCTTCACAGCCACTTGTTGACGCCATGCACACACGGTGAAGACCTTGGCCTACCCAGTGTGATTTACGACACAGCTTCTGAGAACGTGTACAACAGGAAAATACGATTCAAAAGTGCTTTGTCGTCTGAGAATAAACTCATCGCCAGCTTTGTCTTGATGACTAAGTAATATCGATGGATGTAACTAAAATATCGTCCTGAACCGTGTTTCAATACCTATTGATGTACTGGGTTTAATTAATGCATGATGATAACGTTACGATTCTCAATGGAACACGACACGAGTACAATGGTACACGCCCATCTCCACGCCACTGCTCCCATCAGGCGACTGTGAACCGACGAGGACAGGCGTGTACCATTTACAGGGGAGTCGTCACAATTGGAACTGCAGCTACTAACTGAACTGGGACAAAGAAACATTAGAAGATTTCATGTAACTGTCATGACAACGCGTCCGTTGCAACGAATGCCCACCACTTCAGCGAAAGAATATAAGGTTCCCCTATTTCTTCTAGTGGTGGGACTGTCCCTGGTAAACTGTGATAATATTATAAATATTGGAATCTGATATAGACAATTTATTCTTCATTTTAACCAGTTTCAGAAAATATATAATAGTATCCAGGTACTCTCAAAGGAAAATTACATTTATACAGTAAAAACCACAAATACTACACGACAAACAGTAGTATTTGTTACTTACTACAGATACGGTAATTTTGAAAAAAAATTACAAACCATAATTCTTACACTAAATGTTTTCAAAATATACCAAAACTAAGAGAATTAATATGCACTACAAAACAAAAAATAAATTAATAAAAATAACAAACACTAAATTTGTTACAATGGATAAGATATTTTTTTTAAACTAACAAATATATCACTTTTACAATAAATATTTAAAAATATACTAAACTTTAGCATAGCAGAGTAAAACAAAACTATAACAAGCTATGAACCAACATTGAAAACCATACCCATGACATATCACTCATTTTCAAAATAACTACACGAACCCGATCTTTCTGGCAAGATTATGACGTCACTGTGACATCACTGTTGCCAAAACAGAAAAACAAATTGTACCATTGAAACCATCAATTCTTTCTGTCTTAAACAGTATATAAAAGTGGCGGTAGTATTGATTTATGAACTGTCAAAACACGCGCGTGTCAGATCGACATTATAATGTCGATTGCCAGTTGTAAAACGATTTAGGTCGACATTATAATGTCGATTGTCAGTTTGAGGGCTAAGCGCTTGAAAGACCTTGTTTTAAGTATAGTACAAGTAACTACGGATGTATTTGCTGGCAAAACGTATGTAGGCTACACGTGAAGGAGGAGGCTATTGTATTAGTCTGGCCAATAACAAGAATAAAAACTTCCGTCTCCAGGGAGAATGCCGCGAAGTGTGCAGCGTGGGCTCCCTGAGGCGGCCTCAGTCCCGACCGAAAATAAAAGCACTGCACAAGACAGACAGACAGACGGACATGTAACTGACAAGAGATATATTATATAAGTCGGTGTTGTGAAACTGCTGACTGCCAAGGTCATCTAATTGCTGCCGCCCACCACCAGGCGCCATGCGTACTTACGTGATCCGCTGAGCGGCCTGACTCCCCATTGTGTCTGCACACAAAAACGTGATCCGCTGTGTCACTCTAGCGTGACTGTCAGATTAGTCAGATTAGGCTGAGTCGGACTTAGCAATTCCATAGCGTAGAAGAAGACCCAATGTGCAAGCCATTACAGTGAAGAGTATACAACTAGGCGGGGAACGTGTTGGGTTAGAAATTTCGTGAACAACCTTTAACGCGATCAGATGGTCACTCCACGCTTCCTACAGCTGTAATATACAATTGGTTTTTCTTTAATGTACTGAAATTCATACTATGTGTTATAAATACATCAACGTAGCCATACATCAAATTTAACGGAAACGGCATCTAAAGGATTTAACGTTTCTGTCAGATCGACATTATAACGACGATTGCCACTTTTAAAATGATTTAGGTCGATAGCACTGTATAATGTCGATTGCCAGTTTGAGAGCTAAGCGCGTGAACGACCTTATTTCAAGTATAGAGCAAATTCACTACGGATTGTTCTGCTAGCAAAATGTATGCACTCCTGCAGAAGGAGGTTCTTTACTGACGGATAAAACTCATTAAAACTCAAATTTACCGATGCCAAAAATTCATAATTATTAAATTCTATGATGAAACCTTTATCAAAATTTGAGTTCAGAGTTAGATGCAGTAGGAAACATTTCCTCTAAAACTGCTAGTTTTTACTACAAATTACTATAATTGTAGATAGATATTCCATGAAAGTAAACGGGTTGTATATTCTATCGCAGTATTAAAAAGAAGAAGATTGTATCGTATAGTCATGATCTACAGGCTGTGTGTATTTTCATCGTAACCAACAATATTACGAGAGATGTGCATGACAAATCTGTTGAATGACTAATGTAGTACCATTAGTATTATCACTATTGTTTGCCTAGTTAAAATAATACAGCTAATTTCTTCCACATTACGATTGAAACCATTGTAGACTTTCACAATGCGTGCCGCTTCTTTCAACAAGCACTAAATACAAAACGATTCATTACGGTACCTAAACGGACAGATAGCTCGCGCTGCAAAACTTGCATAGTGAAGAATTATGACCTTTCAAATCAAAGCCATTTGCCTAGCAACACAATTTGGCTATTTTATTAATACTCTGGCAATTTTATAGTTTTATTGCCCTTTTATTATCTCAAACGTATGGCTAACACATACAATAAGATTGCATTATTCACGGCTTTTCAGTTGCACAATTGCCGTTAAAAAAACCATTTCAACATCCTGAAGAAAACTAGCCTTGGAAGAAAATCCCTCAGAAGATTACACCGCACCTGAGAGTAGATATGTGCAAGTCGATCAAACGCATAACGTACCAACCGTAATGTCCTGCAAATCGAGTCAACATGAACATCCAAGCTAAGGTAAAATCACACTATCTATGGAATGGCCAAAGAATGTTATGTAAAAAGAGCATCTGGTCGGCGAGTCCTAAGTTTAAGTTCCGAGGATTAAAACTTTCACGGCCGATCAGTATAGACACCTTTTTGCCGGTTACAGCAGCTTCCGTTGATCTTGCCATCCAGTTAGGAACGCCGCTTAGAAAGTGGCCGTGCTCGCTTATGCGTTGCCGGATTTTGTTAGAAAAAGTAACGTTGGAATTATACAACAATTTCAAAATAATTGGTATCTTGAAAAATGTTTTAAACCTATTTAAAACAGCTGATGCTTATCAAAAGACAAAATCTTAGTTGCTCCCGGCTTGTTTAAGCATATCTATAAAGTGATCGTGCTCGCTTATACGGTCACGGATTTCTTTGACAACGGTACCACTGATGTTGGTATAAAAATGACTAAACAGTATGTATTCTATGCATTTTTTTATAACTATATCGGTTTTTTATGATTTGACTTTAGACACTTTAAATAGACGACATTTTGAAACAGGTTTTTTGGTATTTTATTTTCAAAAAAGGTCCACTAAAGGTTAATACAGTTATATAGTTTCTCAACATTATCTTAACTGGTTCAAAAGATATATTTTTTTTATTAAATAACATACCTTCATATGAATGTTTTATCTAATTTTTATGTGTAGAACAAAATTAGTATTTGGATGTATATGAGAAAAATGACGGGTCCCAATATGGAGCCCTGAGGGACACCATTAAGAACGGGGGTTGCTAACGAGTTATGCATAGTACCACAAACCGAACCGAAAACTGGACTACGGTATTTATTTCGGTTCTGCCTGTCAAATAGGATCGAAAGGGTTGTAATTATCAGGATTAGAAACTATACTAAAAATGCTTTCAGAGTATCTAAAAAGATCAGTGCACTGTTTCTACAAGATTGAGATAGGTATCTCAAAATAAAAAATACTGTACAAGTTGTTTTCTCATACTTATGAATACCAGTTACCTAAGTTGTGGTATTAATCTAAAACTAGGTTAAAATGTTGATATTTTACTTGATAAGTGCGCATATTAAATAACAATGGAAAGTGAAAGGATATAGATTCTTGTATCCTACATGAATAGAGGTTATTGTTAGTTATTTTATATTGTCAACCACAACCGACCGTTTACTTGCGTTTCTCTGGTCAAGGTTAATTCACTGCATGGATTATTATTTTCACCAACCAGTTTTCATAGTCTTCACTAACAGAAGTCAGGAGGAGTGCTGTGGTGTATTTTCACAGTTATATACTGTAATCAATTATTATATTTAGTTTACTAACAAATAGGCTTCGTGAATTATTTTAGTATTCGATAAACATTTACGAAATTTACAGATCGGGTTTGCATGCAAATCGAATTTCTGATTCTGTTTCATATTGAAAGACTTGTAACTCGTGTAAGAAACTGGGACTCAATACCATACAAATAATTAGAAAGGCGTTCTGAGTGAAATAAAGAAACTGTTGCAGAATGTGTAACTGCTCTATAGACCAATTGTATTTTTATTCAATCATAATGCATCACTCGACTCAGATGTCAGTCAATTCAAGAAAACCTTCCAAACTAATCCCCTGTCAAATGTCACCAAGGAGTTAAAGCAATGTGCTCAACTCCAGCGCCACACTGAATTAATTTTACTTGTCTCAAGGAAGGTTTCTCATGAAGATCCTGTATTCAACCAAGTATTCTGGTACGATGAACCAAAAACTCACAGTAATAAATGGACAAGCAGTACATATAACATGATGTACTAAGCCTGAAGTATTATCTCAGAAGTGTTCAACAAAACTATGGTTGCTCAATTTTTCGTCGAAAGGAAAAGATTTCTAACATTTAAACATCTCCCACTCTGCTATGAGAGTTTACGTTTAAACATCTCCTATTCTGCTATAAGAGTTTACGTTTAAACATCTCCCATTCTGCTCTATGAGTGTTTACATGTAAATATCTCCCATTCTGCTATGAGAGTTTACGATTAAACATCTCCCATTCTGCTATGAGAGTTTACGATTAAACATCTCCCATTCTGCTATGAGAGTTTACGTTTAAACATCTCCCATTCTGCTATGATAGTTTACGATTAAACATCTCCCATTCTGCTATGCGAGTTTACGATTAAACATCTCCCATTCTGCTATGAGAGTTTACGTTTAAACATCTCCCATTCTGCTATGATAGTTTACGATTAAACATCTCCCATTCTGCTATGAGAGTTTACGATTAAACATCTCCCATTCTGCTATGATAGTTTACGTTTAAACATCTCCCATTCTGCTATGAGAGTTTACGTTTAAACATCTCCCATTCTGCTATGAGAGTTTACGATTAAACATCTCCCATTCTGCTATGATAGTTTACGATTAAACATCTCCTATTCTGCTACGAGAGTTTACGTTTAAACATCTCCCATTCTGCTATGAGAGTTTCCTCGATTGATAAAGGAAAGAACGTGAATATCCAAGATTGCACACCATGAAAGTTTCCAGATATGTGGCTAGGAAAACTGATTCAGTTACTCTATTCTACCTGTGTAGAATATTGCCTCTGGGTAAGGTTGGAAGAAATTTAGATTTTAGATCATTAACATAAATAACAATACGATAAGACAGATGGGAATACAACGTTCTATATCCTGAATCATGTCAAAAAATTGTCACGGTAGATCAAAGAGTCAACATCAAGACTCAAATCTATTTGGAAAACTACGCACATTGAGCACTACAAGTGTAACATGTTTTATCTCTCTCTTGCACCAGAATAGGCAATGGAAATCCATGTAACAAAAAGTTACAGCCCATATTGTACGGCTATTAAGCAAGGTAAGAGTACGCCACACCACGTGTCGCGTAACAGGCTTCGCTGAGGTTGCATGCAAAATGTCCAATCCATACAAAGCTCATTTCATTCTCCAGTTGTCCAGCAAAACCGCATGCACCGCCATAGAACTCAAACTTATCTATGTAGAAATGAAGTTTCGTGCAAAATTCAAAGTGTACTAATGAAATCTTTCTGGAGATATCTTGGCTTATGATTCATTCATATTTTGTTGAATAAGTTAGGTTTTATAGCACAGTTAAAATAAAGGTTCCCGTAGGTGAGCGAGGGTATTACAACGTAAGAGTACACTGAAGTCAAATATTGTCACCGACTTTTAATAGACACTCCACATTCTATTATATTTTCACAATAAAAGTGTCACAATAAAATCGCGTATACTGTACACGGTTTGTTTGAACATCTATTGTCTCGTTTTCATCACAATTATTCATATACCAATATAAAGATATTCGCTAACGCTCAGCCAAATCGAACTGATTGACATGCACGATCATTGAAATCATGTTCATCATATATAAATGAAGCTTCATGCAAAATTGGAAGTCTATATGTCAGTTCGTTTTCAAGATATCGTGCGGACAGACAGACAGACAGACAGACACTCACAAGTGATGCTTCCCTAAAGCTCACAGCACAATTAATTAACGTATGTGCCACACAACTAACTATTCATTTTAAATACATTTTTGATACGGACATTTTTACTGTACAAAAGTAACAATTATCTTTTGAATCTGGTATCATTATACAAAATTTTATTGGATTATCATTAGAAAGCAAATTTCGAGCATCAAAAAGTATTATTAATTTAAATAGTAATTTACGTTCCAATTCTAATCTATATGTTGGTCATCATTCTCGAAGAGAAGTAGATAATTTTTGTTTAGTCAAAATATTGAATACAAGAGGTAGAGAGTAAATATAGATTTTTTGTTAATTCGAACCTAAGATCCTAATTTCATAAAATTACTCAATTTATTAATAATTTTATTAAGACGTAAAATTATTAATTTTATCGAATTATTTGAATAGTAGAATATTTTTCTAAAAATAAACCTCTCCACTGCACCAATCCGTTTGGTAGTTAGACAAAAACGGGTGACCTGAAACTCTGTATAACTAAACATTAAGTAAAACTGAACGATTTAAGAATATAAACATGGTGGGATATATCTGCCAGTCAGATGTTACATTATATGTAACAGGAATTCTATAAATAACGAGGACCTCTTGACCGCGAACCGGGGGTTGACCCTGAAAACTCTACGCCCCGACATCTCAAGTTGAAAGTGGGACACTCTCCGTTAAACATCCAGTGATAAAATAATCATTGCTGATAAGTCGTGCGGAGCGCTTAGGAAATATAACTTATCGGCATGAGCAAAGACTGTGTCATCGACTAAAATAGAACACCTGATAATGTCCACAAATAAGAGGGAAAATTGTAGTGAGTGCTCCCTACATCGAGATAAGACTTGCTTCTTATCTTGCCCCACGGTTGGAATGTACAGTACTAGGCAAGGAGTAAGACGGACTGAATATTCAAGAAGAGCCTTTTTTCGCGACTACTTTTCATTTTTATGCTTTATTGAGTTTTTCTCCATTACATTTACTAAATTTAAGCAACGCGACACAGATAACTTCCTTTCGACAACGAAAGAAAACTTAAATTCAATACTCCGGAAATCAGAATTACATTAAAATATGATCAACCAAATGGATTACAGAAGCTGAGGCTTCAAAGGAGCATTGAAGGTATACATAAATGACCCACCTCTGAGGTAACACCATATCAGAAATCTTGGAAATGTACGCACCCTATCCTAAGGCGAACGAAGGGAATGGATTGCCTCTATTTTTATTACCTTGGCCGGCTAGGACAAGATACAAAAACACTACGTATCCGGATAAAAACTAAGCTCCATCTGAGTTGTCTACAGACACCCACTTATTTCCGCAAAGAACAGATCATACATTAAATTAGCCCACCAACTAATCACTCAACCACCAGTCGAAATTAGGCCTACTTACTTGCCAAGTCTGGGAAATAATCTAACAAAGCAACCTAAAGTATCAACCAGATTAGATATTTTAATAAATCGATAGATTTAAGAAGTTCGTCCAGAATGAACCAATAATAAAAAGGCTCACTTCCTTGTCCTGTTTGCCCCCATCTTGTTTCTGCCTTGACAATAACCATTTGTCTCCGGTCAGTTTTCTGTGGTTGGTCATTCAGTGCAGAATTTGTTATCTGTATTCTTTAATACGGCTTCAATAAGCAAGTGATTTGTTTATATTAAATACGTGTTTTAGAGGTAATGTGCATGGAGTTGACACACAACTTGACACAAACAAGCGTATCAAAACGCTCTTATATAGTTTGTTTATTTTAACCTACATTGTTGTTATCGGTCAGGTTAGGTATCCACATGATGAAGAGATCAGACTGTAGATTCGAAACGTTGTGTTACTAATTTCTATATCACTAAAACTGTGGCAAATGTCCGAAAACCCCCTTGTGCTTCCTTCACAATGCCTTAATCGTCAAAAACAAATTTTAAACAAAGAAGAGAAGAGTCTGAATAAGTTAAAAATATAATTCTTTACTTTTCAATCAAAAAGGTAAGAGCTTAGTCACGGACACAACAACAAACAACAACGGAAAACATATTCCCTCATAGGAAATAAAGAGAAGTGACAACATATTGCCCAGGGATGACAGGAACTCTCAAAAACAATTTCGCACTCCTAAATCTGCCAAAATAGCAAGTGACTCAGTCTCTTCATTGTCTTCATGAAAAATCTGGAGATGAGACACCAAACTGAGTAAACTTGACCATGTTTCTGACAAGATAAGATAACAAACGCATGCGATAACTTCAGTCCATCGATCGTCAAAGCAACACTGATGCAAATTCCGATTCACTTCCCCCCAGAAGAGCTTCGATAAACTCTTTTAGAGATGCTCTTCTGGGGGGATAAAACTCTAAAGAAACCTAAGTTTTAGCATTATTATAAAATTATACTACTAACGAAGAACGCGAGTGACGCCGATCAAGAACCAAGTGAAATTAAGATAGCTATACCGGTTGCTGAAGCAGCCAGAATCTCTTCATAGATCATCGGATCCCACAGAAAAAGCCTCCGAGGCATCGGCATAACTATATAACTTCTAAATGGTTACATCATCTAGCACCTCTCTCGTAAGTCTGCTCATATACTATCTTGTACATTTTAGGGTTGTGTGTATTATTATTGCTACAACACTATTCGGGGAATTGTGAAGAAGGAAATATTTGCTGCTAATGGCCGCCGATAACAGATTATGTAAGTCATTTATACCTAGCCGTCACAAGAAATCAAAACAACCGATAGCAGAACGAGGGTCCTTATGACAGTTCACTCTAGTGGAGATGTTGAAGATTATGTGTGTGGGATATCTGAGGAACAGTTGTGTCGAAAAAGAGCTCTGAAATCCATCTGAACGAAAAAGGAAAAGAGTTTCTGAGTTAACTCAACCAATTGATGCCTCTACGATGGCCGTACTGAACCATTTGACATTCCTTATTAATCAGGAGAACGACAAGGAACGACCTCAATAATATGAATCCGCATATCCAAAGAACTAAACTGAAAAGAATGCATTTTGATAACTGCAGCAGAGCGGGATAAAAAAGAGACAGAGTGGGATAAATAATGAAAAAAACATTGAAGATGCTGTGCATATGTAATCATAATATCAAATCACATCTTCTTGAAAGGTAGGCCTGGTTATTGTGTGTTAATGAATCATCAGAATCAGTGGTGTTATCGAACCAGACCTCCTAAAAATACCAGCTAGATTCATGTATGTGGTTGGGGAGGAGAAGAAGAGATAAGACTCTGTTGACACTACCTACCATCAGAATCAGTGGTGTTATCGAACCAGAGCTCCTAAAAATTGCAACCAGATTCACGTATGCGGTTGGGGTGGGGATGAACAGATAAGACTCTGAAGACACTACCTACCATCAGAATCAGTAGGTTCAAACCTAGCAAGAACAGCATTTTTCACGTAAGTGGTTGGGGAGGGGAAAAACAGATAAGACTCCGTTGCCACTACCTACCATCAGCATCAAAGTTGTTATCGAACCACAGCGCCTGCGTGGTGTCCACGAACACGACATGGTACAGGCGACACTGGCAGTACGGTATGGAGAGTGCGGCCTGGCTCAGGTAGACGGCGTGCATCACTGTCACTGTCACTATCACTCACTGTCTACAGCAGCACACTAGCACAACACAGTACGGTACGGTGGTTTCACGGCATCTCCTACAAAAACGATACCGTAATCTGGGACACGCAACCATCTCCACTCTCGACTTTGATAACGTAATATCACTTCAGTTGCTAAACTATTCGTCACCGATCGATCCCGTGGCCTATTTACAAGTTCCTATCAATTCACGCATATCATTTTTAAATGTTTAGATTTAACCTAATTTCCATGAAAATTTACATATACTCCGTTTAGAGTAATTTATTTGGTGTTTGAAATTAATTACTACCACAGAGTGAATACATAATACCGTTGTTCAAACTGCATTACTAATTTAAGAGGTATTCAAGTTTTAAAGTCGATATTCTTGAAATGCAACAGCAAGAAACGATCAGACCAATGATTGGACAACACACGAACACAACAGCCAGCACAGAGCGCTCACTCGACAACACACCGACGACGCCGTTATCAACACGGCCTTGCGGTGATGTCATCTGCTTATCTGCCTCCTACCAGCCGTACCGACCGCGCCAACACCGACACACCTGCCAGCTGGCTGGAATACATCTGCATTGATGCCGCGTTAACAGCCTTGGTTCCGATTCGTTAACGGCTACGTCCTCCAAGCGAAAGTTGTGACAACGCAAAACTGACACTTCAATACTCATGTAAAATACAACTCCGGTGTACACAGGTGTGTCGATGTCGCCATACTCTTTTAAACGTACACAACACGTACTTCAATGGCCTTACATGGACATACGCACACTGGAAAGCGATGCGATACACAGAAGTAAATGCACTAGCTTTCTAGTTCGTGGAGGAATGTTGCTCGGTGGGTAAGAAATGTGCACTTGCGTGCTGAGAAGACCGCATCTCTGCTCAAGCCGCGTATTTTAACCTGTCGTGGCAGTAACTGATAAATATGCAAAAACAAACACACACACACACACACACACACACACACACACACACACACACACACACACACACACCGCATAATCGTGTCACGGACCACAACACCGGCCAACTTTTACCTATAAACCTCCAACTCGAGGACATTTCGCCGGCCTCTGCAGTATATTAAATCTGACATTCTATATAGCACCGTTTAACGATCGAGCCCACGAATCGACCGAACATTTAATGGAGCTCTTAAAAGCTACAATCAACTCAAGCGTGGAATGGTTTTGAATTCCTTCATTGAAATAAATTTCTATTGAGGAAAATACGATGCACTGCAACCTATATTTTGGTCCAATGATACTTGCACAACTAGCTGTATCTATACTATCTAGTTTAGACTGTGAGGAGAAAGGACTTGACTAGTAAATACTATTTAAGTTCTAATCTCAATTATTTTCTAGAAGTTTATTGAGGAACATACGGAAGAGTTTTGGAAACAATTATTAAACCGGATGTCCAATCTATTCTTAACTAAATTAATAAAATGTGGATATTAACAATACCTTTATTAACTATCTTGGTGCTCTTGGAAGTCGATTTTTCGTTCGCATTTTGCTTGTCGTTTTCGGCATTCTTCACCTCTTCGTTCTTCCCGTCCTTTTTCTTCTTTAGCACTTCGTCCTCTTTCCTGGTCTTGGTGAACACTTCTTCCACAACCTTCTTCTTTTCCTCCTCCTTCTTCTTGTTCTTCTTCGCCAGCTCTTCTTCCTTCTTCCTCTTGATCTCCTCCTCCTTCCTGGCCTTCTTCGCCAGCTCCTCCTCTTTCTTCGACTTCTTCACCAGTTCCTGCTCCAGCTTCTTGCTCTTCTTGGCCAGCTCCCCCAGGCGCCTGGGGTCACCGGCCTCCACGCCGTTGTCCTTGCCCGCTTGCTGCTCCGCCATGATGAACTTGGCCGTGGTCAGCCCCGCGGGGCTCTCCGAGGGGGCGGTCTTCATGCTCACGACAATGTCCGCCCGGTCTGCCTCCCTGTGTCGGATGTTGCGTACGTAGTTCACGCCGAGGTCGACCTGCCACAGGTCTCAGATGAGGCTCACCGCGAACCCAAACCCCCTCTGGACGTGTTCCAACTGGCCCTAAACTGTCACTAATCCACCGACCCTACTGCAAAGCGCGACCTGTTTTAGGCTCTATCGGATACTGGCACAATCTTGTCCAATTGTGTCGAATCATGAGATGACTGGGTGGATGCGAAAAGAGATGATGTCAGGCAATTCACACTGTCAGTCAGTCAGTGCGCGGGCCAAGGCCGCAGGCTGTTGCCCAACCCGCACGGCCAGGTCTATACGCTCGCCCGGACAATTAATCGACTATGTATATAACTGCACTTCTCACGGGGGAACGTACAGTTATAAAAGGTAATTCCGCACACCTGAGTTAACGTCCCAGAAGCGACGGTGTGGAAACTGTTCTGTCGCGTTTACTGATAAGAAATGTCTCGCAAACACTTGCGAGATAAGTACCGCGAAAATGGTGTACATAACCAAGATAGCAAACCCAGTCTGTTGCAACATTTCCACACTAAGCGAATAAGGTGAAATCCAATAAAAACCCTAAACGTGGAAGCATGCAAAATGATGAGAACAACGGAAAAAATCAATGTCAATTAATTTTAAATTAGTTCCAAACATTCTCGCAATTTTCTACATATTTATGACATATATGCGAATATAAACCGGTCTAAGGTGTGGCTCTTAGTTTTCTGTTAAGAAATTTTGACAACTAATTATTGTAATTTAAATAATTTTTACTTGCTCCATGGAATGATTTAAAATGCTCCTGAAGTGTTGTCGACGGTGTGGAGCAGCGATTGCACGGCCAGTAACTGAACCGGTGGTGGCATATACAGTGGAACCGGCTGTTAAACGAGAGCCGGAAATAATTTTGCAACGACCGGCTGCGATGGGTTACGAAACAACACACGCTCACCAGGTCGTAGGACGGGGGTGAGTGGGGGGGGGGAGGAAACGCGTATCAGATACATAGATATGTCAGAAAACAGAACAACAATGGAAACAAAAACAACCGCGGGAATTGAGAGGCTAAGCGCTCTGGGCACGCTGACTAACAGTCTATTTATAGCTGTGATATCTTCTCGTAGTTTACAATTCTGCCAGTGGGTACTTACAGTACTGCACGTCAAAATACTACATTCATTGTTTTACATTACTTTCTAACCTAACTCTCAAACAGATTTAGTTTTCGAAAAACGTATTACTACTTTAAATTTAGATTTTCGAGCGATTTAAATGTATCAAACCAGTCACCGTAAACTAATTCTCTCTTTGTGACAAGTCTACAGACAAGTATACTTTTATAATCAAACGTCTTAAAAAAATGTATTTGCAAGTACATAATTAATATTAATCGCACTAAATTAATTAATGTTATTAAATACCAACGGGTAGTTGCATTGTGGACATTTAACACTCCCGGAGTAAAGAGAAGACAAGAAGAAACCCTGAACTTCGTGAGTGGCGACTATTTAAATTTCTAATTGGTCCCGAGCAAGGCGTGGTCCTTACGGATTACCGGAACAATGCACTCGGGGAACAATTAAAACTGAATTATTCATCAATTTCCCGTACAGCCGCTTCACACCCGTGCTCCGTAGGCGACCGACCGGAAACCACCAACTCCCCTAATTTGTACAAAGCACACAACAATCAAGAATACACAAAGTTGGAACACGCCCAGAGAGAACACTGATGAAACAGAAACACAGAAACAAACGGAGACACAGATAATGAACAAAACTAAAAACCATTAGCAAAGTGCAATCATGTACCACAAGTCAAGTACAGTACGACACAAGTCTGTACGGAGCGCGCACCGACTATACTACTGACTGCTAGTTCTAGTACACCAGACAGACTGTGAGAGACTGGAAATAGCCCACCGTGGAAGTGGAAGGCTTCCCCCTCCATCCCTACCCTTCCATGACTTAGTCGCACGGCTGATAACCGGTGCCGGATGTTCTGAGTCGCTTACTCGCTTCACTTATGTCTTGGTATCCGGGGAGGTTTTGCAGCCACCCCAACTCTTCATGACTTAGTCGCACGGCTGATAACCGGTGCCGAATGTTCTGAGTCGCTTACTCGCTTCACTTATATCTTGGTATCCGGGGAGGTTTTGCAGCCACCCCAACTCTTCATGACTTAGTCGCACGGCTGATAACCGGTGCCGAATGTTCTGAGTCGCTTACTCGCTTCACTTATGTCTTGGTATCCGGGGAGGTTTTGCAGCCACCCCAACTCTTCATGACTTAGTCGCACGGCTGATAACCGGTGCCGAATGTTCTGAGTCGCTTACTCGCTTCACTTATATCTTGGTATCCGGGGAGGTTTTGCAGCCACCCCAACTCTTCATGACTTAGTCGCACGGCTGATGACCGGTACAAAGGTTGTTACAAACGTATATAGTTGATGGTACTCATACTTTCAAGCAATGTCTTATAAACATAGGTCGTAGAGTAATATGTCATTTATTGTTTGCTGCCAAATTGTATTTGTTACATACCTAATATTATCTCTAGAACTAGTAGGTAAAGATACCAAAATTTGCATATTAACAGTTATTAAACAAAAAATACAAAGTGGGAGCCAGCGGTTAAAGTTATATTTATTGAAATTATGTCATGAGTACTCTCAGCCACAGAGGTCTGTGACTCCCTTTTCTGAACGCCTATTTTTAAATCGTACATTTTACATTTATTGGTAGATTAAAGAAATAATTTTGCTTAATTCAATCAAATATAACTTAAAGAAAATACAAGTGTTTTAATATTTTCTTTTTCTTGGTGGAAATATTTTCTTCAAATAGAAATATTTCACTCATTGAAGCTATATTTTATGTACTTACTGGAAACATTTCTCTTTTTTATGTTCAGCTGTTTTTACTTGGCTCTGATTACAAAATGGTGTTAATTGCCTAATTCCAATTGCTGTGATTTCATCTGAAGTGATCAAGATGTATTTTATTGTTCAGGAAAGTTACTTTACAGCGCTAAAGATTCAACTTTAAAATATGTTCAAATCCCAAAATCACGTTGAATTGTCGGTTTTCAACGGTTTCCTCTAATGACCACTCTACAATTAGTAACAAGACTACGCAGGACACATGCACTCATTTTATACACGGTTTAACTCACACTCGCCACCTGAATAGACGACCACAGGAATATATAAATTATCGCTCTGAGCAGAGTAGGTCTTTCAGTAGTAATACCGCGGACTGTGTCCAATGTTCGGCAAACATACATATATATAACAACTTGTTCAGTTCATTACGATTCATCAGACAGGCCGTATTGCGTGCAAAGTGAGTAAGTTCACGACATCACGTAACATTCAGTAGTAATACCACGGACTGTGTCCAAATGTTCGGCAAACATATATATACTTGTTCAGTTCATTACGATTCATCAGTCAGACACCGTATTGCGTGCAAAGTGAGCAAGTTCACGACATCACGTAACATTCAGTAGTAATACCACGGACTGTGTCAAATGTTCGGCAAACATATATAACAACTTGTTCAGTTCATTACGATTCATCAGACAGACCGTATTGCGTGCAAAGTGAGCAAGTTCACGACATCACGTAACATTCAGTAGTAATACCACGGACTGTGTCCAAATGTTCGGCAAACATACAGGAATATAACAACTTGTTCAGTTCATTACGATTCATCAGACAGGCCGTATTATGCAAAGTGAGCAAGTTCACGACATCACGTAACATTCAGTAGTAATATGTCCAATGTTCGGCAAACATACAGGAATATAAAACTTGTTCAGCAAACGATTCATCAGACAATTATTGCGTGCAAAGTGAGCAGAGTAGGTCTTTCAGTAGTAATACCACGGACTGTGTCAAATGTTCGGCAAACATATAACAACTTGTTCAGTTCATTACGATTCATCAGACAGGCCGTATTGCGTGCAAAGTGAGCAAGTTCACGACATCACGTAACATTCAGTAGTAATACCACGGACTGTGTCAAATGTTCGGCAAACATACAGGAATATAACAACTTGTTCAGTTCATTACGATTCATCAGACAGGCCGTATTGCGTGCAAAGTGAGCAAGTTCACGACATCACGTAACATTCAGTAGTAATACCGCGGACTGTGTCAAATGTTCGGCAAACATACAGGAATATATACAACTTGTTCAGTTCATTACGATTCATCAGACAGGCCGTATTGCGTGCAAAGTGAGCAAGTTCACGACATCACGTAACATTCAGTAGTAATACCACGGACTGTGTCAAATGTTCGGCAAACATACAGGAATATAACAACTTGTTCAGTTCATTACGATTCATCAGACAGGCCGTATTGCGTGCAAAGTGAGCAAGTTCACGACATCACGTAACATTCAGTAGTAATACCACGGACTGTGTCAAATGTTCGGCAAACATACAGGAATATAACAACTTGTTCAGTTCATTACGATTCATCAGACAGGCCGTATTGCGTGCAAAGTGAGCAAGTTCACGACATCACGTAACATTCAGTAGTAATACCGCGGACTGTGTCCAATGTTCGGCAAACATACAGGAATATAACAACTTGTTCAGTTCATTACGATTCATCAGACAGGCCGTATTGCGTGCAAAGTGAGTAAGTTCACGACATCACGTAACATTCAGTAGTAATACCGCGGACTGTGTCCAATGTTCGGCAAACATACAGGAATATAACAACTTGTTCAGTTCATTACGATTCATCAGACAGGCCGTATTGCGTGCAAAGTGAGTAAGTTCACGACATCACGTAACATTCAGTAGTAATACCGCGGACTGTGTCCAATGTTCGGCAAACATATATAACAACTTGTTCAGTTCATTACGATTCATCAGACAGGCCGTATTGCGTGCAAAGTGAGTAAGTTCACGACATCACGTAACATTCAGTAGTAATACCGCGGACTGTGTCCAATGTTCGGCAAACATATATAACAACTTGTTCAGTTCATTACGATTCATCAGACAGGCCGTATTGCGTGCAAAGTGAGTAAGTTCACGACATCACGTAACATTCAGTAGTAATACCGCGGACTGTGTCCAATGTTCGGCAAACATACAGGAATATAACAACTTGTTCAGTTCATTACGATTCATCAGACAGGCCGTATTGCGTGCAAAGTGAGCAAGTTCACGACATCACGTAACATTCAGTAGTAATACCGCGGACTGTGTCCAATGTTCGGCAAACATACAGGAATATAACAACTTGTTCAGTTCATTACGATTCATCAGACAGGCCGTATTGCGTGCAAAGTGAGCAAGTTCACGACATCACGTAACATTCAGTAGTAATACCACGGACTGTGTCCAATGTTCGGCAAACATACAATATAACAACTTGTTCAGTTCATTACGATTCATCAGACAGGCCGTATTGCGTGCAAAGTGAGCAAGTTCACGACATCACGTAACATTCAGTAGTAATACCGCGGACTGTGTCCAATGTTCGGCAAACATACAGGAATATAACAACTTGTTCAGTTCATTACGATTCATCAGACAGGCCGTATTGCGTGCAAAGTGAGCAAGTTCACGACATCACGTAACATTCAGTAGTAATACCGCGGACTGTGTCCAATGTTCGGCAAACATACAGGAATATAACAACTTGTTCAGTTCATTACGATTCATCAGACAGACCGTATTGCGTGCAAAGTGAGCAAGTTCACGACATCACGTAACATTCAGTTTCGTGTTTCTCAGAGATACGGGTGTGTTTACGGTGCACACGCGCGGGCGCGGAGCGAAAGTTCACCGAGAGACGAGTCACGACCTAGTGAATTTGACTGATTACAGAGTACTCATTCTACAATGAGCGGCACAAAACTGCAGTAAGGTTTACACTGTAGCAAGGTTCACGCTGTAGCAAGGTTCACGCTGTAGCAAGTTCGTAATGTAACAAGTTCGTACTGTAGCAAGGCTCACAATGTAGCAAATTCGTAATGTAACAAGTTCGTACTGTAGCAAGGCTCACAATGTAGCAAATTCGTAATGTAACAAGTTCGTACTGTAGCAAGGCTCACAATGTAGCAAATTCGTAATGTAACAAGTTCTTACTGTAGCAAGGCTCACAATGTAGCAAATTCGTAATGTAACAAGTTCGTACTGTAGCAAGGCTCACAATGTAGCAAATTCGTAATGTAACAAGTTCGTACTGTAGCAAGGCTCACAATGTAGCAAATTCGTAATGTAACAAGTTCGTACTGTAGCAAGGCTCACAATGTAGCAAATTCGTAATGTAACAAGTTCGTACTGTAGCAAGGTTCACGCTGTAGCAAGTTCGTACTGTAGCAAGGCTCACAATGTAGCAAATTCGTAATGTAACAAGTTCGTACTGTAGCAAGGCTCACAATGTAGCAAATTCGTAGTAACAAGTTCGTACTGTAGCAAGGCTCACAATGTAGCAAATTCGTAATGTAACAAGTTCTTACTGTAGCAAGGCTCACAATGTAGCAAATTCGTAATGTAACAAGTTCGTACTGTAGCAAGGCTCACAATGTAGCAAATTCGTAATGTAACAAGTTCGTACTGTAGCAAGGCTCACAATGTAGCAAATTCGTAATGTAACAAGTTCTTACTGTAGCAAGGCTCACAATGTAGCAAATTCGTAATGTCACGTACTGTAGCAAGGTTCACGCTGTAGCAAGTTCGCATGTAGCAAATTCGTAATGTAACAAGTTCGTACTGTAGCAAGGCTCACAATGTACTCGTAATGTAACAAGTTCGTACTGTAACAAGTTCACGCTGTAGCAAACTGTAGCAAGGCTCACAATGTAGCAAATTCGTACTATAGTAAGTTTCACAATGTACCAATGTTCACACTGTAGCAAGGTTCATACTGCAGGACATGATACCAGTTTACACGTTCAAAGACTCAAATCAAGGTAAATAAAAAGATCCTTGCTAATATTTCAGCTGTTGGAGATAGGAAATGAAAACGTTTTGGTTGTTCTTTGGTTTCGTGTTGTTCTTTTTGTTAATTAAAATGTTTCGTTTTCAGATGGATACTACCCCACCAATAAGAACTGTACCTCTTTGATCGAAAAATAGAGTCTATTTGGCACGAACTTTAAAAACTTTACATTCTAAACATGAAGTTAATTGGGCTCCTTAAAAAATAAAGTCTATTAAAACATTCGAAAACTTTGAACAGGAATAAGATTAGCCATTGCAAGCACTTTAAAGATTTAAAACAAAACTATTACTGAAATTATGTCGAGAGAAAACTTTTAACATACTACCACTTAATATTCAATACCGTGTACTGCGCTGAAAAGCTGCAGGTTGTTATCCCTCCTTCAATAGTGCTTTCCAGGAAAAAAGAGAAACCACAATTCCTTCCCGTATGATTCTACGTCAATGAATACCAAGTTTTACTCGGCATCAATAAATCTAGCAACACAGTACAATAGTATTCTTGTATAGTTGTAATACAATTCTTTGTTTGACTGTTGTTTTTGGCGATGGAAGGATTGTGATGAATTTGTCATCGTTCAGCGATACAAAATATCAGTAACACAACGTTTCGTGATCTGCAATCCGATCTCTTCTTCAGGTAAATAACTGGAGACCTCGAAATGTAGTACAATGCTCCTGAAAACGATCGGCACATCGCTGACCAAATGTAGCTTGTAGTGTGAAGGCGGCGTCGCCTAGTGTAGGGAGTCCATACTTATACGGCGAAGAAGACGTCAACGCGGGAACAACACGTGTTGCTGCAGGACACGGCTGAGGCAGCCATTTCCACGCAGTCAGCGCTGACGCAGAACTCGTGCCGTGGGTTTACTACCGCAGTGTCACGCCACACTCGGGCCGTTCCGTGAACAACAGCTGTCGCTACTGTACTTGTGCGTACGTTACAGCTAGCCGCAATCGAATCTGTTCAGACATCGACCCAACAACTTCCAGGAAACTGTAACTAGTCTGCCGCCGCCTTTGTGTTGCTAATATCGGATATTGACACACTTCATTATTGTATTTGTAATGCCGCGACGGTCGACGGCGCCGTTGGCTAATACAGAGAAGAGTGATAAAACTTTGTCCAATTAGCGGAAATTCGTGTCTGAACCATCGAATAAGACAAAATATATGTGTTAAACCGGATTCTATGTGAAGATGTTTACACACAAGATGTTTGACATGCCGATATAAAAATAATACGACTATTCTCATATAAAAAATGAATAATCTGATAGTGTTATCTTGGTTTCAATTTTTCAAAACACTCAACTCAAGAACTTAAGTGTATTTCCGAATAAATAATTTAATGAATGTTCTTTATAGATAGGTCTTTCTACATAACCCCTCGACAATATCCAATAGGATTATTCATATTCTGTTTTAAGGAGCACACTAGGTCGCTTTCAGTCTTATATCCTGAGCCAAATTCAATTCATTCAAATTTTACAAAAACGTACAAGATGTTTGATCTCGCTATTCTCGCTTATACACCGGAGTTCCGCATGGTCTTGCAATAGACCCTCTTCTTTTTTTACAATATACATACATAATCTTTGAAAAACACTTCCATCTCCATTTCTTTAATTTTATAACAATTTATCTGCGAAATCTGTTTACATAACAATATCGTTTTCTTTATTAGCCACCAAAATACTCAGTTTTGTTCCACTGTTGCATCGCCAATCAAACTTCGTACCAGTGGTCATTTAATGAGACGTATGGTATTTTTATCAGTAATATTTTTCCCCGAGATATCTGTATATCTTCCGATTCAGTCACCACTTCTTCAGTGTTACAACTTTGTATTTACACGCAGTGTTGCTTAATCTACTTAATGTATTTTTTATATATTACAAAAATGGAAGTCAACGTCCTGATAGTAGGAATCTATCCTCTTCGTCAACTGCCGAATAATCTTAAAACATACGAATGAGTATATGAGCACACAAAATTAAGAGGTAATCAAATATATAGACGAATTCTCAACAAAGTTAAAATTGACAGCAGAATTAGCTGTAGCCTACGTCAAAAAATTGAAGCAACTTTTAGTGTATGCTCTTTGTGCCTTAAAAAGATTTTTTACACCTCTACGGATTACAATCCTAAGAACATAGTAATCTGTGTTTGTAACATCTAAAGATGGCAAATGTTCAAAATCTGTTATTGTTTAAAATTATCCTTCTTCAATATTAAAACTTTAAATACAAAACTGACTGAAAATATTAGAAAGTGTGAAAAATTAAAAAGAGTTCTAGTTTGAGATGAGCAAATAACCAAAAATTAACAAAAATTAAAATATTAACTTTATTTATTTTATTTTATCAATGAACTTTGTTCATTCTGTAGCTACTACAATCCCAAAAAATATACAAAATATTTTATCACCTGCAATTGTTAGAGATTTATCGAGTAGATCACATGAAAAGATTTCGTGTATTAAATGTCTTGTTCTGAGTGTAGTCAGTAGCCATACAACACCGACACTCATATTCGGCATTTATTTAAGTGAATAGCAGAATTTCCTTATATGCAACACGACAGCGGACATTCAATAAGAATTCGTCTGGATATGCAATCTGACGAAACTAATTCTCGACACAACCAGCCTGTCAGCCCAGTCACACCTGCCGAGGTAAATTGACTATGACATTAACACCGGTAGTGAATGAGGCTGTCGGGCGTTATGTTGTAACTGAACACCTAATCTGCTGTTATAATAACTGTAATACAGCCTCATTAAAATACATAATTCGTTTAAAATTACAAACCGGTTCTACTACGCAAGGCACAGTGTAACAACTGGCCGCACAACTCAGAACAGCGGTGGAGACGCAGGAAGTTTTATCTTGATTAGCTGAAGATAATGGCTTTATCGCCCGTTTAAACTAGATAACGAAGCAGTACTAATCGTTAATTGGTCAGACTGGTCGCTTAAGGTGATCTTGAGGCTTGTTTAAACTTCTGCCAATCACGGTAAAGCCCCGCCCCTTCATTCGTCCGATTTGTGCATTGCTGGTTTTGCCAGTTTTGGTGTAAAATGTTCACGGATGATTGGTCCGCACAGCGTGGCCGAAACACACTATGTTTTCAATTAAGTTAAACTTTTCGACGCGGTATGGACAGAAAAACGTAAAGTGGTGGTTAATTTACCATTTAGGGAGAACGGGCGTCGTAAATGTACGGAATACTACAAAAATATGAATGAGAAAATACATAACCAGATAGTGATTTACTAGCTGCATTAATCAATATAACTCTACGTAATATACACGTTTGTTCAGACAATGAATTATTAATAATTGATATCTTCCATGAAAGAAACTATACATGCAAAGACAATTACATGAAGAGGATGCCAGAGAGTTTACTCAGGTCAGGAGACATTTGAAAGTTTTGGGTCCTTGGAGTTCATCCAAGCTGAATCAAAAGACTCTTTCATTTACTTCACTTACAAAGTTTACTGGCTCCCGTTCCATCAAAACTTCTTCCATGCTTATAATACCGTCTCTATCTCCCTAATCCCAAGCAACTAACCGTAAAAGAGTGGAGTTACGGATACACATTTTATGGAAACAAGTTTCTATATCAAATGAAGTCAGTTATAAATATCAGCCAAGAGGGTATTAACCAGTCAACTGCTAAGTGCCAAACAATATAAACAAATAGAGAATGATACATTCACAATATCTGGACAAAAATATAGTTACTGAAATGTTGCTCAATCTATTCTACCGAAGGATACATTTGGACAAGCGTGAGATGGATTTGAAGTTCACAAAGGCAATTTCAATAATATCCTCCAAGATATTAATTAGTTACTGAATTATTGTGAACATTGAATTTCCTCCAGTTCACATTCCTCTTAATGTAAGGTCTGACGTCTGATGACGTCACAGACTTGACTGCTGGAATCTGGAGTCATGCTCGTCTGAAAAGATAAAAATAGTTGGCGACGAAGAATCTCAAAACTAACTATTTGTACCATTTTAACATCCGAGACGCCTAGGCTACAAAATATAGTGTAATTTAGGCGAAGAGGTATTCTCACTAACCTCTCAGAGGCACAATGTCTGTTGCAATCGTCAGGTCCACATCAGGAGTTAGGTCTATGACAGCGTATCTACACTAAGAGAAAGGTGAGCTGCAGCAAATTCGACATTCACATTGAACAAACCCTTCCCACCATACCTAACTTATGTGTACTGTATTACGTTATTATAGATTATATTATTATAGATTGTGTAATTACAATTTTAGTGTCAACTTTTACTCCATCCATCGCGCTTAAATGATTTTAGCCTGATCCTCCTCCTCGATTAAAAATGATTTATTTCCAATGTATTGTCCAATGAAAAAGTTCGTGTATCAATATTGTTAGAATAGCTGACTTACTCCGTTCAATATTCAACCTACTCATGCGATGACAATTCTGCAAGATATACCTCAAAATCCATAAAGTTAAAATTAATAATTATCGGGCTCTTAAATGTATTAGTATTAATGAATTTCAAAACTGTAACTTTGTATGCCACTGAATGAGAAAACACAGATTAAGTAAATGTTTAAACATACATTTGGTGAAATTATTTTGTAAAACACATTTAGTCAAAAATGTTACTTCAAAATACGATTTTGATTCATATGAAACCACAGAATATATAGTTCAGTTATTACAGATGATCCTTCCCAAGCATTTTTAATAGGATCCCGAAGTTTCTTCACCAACATCGAACCAGCTCCTCTCAGTTAAAGTGCAGAACCCTTGTCACTAGTTGTAACTACCGGTAATTTTATATTTTGTTTTTAGTAAGCTACCTACATGAATAACAGTAATATATGCATACAATAACGTAACTGCCGACCTGTAATTGGTTTCTATCTTGACTTTAGTCTTGACATTCATCAAACATTGCGTGGACGGGAACAACCACACCTACTGACAAGTTCTACCGATAAGTCGATTTCTTCACCTACTACATTCTAACTACCAGATACGAATGAAATGGTTATGTCAGTACTTGTCATACTTACTAAAATTGTATTTTATTTATTTGTCAAAATGGTTTTAATACACCTTCCTACTGTTCAAAATCTATATTTAAATGTGTTAAAACACGTTCTGAAAGTGTCGATTTTGTACACGCATAAGCCACAAAAACGGATTAAATTATTTCAATGTGATTGCCATGAAAAACTCGGAAAATGTAATGACTAGTGTGTGTATTTAAAATTTAATTACACTAAGTCGACAGTTTGGTGTGTCCATCACCGAATATAATTTGACTATTCGTTCTACATATTAAATTTTTAGTATTGAGTGAACAATGAATTTTAAATGAATTAAAAAATATATATCTTTGCACCTAATTCAAAATTAGTTTTATTACATTTGATGTTTCTTGTGTTTATTATTTTATGTTACTTAAGGGATGGGTTTCATTTTTCAGGGTGCCGAAATATAGTGGGGGGGAGGGGTGGGAGGGAGGGGAGGGAGGGAGGGAGGGAGAGAGAGGGAGAGGGAGAGAGAGAGAGAGAGGGAGAGGGAGAGAGAGAGAGAGGAGAGAGAGGGAGAGAGAGAGAGAGAGAGAGAGAGAGAGAGAGAGAGGGAGAGGGAGAGAGGGAGGGAGGGAGAGAGAGAGAGAGAGAGAGAGAGAGAGAGAGAGCGCCAAATCATGTAATACAAGTAATTTCAAAAACAAACTAAAAGACAAATCAAATTATATTCAGCTGCAATTAATGCTGTGTTGAATTAAACAACCCATTCGGTTTTGGGGGCTTCCTATGTTTATGTGTATGGGCTATTTAAAAATTGTCCCCGGTGTTTCAATCGTAACACATAATTATGAAAGCAGATACGGAGTGAAGAAAACGTCATTGTATGCAAACATTTCCTTTTAAACGAGAAATCTTGCAAAACTTTGGGCACGAAAATACGAGAATTGAGTATACTATGCAATAACACACATTTTAACACTTTTTTATAGACTTTATTTTGTACAATGTACATTTCTGTAGGTAAATTAACCTATTCCAGGTAGTTGCGATGTTTACCTTAACCTACAAGTACCTGATGATGAATTCATTGAATTCGATATGTACATTGTACAAAATAAAATCTTTAAAAAAGTGTTAAAAGGTGTATAATTGTATATTGTATATCAAACACTTTTTCTAATATAGAATCGAGTAGTTTACAAGTCTTATACGCACAAACCGGCGTGCCGTGGTCGGCCAGATCGTAGGTAACGCCGGTAGTAGAAGAAGGGCGCGAAATATATACGTTAGGGAACAGGTTTAGGAGTATTTACGGGTGAAGTAACGCCGTAACGCCGTAGTGGAAACACTTTCCCCCTATAGATGGGCATGGGCCCGCCCAACGCAGCGTCTGCGCCAGCAGGCCGGCCAGCCTTGCTGCATTTTATGCAAATCACCTGGACAGCGCCTCAAGAACACTTTTATCGATACGGCTCGCTGAGTGCTGAGTGCTGAGTGCCGAGTGCTGAGTGATTGCCGTCCACAGGAAACAAACGCTCTCAGGCTGAATCAGACAAAGAACTCCGCTCAACTGAGTGAAACCCTGTTTATTCCATCATTGTGGATACGGTGATCTAACACACAGCCAATAAGAGTAAATCTTTGTGTGAGGCTGAACCGCTTGTAGATGAGACAAGATTACAAAGAACTCCGCTCAACTGAGTGAAACCTGTTTATTCCATCATTGTGGATACGGTGATCTAACACACAGCCAATAAGAGTAAATCTTTGTGTGAGGCTGAACTGCTTGTAGATGAGACAAGATTACAAAGAACTCCGCTCAACTGAGTGAAAACCTGTTTATTCCGTCATTGTGGATACGGTGATGTATCACACCTACAAGAATAAGAGTTAAATCTTTGTGTGAGGCTGAACCGCTTGTAGATGAGACAAGATTACAAAGAACTCCGCTCAACTGAGTGAAACCTGTTTATTCCGTCATTGTGGATACGGTGATCTAACACACAGCCAATAAGAGTAAATCTTTGTGTGAGGCTGAACCGCTTGTAGATGAGACAAGATTACAAAGAACTCCGCTCAACTGAGTGAAACCTGTTTATTCCGTCATTGTGGATACGGTGATCTAACACACAGCCAATAAGAGTAAATCTTTGTGTGAGGCTGAACCGCTTGTAGATGAGACAAGATTACAAAGAACTCCGCTCAACTGAGTGAAACCTGTTTATTCCATCATTGTGGATACGGTGATCTACACACAGCCAATAAGAGTAAATCTTGTGTGTGAGAACCGCTTGTAGATGAGACAAGATTACAAAGAACTCCGCTCAACTGAGTGAAACCTGTTTATTCCATCATTGTGGATACGGTGATCTAACACACAGCCAATAAGAGTAAATCTTTGTGTGAGGCTGAACCGCTTGTAGATGAGACAAGATTATAACAATCGTATCTGTTTTTACTGCACAAAGTAAATGAACGCCACTAAGATTGCTAGGATCATACCATTAGAATAATGAATGATACGACAAAACTAGCGGCCTTGAAAATTATCATCCCACAAGCAAAATAAACTATAAAAATTGTACTCCCTCACTTTTTGCCATACAATTATATTTACGAGGAATGCAATTTTAAATATATTGCTTGTTCGCAACAAAATAAAGTAAAATTTTTCTCAATATTGCAGTTATTCAATTAACATTTTCTTAATGTTTTAACTCAACAAATTGTAGAAAGTCACACACAATGCTACTTAAAAACCGTACAAAAGTAATTTTGATAACATAAGACACGTCAGTAAAATAATACGCATTTTGCAAAAAAGCGTCTTTATTAGACAAAAATGTGTTGGCTTAACATCATTTTTATATGCCAAAGTAGAGGTTGTTTCAGTGCAGTCAGTGCGAAATCGTAACCACCAGAAACGTAAATGATAGGCTGGTACTGAAGTATGTATGTATATAACGGTAAATTTGAGAGAAATATTACTTCTGATAGGCAAAAGTCGAGGTTGTTTCAGTGCAGTCATTGCGAATTCATAACCACCAGAAACGTAAATGGCAGGCTGGTACTAAAGTATGTAACGGTAAAATTTGAGAGAAATATTACTTCTGATAGGCAAAAGTCGAGGTTGTTTCAGTGCAGTCATTGCGAATTCATAACCACCAGAAACGTAAATGGCAGGCTGGTACTAAAGTATGTAACGGTAAATTTGAGAGAAATATTACTTCTGATAGGCAAAAGTCGAGGTTGTTTCAGTGCAGTCATTGCGAATTCATAACCACCAGAAACGTAAATGGCAGGCTGGTACTAAAAGTATGTAACGGTAAATTTGAGAGAAATATTACTTCTGATAGGCAAAAGTCGAGATTGTTTCAATGCAGTCGTTGCGAATTCTCTGGGAGAGACGTAAATGGTAGGCTGGCACTAATCAATAAGGACAAATTTGTGAGACATGTTCCATTTGGTGGGCAAAAGTCGATTTTGTTTCAATACGGTCTGTCCGAATTCGTAAGCACCATAAACTTAAACCTGTAGGCTGGCACTAATCAATAAGGACACATTTGTGAGAAACATTCATTGCAATTTTAGCGCTGTATATTACAAAATATATGTGATTAAAATATTACATTGGTATAAAGGCGTGGAGTAGGCAATCCAGAGCCAGGGAAGATGTGCGGGTAGTATTGACTTAGGAGCATTCATTTAGAAGAGCATAAACGTTATTTGTACTTGGATACTGAAATAAAATGATATTATTCCCTTACATAAAAAAAGAAAGATACTATAGAGTATTCAGTTAGGCTGGTTGAAAATGTTTGGTGCCAAATACGTTAACGATCATTATTTATCTCTGTCTTTAAAACATTAACTTGAATCACAAAATTGCAACATTTTGACTAAATAATTAAATAATGGTATTCGGTTGTTTCCAAATTGTAAATGTTCAATGCAAAATGTGTACTACTCAATTTCTTTAAACCTACTGAACTAAAATGCTCTGTTCAATGCTCCTCCAATTTACCCATCTCTAAGCAAAGTAGGATTAGTCTAAACAGGCTTCGCTGAGGTTGATTATATTCCAAGCTCGAGATGTCCTGCAGATAGCCATACATACACTCGTACAGGAAATACATCTTTCCATCGCCACGGGTGACAAGACAGAAATTGTGTCAGCCTCCTGATTCCATGGTTAAACATGCACCATCATAAACTTATTCTGGTGTATGTTGAAATGAAGTTTCATCCTAAATAAACATTTTACAGATGAAAGTTTTCACAAGATACCTGGCCACGTGATAAATTCACATTTGAGTTAAAGGAATTCGATTTCACGACAGTTTTTAAATAATAATAGTTTCTGTGACCTAAGGAAGACACTGCAACGTATGGGTGCGCTGAAATAAACTCTTCTAACCAATTGATAACATCGACTTTCCCTCTATTATTTGTTTAAACCTTAATGAACAAGAAGAATACGCCGCCACTCCACGTGTCGTCGTAACAGGCTTCGCTGAGGTTGCATGCACAAATGTAAGTATGTTGCTCATTTTATTCTCGAGATATAGTGTAAGACAGACAGACAATCATAAAAAAAGTTGACACAAAAAGGAAGCATCATAAAATTATCCCTGTAGAAAAAAAGTTTCTTTGAAATTTAAACGTTTACACATGAAATAATTCTCGACGTATGATACATTCTTATTTTTGTTAATTAACTTTGTTGTCATATAAGTGTTGAAATAAAAAAAATGCTACACACCAAGTCACTATAAAATGATTTTGTATGTTGGGCTACACTTGTTAATATGTCAAAGGTTTCATTCTCTTATGGGTGTATAGAGTTTGTTCTCTCGTTGCCATCTTGGTTACCCATAAGACAAACGTTAAAATATTCGCTTACGCTCAGCTAAAATCCATAGAATGTCGTGCACCACCATCGAACTCGGTGTTCCTCGTACAGAAATGAAGCTTAACGATCTGTTTTTGTTTTCTGCCTCCCAAAAGGAAGTGATGTCGGCGAGAAAGAGACCGCTCTGTCCCTGTTTACTACTTGTTATTGCGCGATATAAGTAGGTTTAGGAGCGCTCGCGTGATCTGAGCTTAGATTTGGGTCATATCTCAAGGGATGTGTTTCTTTTCACGCCTGAAATGCGGTACCTGAGACAGCAATAATGGTCAGGGGAATTTTTGATCGATACTTACCTGACCTCAGATCACGTCCCAGACCGTCCAACTTTGCCGACGTCGGATCACGTTGGACGATCTGGCACGTGATCTGAGGTCGGGAGAGTACCGATCGGAAAGCCCCCGGTCATCAGTACGGGCCTCCACTTTGGCAGAAAATGAAAAACAGTACTCGTACTCGAGATAGTATTCTACTTAAATGCTCGGACCACGTGAGCGCTAGTTAAACTTGCTATTATGGTTACCACCTTATATAACAAATAGTAGATGGGGACAGAGTGGGTTCCTTCTCGCCAATATCGCTTCCTTTTGAGAGGCAGAAAACAAGAACTGATCGTCATAATGACATGTAATTTTCACAATAAGTCAAGTAAAGCATGTTCTTTCAAATAATATAGCTTTAATTAGGTAACCAGTAAGAAAAAATGTTCCAAAAATAGTAGCCTCCGGATAATAAGACAGTACGAAAACGATAACGGATAATAAGACAGTAAGTTGGAAGAACGAAACGTTGTTCCAAGCATATACATTTTTGTTCACTTTTCATAACACTCCGTCTTCTCCATCCACTGAAAAAACAGAGGACGATGGATTAGGATTGCTCCCACTCGCAAACTAAAGTGCTGGAACGTCGGCACGGACCAGTGGAAAGGAAGACATTCAGGATACTTTCACCGGCACTGACGTGGACAGGCAGAAGCGTTGCTAGGGCCGGGTCGGGCAGGACTACAGTACCTGCTGGTCCATTACGTAATCGAGTGAGTCACCCACCAGCCGGTCAATGGCCGCGGCACGCATGTACTCGTACAGACGGCACCGGCACTTCACTAGCAGTGTACTAGCTCTGTTCACACACTACTTAAAACTGAGCCACAAATGCTTCAAAAAGATAACATCAATAATGTACCCGAAATATCATTTTAAGACAACAAGAAGATTCACACCAAAGTCGGATAAAACAGTAGGTGACAAAAATATGGAAAACTGTTGATGATAACAATTGAAATAATAGTACACATATAATTACATGATTTCTCTGATATGAGAATTTCCAGGACGAAGACAAATCTATATAAATTTACGGGTAGTTACGTCACCACAGTTTGACATTTCGTTATGAATATGTACATCTGATTAGAACAGCAATACATTTGGGCCAGCCAGGATCGATCGGTGTAGACAACTTGTATTGTATACAGGTTGTGGATTCATTCTGGTGTAGAAATATACGAAGCCACTAGCAAAGTGTTTGTATAGAGGGTATAAAAAGGTGTGATAGCTACAGCCATAACCTTGGAGCCAGCCAGGATCGATCAGTCTAGACAAGTCGTATACCGTCAGAATAGTGGGGTCACGCTGGTGCAAAAATAATTGAAGCAATTAGCAAAGTGCGTGTGAAGAATATAAAAAGGTGCGATAGCTACAGCCATAACATTGGAGCCAGCCAGGATCGATCAGTCTAGACAAGAGGTATTGTGTCACATAATGGAGTCATGCTGATGCAGAAACATAGGAAGCAACTAGAAAAATGTTTGTGAAGGACATAAAAAGATGTGATCGCTACAGCCATAACAATGGAGCCATCCAGGATCAATCAGTCTAGACAAGTCGTATACCGTCCAGATAGGGTCATGCTGGTGCAAAAATATTTGAAGCATTTAGCAAAGTGCGTGTGAGGACATAAAAAGGTGTGATAGCTACAGCCATAACCTTGGAGCCAGCCAGGATCAATCAGTCTAGACATGCAGTGTTGTGTCCACAGAGCGTTGGCGTGCTGAGGCTGAATACACCGTACATTTAGCAGTATTTGTGTGGAGGGTATAAAAAGGTGTGATAGCTACAGCCATAACCTTGGAGCCAGCCAGGATCGATCGGTCTGGAGCATGCAGTGTTGTGTCCACAGGGCGTTGGCGTGCTGAGGCTGAATACACCGTACATTTAGCAGTATTTGTGTGGAGAGTATAAAAAAGTGTGATGGCTACAGCCATAACCTTGGAGCCAGCCAGGATCGATCGGTCTGGAGCATGCAGTGTTGTGTCCACATGGCGTTGGCGTGCTGAGGCTGAATACACCGTAGCATTTAGCAGTATTTGTGTAGAGAGTATAAAAAGGTGTGATGGCTACAGCCATAACCTTGGAGCCAGCCAGGATCGATCGGTCTGGAGCATGCCGTGTTGTGTCCACAGGGCGTTGGCGTGCTGAGGCTGAATACACCGTACATTTAGCAGTGTTTGTGTGGAGGGTATAAAAAGGTGTGATGGCTACAGCCATAACCTTGGAGCCAGCCAGGATCGATCGGTCTGGAGCATGCAGTGTTGTGTCCACAGGGCGTTGGCGTGCTGAGGCTGAATACACCGTACATTTAGCAGTGTTTGTGTGGAGGGTATAAAAAGGTGTGATGGCTACAGCCATAACCTTGGAGCCAGCCAGGATCGATCGGTCTGGAGCATGCCGTGTTGTGTCCACAGGGCGTTGGCGTGCTGAGGCTGAATACACCGTACATTTAGCAGTATTTGTGTGGAGGGTATAAAAAGGTGTGATGGCTACAGCCATAACCTTGGAGCCAGCCAGGATCGATCGGTCTGGAGCATGCAGTGTTGTGTCCACAGGGCGTTGGCGTGCTGAGGCTGAATACACCGTACATTTAGCAGTATTTGTGTGGAGGGTATAAAAAGGTGTGATGGCTACAGCCATAACCTTGGAGCCAGCCAGGATCGATCGGTCTGGAGCATGCAGTGTTGTGTCCACAGGGCGTTGGCGTGCTGAGGCTGAATACACCGTACATTTAGCAGTATTTGTGTGGAGGGTATAAAAAGGTGTGATGGCTACAGCCATAACCTTGGAGCCAGCCAGGATCGATCGGTCTGGAGCATGCAGTGTTGTGTCCACAGGGCGTTGGCGTGCTGAGGCTGAATACACCGTACATTTAGCAGTGTTTGTGTGGAGGGTATAAAAAGGTGTGATGGCTACAGCCATAACCTTGGAGCCAGCCAGGATCGATCGGTCTGGAGCATGCAGTGTTGTGTCCACAGGGCGTTGGCGTGCTGAGGCTGAATACACCGTACATTTAGCAGTATTTGTGTGGAGGGTATAAAAAGGTGTGATGGCTACAGCCATAACCTTGGAGCCAGCCAGGATCGATCGGTCTGGAGCATGCAGTGTTGTGTCCACAGGGCGTTGGCGTGCTGAGGCTGAATACACCGTACATTTAGCAGTATTTGTGTAGAGAGTATAAAAAGGTGTGATGGCTACAGCCATAACCTTGGAGCCAGCCAGGATCGATCGGTCTGGAGCATGCAGTGTTGTGTCCACAGGGCGTTGGCGTGCTGAGGCTGAATACACCGTACATTTAGCAGTTTGTGTGGAGGGTATAAAAAGGTGTGATGGCTACAGCCATAACCTTGGAGCCAGCCAGGATCGATCGGTCTGGAGCATGCAGTGTTGTGTCCACAGGGCGTTGGCGTGCTGAGGCTGAATACACCGTACATTTAGCAGTATTTGTGTGGAGGGTATAAAAAGGTGTGATAGCTACAGCCATAACCTTGGAGCCAGCCAGGATCGATCGGTCTGGAGCATGCAGTGTTGTGTCCACAGGGCGTTGGCGTGCTGAGGCTGAATACACCGTACATTTAGCAGTATTTGTGTAGAGAGTATAAAAAGGTGTGATAGCTACAGCCATAACCTTGGAGCCAGCCAGGATCGATCGGTCTGGAGCATGCAGTGTTGTGTCCACAGGGCGTTGGCGTGCTGAGGCTGAATACACCGTACATTTAGCAGTGTTTGTGTGGAGGGTATAAAAAGGTGTGATAGCTACAGCCATAACCTTGGAGCCAGCCAGGATCGATCGGTCTGGAGCATGCAGTGTTGTGTCCACAGGGCGTTGGCGTGCTGAGGCTGAATACACCGTACATTTAGCAGTGTTTGTGTGGAGGGTATAAAAAGGTGTGATGGCTACAGCCATAACCTTGGAGCCAGCCAGGATCGATCGGTCTGGAGCATGCCGTGTTGTGTCCACAGGGCGTTGGCGTGCTGAGGCTGAATACACCGTACATTTAGCAGTGTTTGTGTGGAGGGTATAAAAAGGTGTGATAGCTACAGCCATAACCTTGGAGCCAGCCAGGATCGATCGGTCTGGAGCATGCAGTGTTGTGTCCACAGGGCGTTGGCGTGCTGAGGCTGAATACACCGTACATTTAGCAGTATTTGTGTGGAGGGTATAAAAAGGTGTGATGGCTACAGCCATAACCTTGGAGCCAGCCAGGATCGATCGGTCTGGAGCATGCAGTGTTGTGTCCACAGGGCGTTGGCGTGCTGAGGCTGAATACACCGTACATTTAGCAGTATTTGTGTGGAGGGTATAAAAAGGTGTGATAGCTACAGCCATAACCTTGGAGCCAGCCAGGATCGATCGGTCTGGAGCATGCAGTGTTGTGTCCACAGGGCGTTGGCGTGCTGAGGCTGAATACACCGTACATTTAGCAGTATGTGTGTGGAGGGTATAAAAAGGTGTGATAGCTTCAGCCATAACCTTGGAGCCAGCCAGGATCGATCGGTCTGGAGCATGCCGTGTTGTGTCCACAGGGCGTTGGCGTGCTGAGGCTGAATACACCGTACATTTAGCAGTTTGTGTGGAGGGTATAAAAAGGTGTGATAGCTACAGCCATAACCTTGGAGCCAGCCAGGATCGATCGGTCTGGAGCATGCCGTGTTGTGTCCACAGGGCGTTAGTACCGTACTTACTACAGTCACATGACTTGTTGCTTACCATCATTTAGTATTGATTATACTTTGGTTTTAACTGGCTGAGCGTTAGCAAAGACTACCTCTCGGTGGGGAGGGCTGGAATAATGTATATACAGTCTGTCTGTCTGTTTGTCTGCTGCAGGATATTTCGAAAACGTAAATCACTACCTACATACTTGAATGAAACTTAAGTGAAGCCTATTACTCGATACAAGGTGTTACAATCTCCTACCTTGTATTGTAAATACATCTGTACCATAGTGTTTTATCAGACACAAAATATTAAAATATCAAAGATAACAGTGGCAAAACATGGCTACACTTCACATTTGTTGTGTTCTATTCTCATACTCATCTAGCAATTCGGCCTAATCTAAGAAATTCTGCTGGGTGATTCATATACTTATCTTAACTGGACGACTAACTATAACTTCTAGAACATAAGTATGAATTGTATGAAGTGCTTCCTGGAGGTTAAGCAAAACCTACTAAATGTGATAAATGTTTACACAGAAAGGAATGCTGGATGATATAACAATGCAATGTCGGTAGGTTATACAACAGTGCGAGTATACACTGGCGCCGGCGCCGGGCAGTTTACAGTTGTGATTGTGACGTTTACTGCCGGTGTCGATTACCTCACATGTTATTACACAGCCGTCAGCGCGCTACAGCTCCTGATACAGCACCGGCACCATCCTCAGTGCGAGTATACACTGGCGCCGGACAGATTACAGTTGTGATTGTGACGTTTACTGCCGGTGTCGATTACCTCACATGTTATTACACAGCCGTCAGCGCGCTACAGCTCCTGATACAGCACCGGCACCATCCTCCGTGCGAGTATACAATAGCGCCGGACAGATTACAGTTGTGATTGTGACGTTTACTGCCGGTGTCGATTACCTCACATGTTATTACACAGCCGTCAGCGCGCTACAGCTCCTGATACAGCACCGGCACCATCCTCAGTGCGTGTATACACTGGCGCCGGACAGTTTACGGTTGTGATTGTGACGTTTACTGCCGGTGTCGATTACCTCATGTTATTACACAACCGTCAGCGCGCTACAGCTCCTGATACAGCACCGGCACCATACTCAGTGCGAGTATACACTGTCGCCGGGTAGTTTAAAGTTGGGATTGTGACGTTTACTGCAGGTGTCGATTACCTCACATGTTATTACACAACCGTCAGCGCGCTACAGCTCCTGATACAGCACCGGCACCATCCACAGTGCGAGTATACACTGGCGCCGGGCAGTTTAAAGTTGGGATTGTGACGTTTACTGCCGGTGTCGATTACCTCATGTTATTACACAGCCGTCAGCGCGCTACAGCTCCTGATACAGCACCGGCACCATCCTCAGTGCGAGTATACACTGGCGCCGGACAGTTTACAGTTGTGATTGTGACGTTTACTGCCGGTGTCGATTACCTCACATGTTATTACACAGCCGTCAGCGCGCTACAGCTCCTGATACAGCACCGGCACCATACTCAGTGCGAGTATACACTGTCGCCGGGTAGTTTAAAGTTGGGATTGTGACGTTTACTGCCGGTGTCGATTACCTCACATGTTATTACACAGCCGTCAGCGCGCTACAGCTCCTGATACAGCACCGGCACCATCCTCAGTGCGAGTATACACTGGCGCCGGGCAGTTTAAAGTTGGGATTGTGACGTTTACTGCCGGTGTCGATTACCTCACATGTTATTACACAGCCGTCAGCGCGCTACAGCTCCTGATACAGCACCGGCACCATCCTCAGTGCGAGTATACACTGGCGCCGGACAGTTTAAAGTTGTGATTGTGACGTTTACTGCCGGTGTCGATTACCTCACATGTTATTACACAGCCGTCAGCGCGCTACAGCTCCTGATACAGCACCGGCACCATACTCAGTGCGAGTATACACTGTCGCCGGGTAGTTTAAAGTTGGGATTGTGACGTTTACTGCCGGTGTCGATTACCTCACATGTTATTACACAGCCGTCAGCGCGCTACAGCTCCTGATACAGCACCGGCACCATCCTCAGTGCGAGTATACACTGGCGCCGGGTAGTTTAAAGTTGGGATTGTGACGTTTACTGCCGGTGTCGATTACCTCACATGTTATTACACATCCGTCAGCGCGCTACAGCTCCTGATACAGCACCGGCACCATCCTCAGTGCGAGTATACACTGGCGCCGGGCAGTTTTAAAGTTGTGATTGTGACGTTTACTGCCGGTGTCGATTACCTCACATGTTATTACACAGCCGTCAGCGCGCTACAGCTCCTGATACAGCACCGGCACCATCCTCAGTGCGAGTATACACTGGCGCCGGGTAGTTTAAAGTTGGGATTGTGACGTTTACTGCAGGTGTCGATTACCTCACATGTTATTACACACGCCGTCAGCGCGCTACAGCTCCTGATACAGCACCGGCACCATCCTCAGTGCGAGTATACACTGGCGCCGGGCAGTTTAAAGTTGGGATTGTGACGTTTACTGTCGGTGTCGATTACCTCACATGTTAGTACACAGCCATTAGCGCGTTACAGCTCCTGATACAGCACCGGCACCATCCTCAGTGCGAGTATACACTGGCGCCGGGTAGTTTAAAGTTGGGATTGTGACGTTTACTGCCAGGTGTCGATTACCTCACATGTTATTACACATCCGTCAGCGCGCTACAGCTCCTGATACAGCACCGGCACCATCCTCAGTGCGAGTATACACTGGCGCCGGGTAGTTTAAAGTTGGGATTGTGACGTTTACTGCAGGTGTCGATTACCTCACATGTTATTACACAGCCGTCAGCGCGCTACAGCTCCTGATACAGCACCGGCACCATCCTCAGTGCGAGTATACACTGGCGCCGGGCAGTTTAAAGTTGGGATTGTGTTTACTGCAGGTGTCGATTACCTCACATGTTATTACACATCCGTCAGCGCGCTACAGCTCCTGATACAGCACCGGCACCATCCTCAGTGCGAGTATACACTGGCGCCGGACAGTTTAAAGTTGGGATTGTGAGCCACATGTTATTACACACCGTCAGCGCGCTACAGCTCCTGATACAGCACCGGCACCATCCTCAGTGCGAGTATACACTGGCGCCGGGCAGTTTAAAGTTGGGATTGTGACGTTTACTGCCGGTGTCGATTACCTCACATGTTATTACACAGCCGTCAGCGCGCTACAGCTCCTGATACAGCACCGGCACCATCCTCAGTGCGAGTATACACTGGCGCCGGGACAGTTTACAGTTGTGATTGTGACGTTTACTGCCGGTGTCGATTACCTCACATGTTATTACACAGCCGTCAGCGCGCTACAGCTCCTGATACAGCACCGGCACCATCCTCAGTGCGAGTATACAAACTGTCGCCGAGGTAGTTTAAAGTTGGGGATTGTGACGTTTACTGCAGGTGTCGATTACCTCACATGTTATTACAATGCCGTCCAAGCGCGCTCCTACAGCTCCTGATACAGCTCCGGCACCATCCTCAGTGCGAGTATACACTGGCGCCGGGCAGTTTTTAAAAGTTGGGATTGTGACGTATTACCTGTCGGTTGTCGATACCTCACATGTTTAGTACATACAGCTCCATTAGCGCGTTACAGCTCCTAATACAGCACCGGCACCATCCTCAGTGCGAGTAGTATACACATGGCGCCGGGTAGTTATTTAAAGTTGGGATTGTGGACGTTTACTGCAGGGTGTCGATTTACCTCAACAATTGTTATTACACAGCCGTCAGCGCGCTACAGCTCCTGATATAGCACCCAGCACCGGCCACCATCCTCATTGCGAGTATACAACTGGCGCGCGCCGGACAGTTTAAAGTTGTGATTGTGACGTTTACTGCAGGTGTCGATTACCTATACATGTTATTACACATCCGTCAGCGCGCTACAGCTCCTGATACAGCACCGGCAACCATCCTCGTGCGAGTATCACACTGGCGCCGGGCCGAGGTATTTAAAGTTGGGATTGTAACGTTTACTGCAGGGTGTCGATTACCTCACATGTTATTACACATCCGTCAGGCAGACGCTACAGCTCCTGATACAGCACCGGCACCATCTCAGTGCGAGTATACACTGCGCCGGACAGTTTACGGTTGTGATTGTGACGTTTACTGCCGTGTCGATTACCTCATGTTATTACACAACCGTCAGCGCGCTACAGCTCCTGATACAGCACCGGCACCATCCTCAGTGCGAGTATACACTAGGCGCCGGGTACAGTTTACGGTTGTGTGATTTGTGACGTTTACTGACGAGGTGTCGATTACCTCACATGTTTATTTACACAACCGTCAGCGCGCTACAGCTCCTGATACAGCACCCGGGCACCATACTCAGTGCGAGTAATACAACTGGTAGCAGCCGAGTAGTTTAAAGTTGGGATTGTGACGTTTACTGCAGGTTGTCGATTACCCTCACATGTTATTACACAACCCGTCAGCGCGCTACAGCTCCTGATACAGCACCGGCACCCATCCACAGTGCGAGTATTACACTGGGCGCCGGGCAGTTTAAAGTTGGGATTGTGACGTTTACTGCCGTGTCGATTACCTCATGTTATTACACCTCATGTCTAGCGCGCTACAGCCGCTCCTGATACCAGCCACCGGGCAACCATCTCAATTGCGAGTATACACTGGCGACCGGGACAGTTTACAGTTGTGGATTGGACGTTTACTGCCGGTGTGGATTAACCTCATGTTATTACAACTAGCCGTCAGCGCGCTACAGCCTCCCTGATACAGCACCGGCCACCATACTCAGTGGCGAGTATACACTGTCAGCCGGGTAGTTGAAAGTAGGGATTGTTGACGTATTACTGCCGGGTGGCTCGATTACCTCCACATTGTTATTACAACAGCCCGTCAGCGCGCTACAGCTTCCTATACAGCACCGGCACCATCCTCCAGTGCTGAGTATACACTGGCGCCGGGTATGTTTAAAGTTGGGATTGTGACCGTTTACTGCATGTGTCGATTAACCTCACAAAAGTTTTATTACAACAACCCGTACATGCGCGCTATCAGCTCCTGATATCAGCACCGGCAAACCATCCACAGTGCGAGTAATTTACACTGCGCCGGGCAGTTTTAAAAGTTGGGATTGTGACGTTTAAACTGCCATATATAATGGTGTCGATTACCCATGTTATTATACACAGCCGTCAGCGCGCTACAGCTCCTTTATACAGCACCGGCACCATCCTCATTGCGAGTATAAACTGGCGCCGGACAGTTGTACAGTTTGTGATTGTGTGACGTTTACTACTGCCGGTGGGTCGATTACACTCATGTTATTTACACAGCCGTCAGCGCGCCTACAAGCTCCTGATACAGCACCCGGCAACCATACTCCAGTGCGACGTATTGACACTAGTCGCCGGGTATGATTTTAAAGTTGGGATTGTGACGTTTACTGCCTGGTGTCGATTACCTCACATGTTATTAACCACAGCCGTCATGCGTCGCTACAGCTCCTGATACAGCCCCGGACCATCTCTCAGTGCGAGTATTACACTGGGCCGCCGGGCTAGTTTAAAGTTGTTGATTGTGACGTTTACTGCCGGTGATCGATTAACCTCACATGTTTATTACACATCCGTCAGCGCGCTACAGCTCCCTGATACAGCACCGGCCACCATCCTCAGTGCGAGTATACACTGGCGCCGGACAGTTTAACAGTTGTTGATTTGTGACGTTTACTGCCGGTGTCCGATTACCTCACATGTTATTATACATAGCCGTCAGCGCGCTACAGCTCCTGATACAGCACCGGCAAACCCATTCCTCAGTGCGGAGTATACACTGTCGCCGGGTAGTTTTAGACGTTGGGGATTGGTGACGTTTACTGCAGGTTGTCGATTACCTCACATGTTATTACAACGCCGTCAGCGCGCTACAGCTCCTGATACAGCAACGGCACATCCTCAGGTGCGAGTATACACTCGGCGCCGGGCAGGTTTATAAGGTTGGGATTGTGACGTTTTTACTAGTCGGTACTGGTCCGTTTACCTCACATGTTAGCTACACAGCCATTTTAGCGCGTTAACAGCTCCTGATACAGCAACCGGCACCATCCTCAGTCGCGAGTATACATCTGGCGCCGGGAAGTTTAAAGTTGGGGATTGTGGACGTTTACCTGCAGGTGTCGATTACCTCCACATGTTATTAACACATCCGTCAAGCGGCGCTACAAGTCCTGATTATAGCAACCCGGCCAACCATCCCTCAGTGCGAGGTATTACACTGGCGGCCGGGTAGTTTAAAGTTGGGATTGTGACGTTTACTGCAGGTGTCGATTACCTCACATGTTATTACACATCCGTCAGCGCGCTACAGCTCCTGATACAGCACCGGCACCATCCTCAGTGCGAGTATACACTGGCGCCGGGCAGTTTAAAGTTGGGATTGTGACGTTTACTGTCGGTGTCGATTACCTCACATGTTAGTACACAGCCATTAGCGCGTTACAGCTCCTGATACAGCACCGGCACCATCCTCAGTGCGAGTATACACTGGCGCCGGGTAGTTTAAAGTTGGGATTGTGACGTTTACTGCAGGTGTCGATTACCTCACATGTTATTACACATCCGTCAGCGCGCTACAGCTCCTGATATAGCACCGGCACCATCCTCAGTGCGAGTATACACTGGCGCCGGGTAGTTTAAAGTTGGGATTGTGACGTTTACTGCAGGTGTCGATTACCTCACATGTTATTACACATCCGTCAGCGCGCTACAGCTCCTGATACAGCACCGGCACCATCCTCAGTGCGAGTATACACTGGCGCCGGGCAGTTTAAAGTTGGGATTGTGACGTTTACTGCAGGTGTCGATTACCTCACATGTTATTACACATCCGTCAGCGCGCTACAGCTCCTGATACAGCACCGGCACCATCCTCAGTGCGAGTATACACTGGCGCCGGGCAGTTTAAAGTTGGGATTGTGACGTTTACTGCCGGTGTCGATTACCTCACATGTTAGTACACAGCCATCAGCGCGCTACAGCTCCTGATACAGCACCGGCACCATCCTCAGTGCGATACACTAACGCCAGCGTTGTATCGGTCTAAGTTATATGAAGAGTTCGTAATGTCATATTATCAAGCTTACTGAGAATGCTGTAGGCTATAATCCATATACAGAGGGTTCCTTTCATATCCCTGTCATTGGGATCCGTTCAGCTATTTTCTTTGAACCCTTTGATTCGCAGCCATCTTTATTTATACCCCACTTCCCGCTAAAGAGCTTTATCACCGTGGTCAATCTACAAACAGTGACCGTACAGCCATTCACGCGGTCCGGGCACGCACACGGGCGCACGCGCGCAGATCAAAGCGTAGCGCGTCAGATTACCATTCAATGCACGGCTGCGACAGTTCAGTTCCTCGCACACTAGCGACGTTCACGGCTTTGTGCCCGATAAGGAGGTTTATTTCACTGGCAATCGCGTATTGTTCAATTCCCACACTCGATATCCTCGACACCGATATTCCGATTTCTCTTAATGTACATCATCTCAGGCCACAACCAATAATGGACACTTTCAGAGATAGCTGCACACTTTAACAAAATAAATTCAATCATATTACAGAAAAATAACTGTAGATTTTTTCCATCTCAAAGAAATTGTCATCTGACTGTACAATGCATAGGCAAAAGATGTATTACAATAGACTGGATGGGGCACAATTCACAGCCCTATCCTACCACCAGACCTTGGATCTACCATTTACGGTGCGGGCGTAACACTATTTCCTTAAAATTGTGTTATCAGGTTACTAACCTCTCTTGGACGTGTAGGTCAGGAATGTCTTTGCTATGACCCACGGCAACACCGTACAACTATCTATGACTAACTCCCTTCTTAGGTCAGTGTCTTCGGAAAGTAAAAATAATATGTCCAAAGCTCGGTTAAAAACGTCTTGGAGTCAAATGCTTGTTATTCTGTGGAGGAGATAATTCATAGCCGCCGGGAGTAGGATAATAGTTCAACTATTGGCTCCATTGCTTGATATGTTTGGTACAGAAGATGTATATTATATTCTGCGTTTCACTGGTGTGCGAATAAATAAAAAAACTCCTTAATTCTTATATTATTATATTGCTGACTATGAAATTCAAAATCATCGTTAGATAGTACTGTAGATTTGTATCCAGTGCAGTAACTGCTATACAATTTAATTATTGCCTTTTTGAAATACAAACATTTCAATTTGAAATTGAACCGGTTTAAGGGATTTGTTAAAAGCGTTGAGGCTCACCAATGGAATGTTACAGAATCATAACCGCTCTACCCTCTGTTCCCGATCAAAGTTCAGTTTAAAAACCAAAGTAGGCACAGGATATGCAAAATAAACTGAGTACAATGAACAAATTCAAGAACGCACTGCTGCGCTTTTGTTAATAGGAAACATAATAAATGATACCATTAATACTATGGCGTTACTGAACACAATATACAGTGTTTCTACATACAAAAACCTTGACATAAAAAGATTCTCAACCCACGACGCTCCGTTCTACACGACCGACTCCACAGTTAGTAGACACGTGAGTTACAACTTCAAAGTCTTTACACCTTCAACGAATCAACATAAACTAGTATGTATATATTTTGCAAATAATGCACAAAACCAAGCTCGGTGACCCCTGACTGACCGTGCACGCCATGCTGCTCTCGAGGTCAGAAGGGCAATCAATCACGTTAACCTCCGCCGGAGTCCGGCCAGGGCATCTGTTTAGCTCTGACCAATACAACCGTATAGATTTTACATTTATATACTGGACTGAGCCATCTTCAAACTAAAACACAAAACCACGCTCGGTGACCCCTGACTGACCATGCCCGCCATGCTGCTCTCGAGGTCAGAAGGGCAATCAATCACGTCCGGCCAGGGCATCCGTTTAGCTCTGACCAATACAACCTTATAGATTTTACATTTATATACTGGACTGAGCCATCTTCAAACTAAAACACAAAACCACGCTCAGTGAACCCTGACTGACCGTGCCCGCCATGGTGCTCTCGAGGTCAGAAGGGCAATCAATCACGTTAACCTCCGCCGGAGTCCCGCCAGGGCAACTGTTTAGCTCTGACCAATAGGCATACAACCGTATAGATTTTATATTTATTTACTGGACTGAGACATCTACAACAATAGTTTCCGTCATAAGGGAATGTGCATTAGATTATGTTTACTGACTTACACGTACTTTTAATTTCAATTTATGTTGCTTATCTTTCTTAAGTCTCTTTAATACTACTGTTCTTCAAGTAACTTTAACATCAACACACAACATCAACTGCGCTATTTTCCATAGAATTTTAATCATCAAACGTTAATGGTCGTTAACGGATAACTGATCACAAATTGTTAATAATCCGTTATTTGTCATTAACTGATAGCGGTCAGAATCTGACCTATCATTATTTGTCATCCACCAAACTTGAAAACGAATTGATTATCTGTTATCAAATAACTTCGACCATATTTTTTATCATGATTAGTCAACAGCGCGGCAGGTCATAAACCGCTCCATGTTGATTAAGTATTACTCCGTGATTTATTATGAAGTGATGTTAATAATAAATTATAACACGATTATTTCTCATTAACCACCCTTGACAGAATCGTTCCATGATTTATTATAACCTTAATCATAAATTGTTCCAAAATAATGTTTTTAAATCTGACCTTATTTTAGAAATGTGCCATGATTTATTATGAATTGACCTTAATCATATTTTATTCCACCATTATTTAATATTTTCTGACCTTGATTTGTTACCAACTGATATTGAACGGAAAATTTATCTATAATTCAGTATTAAATTATTAGCCTTGATCATCAAATTAAATCGTTTAACTTCAGTTAACAATATACATGGCATAGCAAACGTAAATTTTCATATCTATTTTTTTATTCGTCCCATATCAAGGCCCATATTTAAACCCCATTCATTCCATGCCAATTACGCCCACTTCCAGCGCTGGAGTCAGTTTCCTAATCGCGTGGTCTCCCAATTGAATGCCAGAAACTCGTCAACACTGTAAAAAGCGTTTGACGCCAGGCAGAGTTCGATATACTAGTTTTAACACCTTGGGCGTTGAGGCATTTTTAATTGGGTTTGGCAATCCGTTTATTACATGAACACCAGCCTGCGAAGGTAAATGTCCATAAACCATCGTTCTGTGCATCCCCGAACGGTAGTTATCACTGCCTCTTGTCTCATATTCATGAATTCCTCGTCCTCTGGTTAAGGCACATTTAGACAAACATAAGGTTGTTTCTGAGATGTAGATACATGGCAAAGTCAACAGTTCCAAATTTTTAAACGCTGTCCTGCACGACTCTCTGCAGGACAGCGAGTCCTTATGGTCTTTTATGGTTAGGTGTAAGAGAGGACTTAATAGTCCTAACCTCGCCAATTGAATATGTTTTACGTTGTATTCAATAAAGACATTTTTTATTTCATTTTTACTCTCTGAAGTTCAAATTAGCGATAATGCAAATTCTTTTTTTTTGTAATTTGAACCATCATAGTTTTAAACTATGATTACTAAATGGATTTCTAAATCATTGGGATTGTACTGTAGTGAATTTTTTTTTTAAATTTATTTTTAACAGAATTTGGAGTAAATTTATTGATGTTTTCTGTAATCCACCATTCAGATTATATTATAGTTTTAGTGTACTCCACGCAGTGTCTGTGCATAACTATTGGCTGGCAACAAGTCTGACAGCGGGGGTACACGTACACGTACGGCAGTATCTGCTGTACGTGTGTCTGAGACACGGCCGAGCGGTTGTTACAAGTCACCGGAAATGTCCGCCTCTACCGGAAGTCGTGTAACGAGAGAGAAGCCAACCTTCTTCACCGCTCTGTTACCACAGTGCTGAGCACCTCAACTGTTCAGACCCTAAGCAGTGGTGTAACTAGGGTTTGTCAAGAGGAAGGCAACTGGTGAAAGGGAGAGGGCCCGAATGGCATCCCTGCAGTGTTGCCAAGCGGTGAAATGTCCGCAGGTAAACTTAGAATGACCCTAGTATAGAGCCAACAATGGAAGAATGCACACGGGGTGGCTTTCTCTAGTCGTTAACCACTCTCTCCTGTTAGTAAGTCTGTTTGGATTTATAACATGTTCCTGCTTTTATAACAATAACATCATCATTGTTATAAATTCATGCGTAGTAATGACGTATACGTCTGACTAGAACAAAATCAGCAGCCCTTGAGCAAACAACCAATTTGATTTGTTTATTATTTAATAAAAACAACATTTATTGCAACATAAATAAGCCAATGGGAATTAATCAACACACATGTTTATAACGAAACTAGGGAATGGTTATTTATGCTAAATAAGTGTACTGGAACTCATCTGACGATCTTTTCAGATTTTCTTTTAAATTTAGGTCACGAAGTGAAGGTCACATAAATCAGGCTAGAAAACTGTCGGTTTATTTTAGGTCAGATTCATAAAGGTCAAATTATATAAAATTATTAATTGTTTCTTTGCAAGGATGTCCATAAAGTTTGGGCGTAAAAAACAAAATTTCCCATGCCTTCAAATGGTGAACAATATAAAATTATACTACGCAATGTGACGAAATCCGACTAAAAAAGCAAGAAATATCACCAATATGTCCGGTACCTGTTTTCCACACGAAAATATATGTTTACTGATCACAAAAATTCGATTTGTTGCTACTATCATTTTAGTTAAAATTGAAATATTAATTTTAAAAGGGCCACCATTCTAGAACTGATATTTTATTTAAATTTACTTCAAAATCTAAATCCTTGTACAACCATAAGTAACCATAAGAACTTGCACGTGCAAATTTAACAATGCGGGAATACGTTTACGCATTTCTGACCCTCGATATGACATTTTGTTATCGTTTTGACCCAACAAATTAAAAAGAACAATAGACATAACCTATAGGCTACACCCACTTCGTGAATTTACAGAGTTTAGAAATGAAAAATGAAATGAAATACAAATAAAAAGAGTTTAGAATACATATTCCCCGTAAATTTGTCAATACCAAATTAAAAATTGTGGATACTTAATCTTGTACTATTTTTAGTTCACGCTTATCGACATAGACATATCGATTTGCAATTATAGACAAAGTGGGGAGTAAGAGGAAAATAATATTGACCTCGGCATACATGAAATAAAATACAAATTGCCGATCAATTCAATGAACCAAAGAATTTATCTGTAGCTTATATATGCTTTTATCTGTAGTTTGATTGATCCAAATTAAAAGTTTTTCTCACATAGGATTAAAGGCACTTTTATAATTATGATGTTTTATGAAACATCATTCAATTGACTTTCTGAGAAAACTCAAATTACTGAGTGGTGGTATTATACACTACTCCTGATATTGATTACTTGGGATCTAATAATTGGTAATAATTCCTATCTACAACACTATCTATTGTTCGTAGACTACCCTTGAAGACATTCATTGATCCCTTTACCAAAATGTTAATTTTTGTACCGTTACTTAGTTTGTATTTTATATAATACATATTTTTGCATCCTTGTTACTTGTTACTGGATAATATAAGTTACATTCGATGTTCTTGGAACTAAATTCTTGGCGGGTTAATAACCTAATCGGCACGCGTATTAATTTTCTCTCGTGAACTTTGTAGCTGCCGTTCCTGCTGCAGAGCAACACCTCGCGCCCCTTGTCCGTAAGTAAAATTATATTTTCGTATTATAAATGAGTCCTTTCATGCAAGACATCTAATTTTGAATTTAATATAAAGTTGCGAATATTTAAAATTTATTGGTTGATGTTTTATTTGGAAGATTAATATGGATAATAGTGTGGTGATGTCCTTCTGACGAGACCACGTTGTCATGAATCTCGATAAAAGGCTAATACCGTCGTGATTTTGTTTTAGGCGGGTTTAACTTCCAAGTGCATCCAGCATTAATGTTTTAGATTTCTAGTCTACTGATCTTCACTTTTTTCCGACTACAGCTGCAATGTCGAGCCAAGATGCTGACACCCGCGCTTGTGAGTCGACATCTACGTAAAGGAAAGTCAATTTTAGTTTTAATAATTATTAAGTTCGTGTGCAAAATTCCCGTAGAACATTGGAACTATTAGGACCACCCTATGATATCATTTAGTTCATACCACTCAATTTGGCAGTACATTATTTTATTTCTAACATCTAGAAGCGGTGCTTTTATTTTTATTTGCCACAATTAAACGTATAAGTAAACTTTGCAATTCGAGTGTTCATAATCTAACTAAGACCTCAGCGGTGTCCAACCCTATGTGTTTCGTCCATTCAGTACATTTTCTATTTCTAAATTTTCAATATAGAATGCAACAATCCATGGTGATACGTGAATGCCGACATAACCTATAAATAGATCGCGGCCCCGCGAAGAATGCACACTATCCAGCGCGCCTGGAGTTAAGAGTGCCTCACCTCTATTTCTGCGACCGTCGGCGAAACGTTTATTTTGATACCCACTCCTGGCCCACTAAAACCTTCAGTTTTACACGTCTTTGTATTTTCACTGCGCAACCCGGTTTTATAAATACACCGACCGCGCCTGCCAACCTTTCGGTTTCTATCCGCCGAAACGATTCAGATCTTTCCCGATCTATCGTCGCGGCGGCCGTCAGTCCTAGGGGAACGTCTCTACAGAGCGTTCCTGACATACCCTTGGGCAACCGAGGATGGTTTGGCTATCGACCCCAACTAATTTCAAACACATTTTAATTTGTATAATATTTCTACACACCTAGAAACCACAAAGTGTAACTCGTCTGTCCCCCCTTGCCAAATCGATACTAGAACTGTTATACCTTTACCGGTGGAGATTACACGAATTGGCAACACCGCAATATTGCAGGTTACATTTTCCTTTTTTACTCCAAAATTAATTTCAATCACATTCACAAGCCTCTTCTCTGAGTGTGCCACGATGTTTGAAACAAAGAGCTTTTGCCTTCCACTCAGCAGAGAAAAATATAGAAAAGCTCTAGTGTAGTAAAACTTCGCAATTAAGAATTTTTAAATGTCTAAAATTATAAAAGGTATTCTAATACCACGAAAAATAAATACTACAATGAACAGAATATGTCTTGAACATAAAACAATTGGTATTACTGTTAAAATAAGGGGATAATGTTTAGGACAGGACACTTCACCTTCCATCCTGCAATAGTAAGTGTAGCCAATCTTGCTAATGAGGAACTTACTCTTTATATTTAAATAGGTAAATATTCCAAATACCAAATAGGTAAATAGGTATATATCAAATACCAAAATAATTAAGAAACAAATAGGTGCTTCTTTTACATAATCGAAACTAATCGCATAACATATTCGAGGTATACGACGTAAAATATAGTTAAACTTGACACAGAAAAAGGTAAGATAACAACAAATAAAGAAGAATGGTAGAAGTTCAGATCTTAGAGGCCCACCAAAAACTCACTGGCCTTGAGCATAGTGATTTAAGTTAGACATTAGAGACATATATGAGGTAAAAGGCAGGATAGGGCGATGATCCGCTGAGATGCAGACAAGAGGTACACCCGCCAGTCCAATGACTTCTCTCCGAGCTTGTGTGTGTTGCACCATAGTATCAGTAACCATTGCAGAATGAGGCGATTACCCGCTGAGATGCAGACGACAGGTACACCCGCCAGTTCAATGGCTTATCTCTGACCTTGTGTGTGTTGCACCATAGTATTAGTAACCATTGCAGAATGAGGTGATGACCCAAAGAGATGCAGACGAGAGGTACACCCGCCAGTTCAATGGCTTATCTCTGACCTTGTGTGTGTTGCACCATAGTATTAGTAACCATTGCAGAATGAGGTGATGACCCGAAGAGATGCAGACGAGAGGTACACCCACCAGTTCAATGGCTTATCTCTGACCTTGTGTGTGTTGCACCATAGTATTAGTAACCATTGCAGAATGATGTGATGACCCGAAGAGATGCAGACGAGAGGTACAACCCGCCAGTTCAATGGCTTATCTCCGAGCTTGTGTGTGTTGCACCATAGTATTAGTAACCATTGCAGGATGACGCGATGACTCGAAGAGATACAGACGAGAGGTACACCCGCCACTTCAATGGCTTATCTCTGGGCCTGTGTGTGTATTGCACCATAGTATTAGTAAATATTGCAGGATGAGGCGATAACCCGCTGAGATGCAGACGAGAGGTACACCCACCACTTCAACGGCTTATCTCTGGGCCTGTGTGTGTTGCACCATAGTATTAGTAACTATTGCAGGATGAGGTGATAACCCGCTGAGATGCAGACGAGAGGTACACCCGCCACTTCAATGGCTTATCTCTGGGCCTGTGTGTGTTGCACCATAGTATTAGTAACTATTGCAGGATGAGGCGATAACCCGCTGAGATGCAGACGAGAGGTACACCCGCCACTTCAATGGCTTATCTCTGGGCCTGTGTGTGTTGCACCATAGTATTAGTAACTATTGCAGGATGAGGCGATGACTCGAAGAGATGCAGACGAGAGGTACACCCGCCAGTCCAAAGGCTTATCTCTGGGCCTGTGTGTGTTGCACCATAGTATCAGTAATCATTGGTATGCGACTCTGTCTATAATGAAACGCTTGTTCCATCCTGACGGCTGGAATTATAATGACGAAACAGTTCCAAGAACTGGATAGGTAAGTGAAGACAATAACACGCGATAGGGCTGGGAGTTACAATTTGGCTTGTCAAAATATAAACATTGAAATAACTTTAAAATTGTAGCCTATATATTTAGTTGGTAGTCTTGCATCCAATTTTTGTATACGTGTGTTTTTCGCGGTAAATCTATTTTTAAAATCTAGACTAAAGTTCTGAATGTGATACTACAGGTCCTAATCTACAGTATATACTATTTTTGAACATATCACATTGAAATATTATACACTACCTTCAACACCACAGATCCTGTATTTATTAACAAATTAGTCAATTTATTGTGGATGAGCTATAGTTTTATTAAAAGAATAGTTATTAGGAAACATCCACGGTATGGTCCTCAAAACATAAATTGCCGCAAAAATAATAAAATACAACATCTCTTGTTAAGTGTGTATGTATTCAGAGTAAATAATCCTCACCCCCCCCCCCCCCCACGACAGGTACCGTTATCTCACCACTCATTGCTGTTTTGGTAAAGCTTTGTTTGAAGTAATCAACAATTCCAGTGTCCATATTAAATTCGCATTTTGGAATATTTTTTAAATTTAAAATGATGTACTGTATCATGTAAATTTGGACTGAACATGTTGCAAAGTGTTTACACAATCGTTCTGGTAAAAAACAATAAAGCCATCTTTGATGTATACACGTGAGGCACTTTTCTACACAAATTGTATTCAATAAATAAATTATGCAAATAACAGTATTACTACTTTTAACTGTAATCTGATTTTATAAACATCCTTACATTGCTACATCTAAATTATGTGAAGGCTGAAGTAATAAAACTGCTTATAATCTTTGTTTAAATCGTTATATCGCCGACTTATTTGGCATCTTTTGAATTTTAACACGTTATGATGATATTTGGCACATGCAAACTAAGAATGGTAAATGGTGTTTACAGTTAGTTTTAATCATGTTTTATTTTATTATTTATTAAAAATTTCGAGAAAAAACACAGTTTAAGTCATAAAGTCTTAAAAAAGTAGTAAAATTCATGCATACAGAGAGTTTTTAAGAAATGTAAACAAACATTAGGAGGTGCGTATTGAAAACTCGAATAAATATAACCACACACATACTCCAAAATTTTGTAAATTATATACTTACAAAGCGAGCATTGCAATTATGAATCACAACTGGAACTTACCTGAAACAAAAACAAACAAATTAGTTATAACTAAAAATAGTATAACATGTGAAATAAAAAAAACCTTCTCCGGTGTGATATAAATTTATTATTGAATGTGTACGTCGAATGATTAGTAATTATAATCATTTGTCACTAAACGTTACAATTAATTATTACAAGACAGACACTCATATCACAGTCACATTGATGAGTGTGATGAGTTGAATGGATGAATGAGATGCACAGTCCTTGTCATAGGTGCCATTCATAAAATACAGCAATGACTTTGACTGCTAAGAGAATCGTATTCTTTTAAGCAGAGTTAGATCCACAAGAATGCCAGGTTTTGTTTCAATAATTAAGAAATGAAACCTACTTTCTGATGAGTTCTAATCCCTTGCCACCCAACGGTGACGACCATTCAACGAATATACATTGACCTTGTTGACTCAAATTGGCGAGTTTAAATGGAAGATGAATGTGGTGAGTTGAATGGGCGATGAGGTAGTCTCTTTCTTAGGTGTTATTGGCTGAGCTTTAGCGAAGCTATCACTCGACGAGCTGCAAAAAATTGCATTTCCTATGTCTGTATATCTGTCCGCATGATATGTCTGTATATCTGTCCGCATGATATGTCTGTATATCTGTCCGCATGATATGTCTGTATATCTGTCCGCATGATATGTCTGTATATCTGTCCGCATGATATGTCTGTATATCTTTCCGCATGATATGTCTGTATATCTGTCCGCGCTGTATATCTGTCCGCATGATATGTCTGTATATCTGTCCGCATGATATGTCTGTATATCTGTCCGCATGATATGTCTGTATATCTGTCCGCATGATATGTCTGTATATCTGTCCGCATGATATGTCTGTATATCTGTCCGCATGATATGTCTGTATATCTGTCCGCATGATATGTCTGTATATCTGTCCGCATGATATGTCTGTATATCTGTCCGCATGATATCTAGAAATCTAAATGACCTATCGACTTGAATTTTAGATTAAGCTTAATTTCTTCTATCTTCAAAACCGAGTTCGATGATGGTGCATATCATTACATGAGTTTTGTGTTGGTCTCATGGGTAACCATAGCGTCAACGAGAAAGTTACGAAATAAATAAATTTGTAGACTGAGTACAATCATACGATATTTCAAGAAGTGTCATGTTTATTCATAGAATGAAACGAAAAAAATAATAGAATTTTATTATTTGAACACCGCTAATAAACTTAAATTTTAATGAAAAAAAATGTGAATTTTTTACGGGGACAAGGAAACCCGAGTAAGATTTCATCCGTAGACTTAAAGCTTTGCATAAAACTTCACTTCTACATAAACAAGAAAGTGTTCTGTGATAATGGATGGCCAACCGAGTAATTTGGCTGAGCGCAATCATTGTGTCAACTTCTTGTCTGTATACAGTGTTGCCAGAAAGTTTAGGGACACTTTCCTTTATTTATTTTACAAACACGGAAATGGCGATGTTTGTAGCTGACGGCAACAAAGCAAATGATGAAAAAGGAGTGCGTGCGCATCAATATCCCTTCCTTCATTTTGTGAGGAACAAGCTGGTGTGCGTGGATTGCCTACCACTCTCATAGTTCGAGCGCTACAACGCACCAAAGTTATCAGTTTTTCATTTCCGAAAAAAAATAAAGAAACTTTGAGCGATCACCAAACTGTGAGTGATTTTTTTATAGTTGCCACAATATTATTTATTTACTCCATATCTTATGTTAAGACAACGTACCAATTATTAAGATGATTGGACATTTATTTTAGAAATTATAAATTTTAATGTTTCAAAAAACAGATGTTTCTTCAAAAATTTTAAAATCACAAAAAAGTTAATATTTTTGAAAGGTTTTATACATAAAGTAATGAAAGTCACACCAAAATACTTTGTTTTCACTTCGTTAATGGGGAAATATATAGAGTTAGCCAATCTGCTGTTAGTATAGGGACACAAGTAGTATATCACTTTATCTGGGGTGTCCCTAAACTTTCTGGCAACACTGTAATTGTTCGTCTGTACTGTGTATCTCCCCACAGGCCATCGCGAGAATGAAATGAGTTATGTGGCGTACTCCTTCCTAGTTCATGAAGTTGTTCGCATTCCAGAGTTTCGTAATTTTTCTCGATGGAAATTCACGGTGTGCAAACTTGTATTTCTACATTTTAATATTTTACAAATATAAAAGACGTTCATTTGTGTGTTCATATATATGTTTACTTTAAATTCAAATATGTATTCATAAGTTAACACAAAAACTGCGTTTTTGTCGGTAACCAACAAATACGTCACACACAAGATATAACACAGTCGCTTATCCGACGAATACGTCACACACAAGATAAAGATATTCGGTTATCCGACGAATACGTCACACACAAGATAAAGATATTCGGTTATCCGACGAATACGTCACACACAAGATATAACACAGACAGTTATCCGACGAATAGGTCACACACAAGATAAAGATATTCGGTTATCCGACGAATACGTCAGGCACAAGATATAACACAGTTGGTTATTCGACGAATACGTCACACACAACATATAACACAGTCGCTTATCCGACGAATACGTCACACACAAGATAAAGATATTCGGTTATCCGACGAATACGTCACACACAAGATAAAGATATTCTGTTATCCGACGAATACGTTACACACAAGATAAAGATATTCGGTTATCCGACGAATACGTCACACACAAGATAAGGATATTCGGTTATCCGACGAATACGTCACACACAAGATAAAGATATTCGGTTATCCGACGAATACGTCACACACAAGATAAAGATATTCGGTTATCCGACGAATACGTCACACACAAGATATAACACAGACAGTTATCCGACGAATAGGTCACACACAAGATAAAGATATTCGGTTATCCGACGAATACGTCAGGCACAAGATATAACACAGTTGGTTATTCGACGAATACGTCACACACAAGATATAACACAGTCGCTTATCCGACGAATACGTCACACACAAGATAAAGATATTCGGTTATCCGACGAATATGTCACACACATGATAAAGATATTCGGTTATCCGACGAATACGTCAGGCACAAGATATAACACAGTTGGTTATTCGACGAATACGTCACACACAAGATAAAACACAGTCGCTTATCCGACGAATACGTCACACACAAGATAAAGATATTCGGTTATCCGACGAATATGTCACACACATGATAAAGATATTGGGTTATCCGACAAATACGTCACACACAAGATATAACACGGCCTGTTATCCGACGAAAATGTCATACACATGATAAAGATATTCCGTTATCCGACGAATACGTCAGGCACAAGATATAACAGTCCGTTATCCGACGAATACGTCACACACAAGATATAACACAGCCCGTTATCCGACTATTACCACTGAGTTCAATGGATGCCTTAGTTAATGTACGAGTAAAAATAAGTTTTAGTAAAACAAAAATTAGTTATTTATTAAAATATTGAATAGTGCAGTTGCTAACCAAAAAATTATTTATTCAAACTGTGTAGGACTGTTAGTGGAGGAGATGATTCTAGGACATGCTCACGGTGGGTATACTCCTCCCGGCAATTAATTTCTTACACTCATTGACCCGAGCGAACACAAAGCGATGAGGAGGAGATAAGGGGTGGGGTAGTGTTTGTACAAACAAGGCTGACGAACGGCACCGACACCGGGTACGGCACGTGCCAGAATCAGGGGAGCGGGTGAGGTTCGGTGCCGGGGTCGAGTGCGGGGGCCGCGGCCGAGGTCTTCATTCATTCCATCACTGAGACAATGGGCGGACACTACTTGAGCCTAACTACTTCCGGTTGTTGGCAGAGACGGAGACCACTGGCTGTCTGGTCGCTTGCTGGCGACAGTACTCTCTGCTGTGGTACACAACATCTTCCTTCAACATTATCAACACCTCCCAACGGTAATACAGGGTGTGTGAGCACTATCTGGTACACAACATCTTCCTTCCACCCCCTCCCCCACCGTAATATAGGGTGTATGAGTTCTCTCCGGTACACAGCTCAACGTCAGTTATCAAAATATTCCTTCCACCCCCACAGTAATACAGTGTGTGAAAATGTATATAAACACCATAACAGATAAAATCTACAAACTTTGGACAGCGGTGTACGCGGGTACCTATACGTCTAGGTTAGTACCTTTTTGTGCAATGACAATCCCACGCCTACAGGGAGGGGACCCGCGGGGAGTGCCATAGAAATCTCTACTGCTTAAAGGTAACTTTATTACTCTTCAGTCGGAATGTTATTCGAATTTGTAAGTAGTTCTTAGTGAAAGCCGGTGGTCGCAAGGTCTAAAACGTCGGACTTTGGGTCTGATTATAGAGATAGCGCAGGTTCAAATTCTGTCTTTGACCAAAGCACTTTTTATTATTACCATGACTTTGTACTGTATCGGCTGTTCCCCTTATTCCGTTTAATAAGATCCTCACACAGGCCTCTAGGCAGAATAACGATTCAAAGGGAGATCGGCCACCCATAAAAATGGAAGAAAAAAAAGACAGGAAAATGGTTCCAATATCAAAAAATTACGTTTTGATTTGTTACGATGCAGTTTGAAAAGCATTTTTAGCAAAAGAAAATTGGCATCAGCAAGTCTGTTATAAAACTAAAAATTTTGAACAAACAGAAGTAATGAGCAAAAAATAAAAAGCAAAATCTGTTTATGTATGTACTTTAGAAACAGGAATACAAAGATACCAAGAAAGAAAGGTAGAAAAATAAATTACAAATGACGTTTGATATTAAAACAAAAAATAATTCAATAAGAGCATTCATAATTATTGACAATTCCGAACTGAGTAATTTAAAACTGATAACTAACATACACTTTTAGATAGGCGCATTTAAAAGTCTAACTGTTAACAAAAGTGTATATAAATTGAAGACAGAATGTTTATTATACAGATTGTTCAGTAAAAGTGTGTCAATACTTTGGGATTTTGTTCTACACATAAAAATGTGCAAAACATGTCATGACCTAAAAACCTTTAGTTTTCCGTATATCTGTCTGTATGTGTTCTGTATCAAGAAAATTTCATCTTTTGAACCACTTAAGATAATATTATGAATCTTGTGAATTGTATATATTAACCTTTGGTTGACCTTATGGAAAATAAAATATTAACAAAATCCTTTCACTCGTTTCAAAATGGCGGACGTTTAATTTATTCCATTAAAATAACTCATAACCGACTGACGTCCGCCATTATGAAACGTGTCAAAGAATTTTGTTAATATTTTAGTTTCAACAAATTTTCACCGAAAGTTAATAATATAATTCTCAAGTTTCATAACTTTATCTTAACTAATTTTTTTATAACAAACACATACAGACAAACAGATGGATAACTAATGGTTTAGGAAATACCTTCAAATTAACTTTTTTGCTAATTTTTAATTTCTAGAAAAAAATCCCAAAGTATTGGAACACTTTTACTGAACACCCTGTAGAAAAACGGCTAGGGTATTAGAGGGTTTAAAAATAAATATTGTATTCCTTTAATATTATTAGTTTATACCCTGCTAACTCAGTAAATAGAATTAGGTTGTTATATCTAACTAACTGTTTGTAAATATGCATAATATTCATAAATACTTTGCCAATTAAATTACTGTTCGCCCATTTTCACAGGTTATTATTCGACTTGAATTCCTTCTTGATGCAAATACCTTTATGAATATTTAATACGAGTCCAACATTGTTTGGAAAGAAAACAAGTTTAATTAGGAATCATAAACTTACTTTAGGCACAATTATAGTAATTACAATGTATTGTACTATACTTGTATAAATGGCACATGTGAACAAACGTTGTATTTTATGTTTCAATAAGCTTGTCTATGAGGTAAATACAGGCAAGTTCAACGAGGCTTGTGAACGAAGTACAGTTTTTGACGAGACTGTACAATCAATTCCCCTTGGCCCCATTTCCTGTAGGGAGTCAGCCGGGGTAGGGGAGTACGGCATAATTATGTGTGTCACCATGATATACTTATGTGTACTAAACCTGCTTTAACCTTGCCTGGTACTCCACGATTTCCCACCCACTCTCCAAAACAACAATAAAACATCCTACTCGCATCCGGTCTTGTTTTCTTGAGTTCAAGGCGAAACAATTTCTTTGTCTATATAAATAAATATCATTGAATTCCCATCCCATAAATTAATTACGAGAAGGCTAATGATATATAAAGAAGCAATAGGACAAAAGTAGCTAAGAGGAAAAATGTATACGCCATAAAAACATAATACATCGACTATTGCCTATTAGTCTAGGACTAACATTAATATTTGTTATGCTGTAAAATAAAAAAAGCTAAATTCTGTATTTAAGCTAGGGTTCTGTTTTGCACCATATGACATAAGCAATGATTCTTTGTTACCAGTGTGTGAGATTGTAGATGTTTTATACTTTTTGCATTAATGATTATTGCTTTTGACCATTAGTGTATCCAAGACTTGAGTGATGGGGCCAAATCCACCACGTTGAAGAAAGAAGATGGGATCGAATTTTTAAACATTACTTTTCCTAACCTTATACACATATCATATCCTTAAATCACCTAGTAAATCAGCTGTAATTAACATTTGTTAATCAGTCAGCATTTTAAGTAAAACGAGCAGATTAAAATTAATATCTAATCTTATATCTATAAAAAAATTTTTTTTAACTTTTAAAAAATTAGTAATTAATTAGTAATTTTTCAACTTGTTATGTCTGTAGGGACATTATTTGAAAACATCATTCACAATTAACCCAATCAATCAGCTGCACAATCTAAACTATCTATGAATGTTTACTTTAGGTGTTTTAAGTTTAGTCAACTGAAGAAGAGAGCATCTGGAAATGTTAGGTTTCCTTTAATTTGCCAACACCAGCAATTTTCCACAACTTTCGAATATTCCTGTAATTTTTCAAACCATCCGCATTCATTAAACGATAACTACGAGGTAGGAATACACCACACCACGTGTCGCATAACAGACTTCGCTGAGCTTGGATGCACAATTTCAAATCTATAGTTCTATTGCTTCTCCAGAGGACCTGTGGATAGATAAGAAATTGGACGTTCATTCAAAAATTTTTACATTTCCTCCGGCAGGTAAAATAGAAACTGTGCTACTGTGTCATACAAAACCTTCAATGACGCACAGCCAAATTTCACGGTCAGACGTGCACCATCATAGAAATCATTCTTGTCTATATAGAAATTAAGTTTAACGCAAAATATGTAGGTTGACATATGAAAAATTTCTCGAGAAATCTCACCACATAATAAATTCCATTTATATTTATTAAATTAGGTTTCATAGCCGTGTTCAAATAAATAATAAAAGTGCCGGTGAGCAAAGGAGGGTACTACAACGCAAGAGTACTCTGAAACAAATCTTGTCATTGAGTTTTAATATTGCCTTCCAACTCTATTATTTTTTACTCTTTGAATAAAAGTCACATGTTAAATTCTCAAATGATTCGATCAGTTTGTTTACAAATTTATTTATTCTGCTATCTTCTCGTTGTGGTCATGGTTACTAATAAGACAAATGTAAAAATATTTGCAAACGCCCAACCAAATCCCATGAAGTGACATGCAACAGAATCAAACTCGGTGAATCTATGAAAGAAGATTCATGCAAAATTTCAAATCACTTCGTTTTTGAGATATCTAACGGACAGACAGACAGAAATTAAATTTTTCCAATGTCACAAGTGATAGGCTTCGCTAAAGCTTATCCAATAAACATGTATGAATAAGTACCATATAACGTATGATACACTTATGAATTTCCCAAGTTGAAACGTGAGACAGCCTTGACTGAAGACCTAACTACTGATGTACATTTCATCACACCTTGCTCCTTTTTACAATACGATTTTAAGTCCATCAACTAAGGCCAGAATGTAGCTATAAGACGTACACACTGGAAGTCCTGTAGGGCTTTGGAATGTAAATCCATTCTTAAATACTCTCCATTATTTCCTAACAATGCCATCCATTCACTAAAGAACTTGTTGTAAGCGAGCAGTTTAGGAGTTCCACTGACCTGATTACAAGAGTCGTGACGTACTCGTGCAGTCGTCACTGATGTTCCTTAGATAAACTGCACTTTCAATGGCGAAACCCACTTTCTACCGTCGCTGTAGCTGTACCTCTGCCCGTTGTACCGTCTCATCATTGCTATGTACTGTTGTAACATCCTGCCCATCAAATTCACATTACAGACCGAGCAGGAGCGGAAAGAAGTCCTTTTTAAACTCCCAATCAGTTCGGCATTTCTTCTTTTTACTGAATTTTCAATCATTTTATTATTTAAGCTTAATTTATTGATCATCACCACATTTCGCATTCAAATTCCATTTATTAATTTTACATTAAAGGTCCTGATCAACTAGCACAATTTTTAAATTACAATTTTATTGTTTACAACCACAGTGATCCAAGCTCAACTTTGAGTGTAAAATCACATAGAGCACCAAAAACTATTAGAAAACCGTTTCAGAAATAAATCTTTAAGCAATACCATGACTGCGTTAAATCTATCACATTTTTAGAATCTGTTCCAGTTAGTTGAAAAACCGCCAACTTGCCAACCTTGACTTATAATACTAGCGTGTATTTGTACAAAACAGTTTTAGTACAGCAATAAAACTAAAGAGAGCATTTACTACTTTTGTCGTCTGATTTATTGAGCAAGTCAGCCAGGTTTTAAAGTGTGCGCAAGCTAAGGGAGAACAGTGCCATCAACCCAAACACGTCTTCGATTCAGACGTTGTACTACGTTTACATGTTCTTGCTCCACACGTCACATTGCATTACAATTCCTTCACTCAGACGGTTACTTTGCATGTCATTGACTCGTGCATACTACATCAATATGTCCTCGGACCAGACGTGCCAAATTACACGTCCTCGGGTTGTACGTTGCACATCTCAGATTTACTCATACTATATTTGCATGTCCCTGACGCAGACTTTGTACTATATTACACATTCTCGGCTCAATCACTCCATTCCACCCACATTCTTTGGGTTTAGATATTTCATTACATTACAAATCAGGTCAGATTTATACTGTATTAAATATGATTTTATCATTAATCAAAAAATGTTACCTATTTCTTCATATACAATCTTAAATTCTCCCTGTATTCTGCTTCTTTCTAAGCACAATCCCTTCCACCTAATCTTGTGTTCCAACATCAGTCAGTCAGCTTTATAATGCTGTTGACACACATGCCAAATTTCCTGTGTTTTTATTGCTAGAGGAAGGATACAGAAAATAAGAAATGCAGACAACTCACTGGAATTCTGTTCACAGAGAGATCGAACATCCAGACCTAGAAACTACCGTTGGCAGGGCATAGAACATCACTGATGAGTTCTGCTAACTGATCCTAGACAGTAATCTCACAGGGACGTCTGGGTTTCGATTGCTTTTGTGGAAGGAGTTTCAAGCCCAAGTCTTTTTGGAAGGAGTTCCAAGCACAAGTCTTTTTGGAAGGAGTTCCAAGCACAAATCTTTTTGGAAGGACTTCCAAGCCCAAGTCTTTGTGGAGGGTATTCCAACCCGTCTTTTTGGAAAGAGTTCCAGGCACAAGTCTTTGTGGAAGGTGTTCCAAACCATAGTCTTTGTGAAAGGTGTTCTAAATCCGTCTTTGTAGAAGAAGTTCTAAGCCCAAATCATTGTAGAAGTTGTTCCAAACCCAAGTCTTAGGAGAGAGTTCCAAGTACAAGTTCTATGAAGTAGTAATGATGGATATGGAGCATATTAAAATCACTTGATGAGGAATACAGAAGAGCAGCAGATGATGATGACACATGGATATTCCTAGCACTTCTTCATTACTTAGGAATACCATTAGTTGCAGAACTGCGCTAAATCAAGTCAATGAGTACAAGTATTTAAACAAGAAACAGTTTATATAAAAAGATGAAAATTTACATGTATAATGGTAAGCATCAGCATGTGTTTTGCTAAGTCCAGTCCAATCACTGTTGAGTTTAATTTAACCATGAACCATTTGCACTGTATAGTAACAGAGTTGTTTACCACTATTTCCTCACCTCCTCTTATCAATGGTGTTTAACAATCTGGATGAAGCAATCGCCGGGTTTTCTTGTAAGAAATGTGTTTCCTTACATGTCCATCTATCAATTCTACCAGTTTAATTAATCCCTTGTCTGTGTTCCACGTAGCTTCGTATATATCACCGCTTTAAAGAACAGAGATTACAGTGTCTTAAATTCGATTTACCTTTTCCTTTTTGTGATCATAAGTATTAATTTCAATAAAGTGAGTCTCAAGATATACATTTGCTGGTGTATTCATTTATACTAATTCATCTCCAATACACGAGTTATAAAACATTAATATATCTACCCCTAAATGATACTGCTTATCTCGCCTTGTAGTTAAGTAAAAATGTGTTTTCATATTGCACTTTGACGACTCTATTACCATTGTTATATATTACAAAATGTACAACAAATAAGTAACATCTAACAATGGTAAATGTCCAAAATCCTATTATCCTTTCAAACTTACCATCGTCAATAACAAATTTTAAACGAAGAATTGTATTATATTTGCACAAATTCTCTATTGCCGTAATTCAAAACCTCAAAATTCTTCATAACAAGGGAAGAATAAATATTACAATCAAAGATATTACAAGAGATCATTAAAAAAGCCTCAATTTACAAATAGTTTGAATGTGGCAGTTGATGAGTTTAGTCAAATGAAGGATAATTTTAACCTAAAGTGAATTTATGAAAATCAATAAAGTTTTACAATTCGACAACAGTAACCTTTCTGATAACTCTATTTACAGTGATACTATAAAAGATAATTATTAATAATAGCACCAAAATGTGAACTCACAGAGTTAATCAACACATGTGAACCGGTTTGATCTGGTTTCAGCCTACCATGCCAACCTCCCACATGGCCTTTGCAAGTCAGTATATCTTTGCTGACCCATCTTTATATAATAAGAGTACTGAGTTACGATCACTTTTTCTCCATAAAACTAGTAAATAAAACTAACATTTTCAACATGAAATAATATTTGTAGTAATATTATATGATTTTCAAATCGATGACTTCTATAAAATCAGGGAATTTGCATAGTAACTGACATGGTTTCATTAAAGTTTTTGCCCAACATTAAAACTATATCTTTTATAATTAATAAAGTATTGAACAGGAATTTTTAAGGAGGTATCATATTAGTCTCGTTTTGTTTGGCAACAAGTGGATTTTAAATGCTAGAAATGTTATCACAATTGTAAGAACTTATTATGGTAATTAAAACTAAAATGTGTTTTTAAGCAAATATTTAAATTGAAAACTCAATCACTTATGAATTACATCTGTGTGACAAATTTGAATGAAACAGTCCGATTGTTATGCGTATTTAAGGCTGAAAATAACATTTACTAAAAGACGTACGAGTAGACCTTTTCCAAAAATAACTTTTTTATTCGGATTCCACAAGATATAATATCAAATGCAAAACAAAACAAAATCTTTTTACAACCACAATAGTAGTCAGGCAATATTTTGTACAAACATAATTTATTACGTTCTGACAAAACCGGCTTTGATTACCATTTCCAAAATAATCAATATCCCCTACCATCTAAACACTGCAATTTGAAAATTAATTATGAAATTCTAAGTAATCCACAGAGCAACCTCTGTGTGATTACAGTACTATCAAAGATAGAAACAGAGTCATCAGTCACATGATGTACTTTCAAGACAAGGTCATCTGTATTGGCACAAGTACCTCTCACATTCTTATCTGACAGATAATCCCACCTCACTTCTAGATACACCGAGCACATAGCTACAACACAGAAAACACAAACCACATCTTAAACTAATTTAGGAGTTAAGCAAAAGTCTACTAGAAGGTCGGATGAACTACCATCAGGACTTATTAAAAATTTTGATATAATGTTCTCTAAAGTGGAAAACGTATTTCCTAACCAAGAAATTTCACGTAATAAATACCCAACCCCCAGGAACCCATTTGTGAAACTCCAAATATGAAATAACATGTGTCTAAAAATAACTATAAGATACAAAATGGAAAACATAATAAAACATTTATACATCTTCTTCCTAATTTTTGTACACAAAATGTTCCTGAAAAGTTTCTTGCATGTCATCCTTGATTTGGTGATTTGAATATTGGAGATCGGAATTTCAAATTGGTTTATTAAAAAATGTACATGTCTCTTATTTATGTACACACACACACACACACACACACACACACACACACACACACACACACGCACGCACGCACGCGAAAATAAAGTTTTGTATTTCTTTGGAAGTGAACAGTTCTTCATGGAGGTTTGTCATTTGATTTATCTTAAAAATGCTTAAAACTATTTTTTATCAAGTATCATGTTTAGTCAAAACAGCTGATCAACGATAAGTATTAATTTCATTAGTCTATTATTATGTTATTAACTCCATTTATAGGGTTATCTATATATATTAATGTAATGAATATATTGTCAAATGAATTGTAAACAAACTTCTAGCAAAATAAGTTTTAAAAATGTGCTCCAAAAATTAGTGAAAACAATTACAAGCAATGTTATGTGTTAAATTTAATGAAAATATTACTGTAATATTTGATAAATTGGAGAAAGCTTAAGGTGATGATACTTTGTCAAGAGCTCATGTTTTTAGATTGTATGTAAACCATTTTCAGATGGAAGAGAATTGGTTCAGGATGACCCTTGCTCTGGAAGACTATTATTTTTAATGGAAGAGACATTTTTTGTATACTTCCACATAAAATTTATTAAAATAGCGCTTTCGCCGGTTAAGGCATCATCAGTTTCATAAGGATACAAAGCAGAAAAAGATTATTATTATCAAAAAGTAATGAAAATATTGGAAAAAGTAAAATTTGGTGTGAAATATTGACGATTGACTAGAAGAATGATTGCAGAACACCTTGATTTGAACCTTAAGTTTTGACGGAAGAATAAAAAAATGAGAAATGTTTGTACAAAATTGGTTCCAAAAAATCTGACTGATCAACAGAAAAACTACAGATTGGAAATTTTTTGAGATCTTTTGGCATGAATTGAGAGATGCCATTACACTAAAACACATTATCACTAGTGACGAATTTTGGATTCTGGAGTACTACCCAGAAACAAAACTTCAAGAGTAAAGAATAGCACACTTCCAATTCCCCTTAACCGAAAAGGGTAAGAATGTGAAAATCCAAAATCAAAACTATACTGATTTTTTTCTTTGATTCCAATAGCCATTGTCCATAAGAGTTGTTACCTGCAAGACAAACTGTAAATCATGTGCATATGAGACTAGCCATCAAAGACAACTGGATTCTACATCTTGACAATGCACCTTGCCACACTGCACTCTCCTCAATTTCTGAGTTTTTGACCAGAAAAACATTCATGTTGTTCCTCAACCATCCTATTCTTCTGACTTGAGTTTTTTCCTCTTCCCTACAATAAAAAGCCACCTCAAAGGACATTCCAGTCTGTGACTTCCAGCACTGCTACAAGGAGTGGAAAAACCTAATAAAGCAGTGTGTGGCTTTCCAAGGGAAATACTTTGAAGGAAATAGAGTTCATATATAAATATATTGTAAATAATTTATTATCAAACCAGTCTCATTACTTTATTTACAGAATTTGTATATTTATCGGAACATTTAAATAAACTCATATAACATTTTTGATTAGTAAAATTATATTGTAACACTTGAATATTAAAATATTATTTTTCCAATTCAAGTGCAACAAACTCTTTTGAGCTTATTTTTAATAATAGATTTTTTAAGTGGCATTTGAATATTTTTAGTTTTAGCCTTGACATAACTTCATATTTTAAATATATATATTAATATGTAATGCCATGGTGATGTACTAAAGAATTAACTTTCCTTCTTTTTTATAGTTCAAAAATTGGCCAAATGGACAAACATTCTTACCAACCTAAATGCTTTTAATGTGTTTCTGATATAATCCCTTATCAGGATGTAAGTCTACTCCTTAACTCAACAAACTGATTTATTTTTTAAGCAAATGATTTATTTATCAACAAGGCAAAAAGACTATTAGGAAACTAATTTAACAAAACAATTGAGTTTTAGCAAAGTCTACCACCCGTGCGACTGTGTAATTTCTTTTTTTGTGTAATTGTAATTTTCTTTTGTGGAAAAGTGTAATTTCTGTTTTTCCATCTGCATAATATCTCGAAAACAAAGTGCCTTAAAGACTTCAAATTGTGCATTAAACTTCATTTCTATATCAAGAACACTGAGTTCAATGTGGTGCATGTCACTCCAAGAGGTTTGGCTGAGCGTTAGTGAATATTTTTATATTGGTCTTATGGGTAACCATAAGTTTTGTTAAATTAGATGGCAACGAGAAAAGACTTCAAATTGTGCATTAAACTTCATTTCTATATCAAGAACACTGAGTTCAATGTGGTGCGTGTCACTCCAAGAGATTTGGCTGAGCGTTAGTGAATATTTTTATATTGGTCTTATGGGTAACCATAAGTTTTGTTAAATTAGATGGCAACGAGAAAAGACTTCAAATTGTGCATTAAACTTCATTTCTATATCAAGAACACTGAGTTCAATGTGGTGCGTGTCACTCCAAGAGATTTGGCTGAGCGTTAGTGAATATTTTTATATTGGTCTTATGGGTAACCATAAGTTTTGTTAAATTAGATGGCAACGAGAAAATAGTAGAATAAATAAATTTGTAAACAAATGCAATACACCTATAAGAGATTCAAACATGTGACATATTAACAAACGTAACATAATCCCAACACATACCAACTGTTATTATTTAAACACTTATATGAAACCCAATGTAATGAAAAAATAACCCGAATGTATTATGTATGAGGCAAGATACTTCGAATAGGATTTCATATATGGACTTTAAATTTTTCATGAAACCTTATTTCTACAAGAATGATATGATGCATGATTGTCTATCAGTCCGCAGGACATCTGAAGAATGAAATGAGCTATAGATTTGAAATTTTACATGCAACCTTTAGAAGCGAACCCTGTAACGACACAGATGTATCGTACTTCTAAGTTGTAATAAATAAGACCACATTAATCATTACAAAAATTAGTATAACAAATTGGTACAATTAAATCAACATTGGAGCAATGGATGGAATGGAGAGATTAATTATTCACCCTGTCCTATTATCCAGTCTGCCAATGAGACCAAAGAAGCTCTTATCAACAACAAATCAATCCCTACACTCAGCAGACTTAACAAATCAATCCCTACACTCAGCAGACTTAACAGATCAATCCCTACACTCAGCAGACTTAACAAATCAATCCCTACACTCAGCAGACTTAACAGATCAATCCCTACACTCGGCAGACTTCTGTAAAGTTTGGGTTTAAAAAAGCCTTGATTACCTAAATCTTTCAAATTATCCTAGCCTGCATAGAAGCATAAGACCTGAAACACTCAACCGAATAAAATGAATACTAACACATAAAACCTCTAAGTATTTCATTACGTTATCGTTATCAAACTCAGCATCGAGATAAGATTTCCATAGCCTATTTTTTATTTCAGCACAATATTGTGCCTGTTGTTATATTTCTCAAATAGTCATATTTTTTACTTTGCCTTGTCTTGAGGTGCACTCTTGGATTGAAGTACCCACCCTACCTTACCAGAACTTTTATTATTTATACACTGCGTGAATGTTTTATGTGGTAGGATATCTCGATAAGATCATCTGCAGACTATAAATTTCTTTATTTCTACACAGACAAGAATGATTTCTGTGATGGTTCATGTCCAAGCAAGGATTTTGGCTATCGCCACTGAAGCCTATAACTTAATTGGCTGACACAATTGCCTTTTTTGTCTAACGGGAGATGTAAAAATTTATTTTCTGTGCAAGCAATGTAAATGAAGCTTGTTATACTACACATGATGTGACACCTTGCATTATAGAATCAGACTCTTGAAAATTATTTAGGAGAAGTTGCGACATATGATAAAATTGTAGTTTCAACATGTGGTTCTGAGTAGGTTGGTGGAATGCAGTGCACCACACATCTGAGACAAATTATCCACTTGGTTGGCCAAGTCCAAGCAGTTGGCTACATTTCGCTGAGATTTATTTAGACCTCACTGGACAGACTGCCCATCACATGTGCACTTCAACACGTGAATTCACCAGTTGAAAAATGGCCTTCTGGTTCTCTAAAAACACTTTTTTCATATTGCTCTTAATACATCTGTAAATATTTAGGTGTTTCAGACCAGTTTTTAGACTTTCTTTTAAATAACCACATTTTGCGGATTCTTCGACCATTTTTGTGTATTCATGTGTGAACCACCAAGTTGAATGTAGTACGTTACACTTGCTTTTTTTCCTAAAGGCAAAATACCACTCCGTCGTTGCATTCGCTTATTTGGAACAAATGCCCGAAAACCACATTTAATACCTACTAAGAGAAAAATCGAGTCTGCAGTAGGTGAAGGTACTAGACTTTATGATAAAGGTTATTTGATAACAATGTCCAATCTTTGTGTCAAAAGAGGGGTGGCACCCAGAAAAAACACTGAGAAACTTGCTAGTATTGGAGAGAATAAGTGCCTGCACCTAGTATGACAGTGCTGTCCTTGCAGAAACAGCTACATAAAGAAGTAATTATGTTTAAAAGAAACAATAACAAAGTTAATAACAATAAAAGGTTATATATTATTTAACTATTCATAAAAAAATATTAGATCAATTAAGAATTGTTTTAAATTAGACTTTTGTTGGGACAAATGATGCTACTACAGCATCAGTATCTCAGAAATCGGATCTTCAGAGGAGAATGAAAATGCAGGAAAAGGTTTAAACATTACATTCCATATCATATTTTAGCGGCAAAACAATCAACAGTATAGAGACATTTGCCGATAGACAGCTGGGTAATAAGAATACGATATCATCTGCCCTACCACAGTCTATGTCAACAGACACAGCCCACCAGGACCAGCTGTCTTTCTCCATCTGGCCAACATGTGGCTTCCCTTAACCTGGGAACCAAGCATTTCATTGAAGGAGTGCCAACAATACCAATATTCTCTCTCAATTTAGTAATTACGTTCTACAATGTTGGTTATACAAGTTTTACATATATAAAAAGAAACAATTGAGTTTTTAATGTAATAGTAAACAAATTTTTATATATATATATATATATAAATAAATATATATATATATATATATATGTATACACATGATGTATATATATATATATATATATATATATATATATATCATGTGTATACACAAACATTATTAAAGATACAATCAATGGTTGAAATTATCAAAGTCCCAAAATATAATACGTATAGTATACTGTAGAAAATAACATTTAAAAATGTTTTCATACTTGGAAAAATTTTCTTTTTATATTTTTACAGTCATTTTACATAAAATGTCATCTTAAAATCCCAGTAGTTTACTTAAATGTTATCTGCTATAAATCAGGGCACCAGTTTGTCCTTTTTGCAGACATTAGTGGAAAAAATATTTTTTATTTGTTTTTTTAACCAATTTCAAGGATCTAAATACCTTTGTATTTACCATACAGGACAGAGTACCTAAATTATAATGGCTGTACAAAATATTTATTTGTCCAATAATAGACAACTTACAAAATTACTTCGTCTAAAAACTTTTTTCAAACCTTTTTTATGTCCTCATGAGGGAGGTTTATAAAAAGTATTAAGCTCTTATCCAATCACCTTATATAAAAGGACAGTTAAAGATGAACAACTACACCAAATTTCTTGTATGTATGTATCTCAATCTCAATAAATAAGTACAAATTTGATTGGCTGCTAATGTGTCTAACGGTTGTTTTGAAGTTTATCAAACTAAAACAATACATCTCAGAAAAAATTATCATTTGGTATTTTTAATACTAACATAAAGTAATGTGACTGAAAATTGCACTAACGATGTTATGAAAAACTAGGTTGTATGCTCTAAGAATGCAAATTTACTCAGCACCTAGACTACCAAGGCCTATATATTCGCTACACAGAGACAGCATAAGGTTCTGGCCTTATTTGTAACTTATGACTATGTTGGCCACTATGATGGTACGGGATAGCATATGAAGGACTGCAGTTACATGGAAGGGCGTTGACAAAGTGTGGCAGTATGAGTTACATGCCTGCTGTGAACACAAGGTTTCTAGAAAGTCAACATTTATCACTTCTGCACTTTGATTAAATACATCCTTAGAGACAGCATGAAATGACAACTGACATCCCGTTTATGGAGAGGTAGGTAACAAGGAACAATAGTAATGTAAAAGAATTCAACATAAAAGTTTCTTTATGGGCTAGGAAGTTTCGGAAATACATCTTGATTGATTTTAAACTACATTTATTTAAATGTAGTGGATTGGCAGAAAACACCTTGGAACATATCATCTTGAAATCCTGTGACGTAGATGATTACGCTTAAAACTATGCTGCTTTAAGCAAGAAAAACTATGAACCAGGAGGATGAACGCAGACTCCTTATATTCCCTGCTGTGAAAGAGAAAGAAAATTAGAATCTTTAGGTATCTTCTCCATCAGGAATTTTCTCTCCTCCCCCTTCCAGAAAAACTAAAACATCAAAGAAAAATAAATCACTTTTTAGATCAGGTCTAGCTGAAGAAAAATCATAATTAAAAGCTAACTTTATCATTAAGAACTAAACATCAATCTCTAACAACCGATAAAAAAAAAAACAATGAACGTTTTGAGCATTGAGACATTAATGTTCACAAAACACGGATAGTATTATCACTACACATATCGCTGTAGAGTTCTGCCTGAAACTATCCAGCCACCATAGTGAAAAATGTGTCAAGTAGTTGGTCTCTAATCTGTGTCAGTAGTGACAGGATGGACCACTTAACAGGACAGAGAACAATGACGTAGATGTCACAGAGATCAAAAGATGACAGACGCAAAGTCTACACTGGTGCATTGAGTAAACACCTAAACATAGAACCTAACAGAGACCATATGCTGTTGCTGTCACCACCAGTTAGTTAAAAGTAAACAGTGGTGATCATTTTGTTTTGTTTTTTCCCAAGTCACCTGGTACAGAGAGGAGAGTACGTGTGTTAAAATTCCTTTGCAGACGAGTATATAAATCTATTACGGTAGCCAGTTCAAACATATCGAACGAGTTCACAATAAATACAATTTATAAATAATTATTTGAAATCTTAACAAAATTATTTTTTAATACAAATGTTTCATTATTTTATAAATATAATGCGTACTATGACAATTACTTAAATAATAGCTACCGGTATAGTAGTTTTTTATCACAAAATAATGCTACTGAGTAAATATATCTTCACTAACACTCTCCAGTCAAGGAATTACCCCTTATCACTGGGCTGAGTAAAACTGATGTTTTATCTGTCATCTACATTTTCCAATTCACACTGTATCGGAACATAAATTCTAATGATTAAAATCTTGAAATATTTCGGCCTCGCTGAGGAAAGATTTTCAGGCAACAGATGTTAAACCAAAACCTTCCAGTAATACAAATCATTTTCAAATACATGCGGGTTGTAGAGAAGTGATTAACTAGTAAAATATAGGTAACAATAAGTTAACATTAAAAATTACATGACACAAATTTTTAAAATGTATAAATAAGTGAACTGAAAAACTGTTTTGTATTAAAAACTATTGGATTATGGAACTAAACTATTTTTACCAATGTATTTCCTAATAAAAAATAACTAGAGATAAAACTTGTAGTCTACAATTATTCAGCCTTACAACAAATGATGTTTTGTTTTTAATGACAATAATTTTTCTCAATCAAACTGCCATTTTAACAATTTTTTCTTAAATATTTGTAAATTTGTTGATTACAATTTTTTTAATGTATCTTGAAAATGGCTATACCTTGCACACAGAATACAAAATAAATTGTGACCACCCTGATTTCACATCTTTAGTCAAAAGCTATGATATTAACTACTTCGTCAATGCACCATACCTTTTGCTTCTGATGGTTTCTTAGAAAAACCTGAAAGTAGCCTTTAGAATGTGACAAAGAGATGGTTAGATGGACATGACAAAAGTTTCCAAACTGTACACCAAGTCAAACTACCCCTTACTTGTTATTTTACATAACAAACTCCCATGGTGAACAACAAAATCTAATGCTCTAAACCTATATGGACTGAGGGAAAAGCTCATTTTTCAGCAATATCCGCAAGACAGGAAGATAAACCGTCATTTTCTACAAATGGTTAGGTTTTTAACAGATCTTTGTGCAAAACATAATTTCAATTTAAACAATAAAACATTAGGAAATCACAAATTTAACGTAACATTGAGGGTAATCTCATTAAAATTCTCTTTTCAAAACCAATGGTATGAAATTGTTTAAGCAAAGCAACAAATTGTAAGCTTAAGCTTAGTTCACTAAGCACAAAATAAAATTCTTTCATAAACTATGGATAGAGTATTCTTGCTCAGGTTTCTTATCTGCCTTTGCAAGTTTTAATTGTAACTTTACGTAGCTTTTAGTAGTGAAATAAAAATACTACTAAAATCTTACCACTTTTGTCATGAATACAACGCAGAAGGTTCAAAAATATCCTTAGCTTATCCTCCATGTCAACTTCACTCTTTGGTCAATTTAGCATCCTGGAAAACCTAACCTTCCAATTCTTAATTTCTGGTACTGACACAAACTTGATTACTGGAATCTGAAGTCATATTAGTCAGAAAAGTTCCAAAAAAAGTCGGCAACGAAGAAGATCAAAATGAACTCTTTATATAATTTCGACATCAGAGACACCTAGACTACAAAATGAAAAACTATAGTGTAATCCAGGTGAACAGGTATGCTCTTTGTCTCATCCAGTGCACTAAGAGGAAATTGAACTGGAGATTCTCAACATTCACATGAAATTATTTGTTTCACATAATTGCCTTACATATTTTTTCAGTTAATCCAGACCGATAAAACCTTAGTCACATGAAAATTGGTTAAACAAATATAGTCGCTGTAGGTTTAATTTTCCAAAAATTTCAGACTAGCCAGTTTTTTAAGTAAACGGTATTTTTCGGACATTTGCACCATTCAGTGAATACAAAAAAGTCAGTAACAATACGTTTTGAGATCTCCAATCTGATCTCTTTCTCAGGTAGATTTAAGTAACCTAACACATACCATATTTTAACCTATAATGTAGTTACGTGTTATAATGTTAATTATCTACCTGAAGAAGAGATCAGATTGTAGATCTCAAAACGTAGTGTTACTGATTTTTTCTAACACTGAACAATGGCAAATGTCCGGAAAATTGTATTTTCTTCACAATCCTTCCATTTAGAAACAAACTATAATAAAGAGCCAGTTTCTTTGCCACTTAATAAATTGTGTAATTACAACGAAGAATGTTCATAAAGTTGATTTAAATTAGGAATTAATTTTAGAAAGTGTACTCTGACTTTAATCCCAAAACCATGAAGGATTTAAATATTAAAATGTTTTGCAAAAAAAAAAAAAATACAGGGAGAGACAGAGGAATTTGCTTATTTGAACTGGGCGCTGTGATGTGACAGTAATTCCGAGAGGGGTGGGGGTAGGATCATTCGAGAGGGAGGCTCATCAAGTTTTTACCCCAGTTTAGTCTGTATCATGTAGTTGACAAATTTGAAGCGTACATTCGCTTATTGAAAGGTACGCTTCAAACAGACATCAATCGTCGCTATGAATCGTGTATTCTGTACCCATTTTGCACCATGCATGTTCTTGGCCGTCAGTCTATTGTTTCATGGGTAAAAAACAACAGGGAAACTGGTGATGTCAAGAAAATAAAACCTGGAATTCTATGGACAGCACGATCACCTGAAAACAATGACCTGGTAAGGCTCTATCTGTTAAATTACGATCCCTTTAGTGCTCAAACACACTGTAGGATTATCTAGTCATTTTGCGAGGCAATTCCTTCATGCAAACTTGCTGCTGTGCAGAAACTTTATGTGATTTTGTTGCTCAAATTGTTGCATGTGAGGTGTTTTTTTTTCATGCCTCAACAAGACACGCTTGTTTTATTTAGCGACAAGGCCAACTTTCATCTGTCAAGATTTGGCAATAAACATAACATGCACTATTGGAGCCCTGCTAACCCCAGGTAACCTTCTCAGCGACCTCTACATTAGCAACGTGATACTGTTTGGTGTACACTGTCAAGAGTGAGGACAATAATTCAGTGAATTCTGATTTTTACATCCGTATGTTTCAGTTTTTCTTTTCAACAATCAATGCAATGGATGTATGGTTCCAGCAGGATGGTGCCACAACACACTCAGTGTAAAGTGTCAATGGCAGTTTTGTTAGCTCCGTGTGATTATTTTTCTAAGGGGCTATCTCAATTTACTGGTCTATACTGATTATCCCACGTCCCTGGATCAACTCAAGGACATTCGTCAAGCTATTGCCAACATATTAGTCGGAATGCTGGAAAAAAAACTGAATGAAACTTCACAGTCCGATTAGCACAGTACATTGATAACAATGGATGTCATCTAACTGATGTTATCTATAAAAACTAAGAAAAATAAATTTTAATGTTGTTTTTAATGATGTAAAAAGAATTCAATATATGTCTTCATTACTATCTTTTCAATCAATTCCTAAATAATCAGCGCTCCTCTATCCCATCCTGTACGTAAGTGTTAATTGGGTTTTTGGGATACCACCAATAACGATATAAAACCATATTTACAATATTCCTAACGGTGTAAACTGTTATTTCAGAGCAGAAACTAATTCAATTAACCAATCTGTCATTTAAATATAGGAAGTATGATTGTTCTAACACAGAAATAATAGTCATCCTAATATAATAAGAAAGACCCTTTCAGGTGATTCTTTACAAATAATTCTTGTTACCTTGTATTCATTATGATCAGACAATGAAATCTGTATATGTTTTCTAATAAGTACAAAAACCCCTAGGAATGTTTTTTGTTTGTCACCAACAATGCAGTGCAACATCTAGGACCACAGTCCACACTGATGACTAGAGGAATTTTTATTACATAGTTGTGGAATTGTTATATGTTAAGGAATGAGCGCTAATGTGATCTGAGCCTGAATTTAGGTACTATCACGAGGAATGTTTTCTTTTTTGTGCATAGTGGTGCCACATCCAATGGTGGGTGATCTGACATCGGAAAAGTTGGACGATCTGGGGTGTAATCTGAGGTCAGGAAAGTACTGATCGGAAATGCCCAGGCCTTCAGTGGCGACTTCGATGCCACCCCACAATTTTGGCGAATAAAGAGAAACACCCCTTAAGATACTTTAATACCCAAGTTCAAGCTCAGATTAGGTGAGTGTTCAAAAGCGGTTTCTTTAACTTTGGTACTACATAACATTTTTTTATGATAACCTAATCTAAACTTACTTATATAAAACAACAAGTAGTAGATAGGGACCGAATTCTCTCCTTATTACCACATCACTTCCCTTTATTGGGAGGCAGAAAAAAAGAAATGATCATCATCCTGACATTTAATTTTCACAGTAAAACAAATAGTGTTTTTTTTAATACTGTAGTTTTTTTAGGTCCCTGGTAAGATAAACTTTTCTAAAAGTAGTGGGCCCCAGATAATACCAAAGTACCGATTTTTTAATAATTAATTTCCAGGTGCTAGAATATGTGGATATAATGACTCTTACATCATCATGAATACTGAATAGTAATTGTAAATAAAGGTGATTTTAGATAATTTATTGGTGATGTTCCCCAGCATAGTTTACTTGGTAAGAGAAATTAAACAAAAAATGATAAATTCCCTGCCCTATTTATACTATTTATATTATGCCATATTAATCACTTAAGCGATACAAGTAGGTCTTATGGATGGATACTGGTAGAGAAAATTTAACCTTGAACCCTATTTAATTTATCAATGCAATACCCACTGAGATCGGATTGATTACATGGTCTGAGCTTAAAATTGGGTACACTACTACCTCACGAGGTTTATCTATTCCCTGAGAAGTGTAGGGTCTTGCTGAAGATACCGCTGAATCCCGCACTGATTTCCAGAGATATAATGTGATGTTTCTTTCCATGTAAAATCGTCTGACATGATGAGCGATCCAATGTGCTCTGAGTAAAGGAAAAAAAAAACGAAAAGCATCCCTCTAGGCGAACGTCTGAACTTTTCTTCGTTTGAATAAATATTAAGCGTTACGGCATAGGGCCTGGAAAATGAACATCTTAACAATGCCTGTATCTCATTCCATCTTTCCTTCTTCAGTCAAATATGTTTTATTACTTTACTTTTACACCAGAAACAATATTTTCAAAACATTACAAACCAAACATGATACTAGAATTTTAATCGGGACATCTCATGGTTGAAGTTAATACATGAAGGCAAAATATTTTATGGTTTATATTACTACTTTTTTCTTTTAGTTGATCTTTGTAACACATAAAGCCATCTTGGATATAATTTTAAACGTTCATCTTGTAATAAATTTCAAAATTAAAAAAGACTAAAGTTTATACAGTCTTAGTAGTAGAGAATTACCAACTTCAACAAACTGGAACTGATTTTTATTGTTATTGGTGGAATGCTGAAACTCTTATTTTTAATTTTACTAAATAGAATAGAAATAAGCTACCATACTAGGTTAGGTTTAATATCTGAATAATAATAATAATAATAATAAATCTAGATTCTTATTTCTATATGAGCATAAAGTATGATGCTTGAACTTACAAAACAATACATTCTCATGTAAAGTGAATACCAATTTGTAATTTATAGCTTAATATAAACATTGCAGACAAAACTCTAGACTACATAAAATATGTTTAAATTCATAAATTAGAGCAGAGGTTAATACAATTATTATAAAACAGATTATGTATAAATTAGGTTAATACATCTACAGTATGTTGCCGGTATAACAAACACTCACCCATTTTATGTGTAATATTCCCTTTCTGTCAGATACAATCAAAATATACACCACTCCACTATGTGTAGCCTAAAGCACATAATAGTACAGAACACAAATTAAATATTTCATTAGCAGCACAAATTCCTCCTTGCAAATGAATTTTCGCAGTGAACCAAAATAATTTTTAAAGGGGGAGGGGCTATCTCATCCAAAAGTCAAAAGCACTCCGATTACACATAAAAACTAAAATGGACTAATGATGCGAATAATGCAGGAGAAGCGATATCACTTGTGTACGGTAATAACTAGACGCTTCGATTAAAATGACAAACTAACCGGCGAGCTTCGACATAGCTCTGAATTTAAGGTAATAGGCTATTTTATCATAATTAACTGATTTGACGTCTCTCTCAACCCGACGGGAACTGCTATCTTTATTTGAAGCATCAAGCGCATTCTATTGAATTGAAACTGCGTTAAATTGATAGTCGCTCTGACGTGTTGTTACTGTGTACAAGCCAGTAGATTCTATTTCACGCTTCAAACTATATTTAAGTACGAGGTGTATTTTAATATTATTAACAACATAAATGCCTTTTTCACAATAATAAATATAACAATGTAAAGAATGGCAACACCGTCTTGAACTTAGATGTGAAAAATATTTAAGAACAATAAATGATTATATTAATAAAACCAGATATCAATGAAACCACCGAGAAACTTGTGAACAAAGAAGAGATTTGCAATAATATGGCCAAAACATCACAATACATACATCTTTTCTTTCCTGAAACTGCTAGTTTCAGAAACACTCGATTGTATATTAGTGTTATTCATGCCAATTCGAAACTATTGTTACCATAGAGTTAATATTCAGATTAATAATCACTTAAATGTCAGTATTTTAGTATGGTATATATATGAATAAGAATCACGTGTTTTTTACGCGGAAACATATTTTTACCGTTTCTTCTTCGTCTTTTAAGTATGGGAAGAACGATAATCTAATTACGGGTAGAATATTGTCGTCAAATTTGTTCAATGTTTGTTCTTTAAATTAAAATTCTTGATGCCTAACTATTCATGAAAACACACTGGAATTTTATTTCTAACTAGGTGCTACTCCTCAGCCCGCATTTAGCCGAAGGCATTCATGATCCCTTTCAATTTTGATAGTTTACCTAGTAGGCGTTATCTTGATGAAATTTTTACGATGGTCGCTAGCAGTGCATGGTAGATTTTGATTATCAAAAGATAATTTAATATAATTAAAGGCATCAGGGCTGTAAAATAAAATGAAAGGAATGATAATTTATACAATTTACAAGGATCATTCATTCGGTATTTGTATGGTCACAACGCTGAGATTTGGGTGATTACTCTTCCAATATTAAGGCGATACAAAGAAAACAACACACGCCTCTTAAAATTGTCCATAGAATTCATTGAAATGTTAATTTTTAAATCGCAGCAATAATCGATAAATGCATTGTTTACTATAACGACCTTGTTTTCTTAACAAATGTATTTAAGGAAAAAAGTTAAAGTGAAAAAATGTGGCAACTTACTGGAATCAAATATTAAAACTTTAAGACAAAATACGTGAGGCTTCATGGTATACATACCAAGCCTAAAAAAAACAAATAACTAAAGAAAGTAATACACCCGAGGTGTACAAATCTGTGCATACCTTTTATTTATATAACAATCATAAGAGAAAGCTTGATCCGAGATCTTGGTAAAAATTAATTTACATTAAGCTGAGTAAAAGAAAAGTGAATTTCACTATCTCTGTTACAAAATCGATCCTGTTCAGAGAGATTTCTACCATAAGGGCATCTATCTTCGGTGAAATTTTCGTCCAGCTCGTGCCTTTATTTTAGACAAGAAGTCTAATTTTTGTTTATGGAAATTTTCATTGCGGATGGCTTAGTACTAAAACATCTTATGAAGTGACCGTCTCTATGTAACAAAGTTATAGTTGCATGACATTTCTTGTGTATATAATTGATTAGATGCGTATAAAAATTATAAACTGAAACTATAGGCTTCTTTTTATTTAAATGTGTAGTAAAGATAATATTCAATTTTTAATTTCATAATTAATTTTCCAAATCTGAGTTAATGGTAAAAAGAAATGAAGGATGGGAGTTGCAGTTGTTTTAAATTGTCATTTATTACAAACAGGGGTAATGTTTAAGCACAGCTTCCCTTAGTAAATTCACTTGTATTAATTCACAGTAAATAATATATTTTTATTCCTAAGTTTAAACATATTATCGATTATTACATGTAGTATGGATCATCTACACTGTGGAACATAACACTATACAAAAATACCTTGGAATGGTAGGGGCATTCACAAAAATATCTCACGCTTATGCACATAAGTGTTGCTATTGCTTACTTGTAAACTACCCCCTTTAGAGTAATGCTTAACTATTCTTCAGATGGAGAAGAAGATATAGAGATATGAAATAAACAACCAAGATCTTAGTCTGTACCATGCAGTTTTATTATGTCACTATAAAGATATTTTATGTTTATGTGGTCATATATTACATTCATGTTATTTTTTTACTTGTTCAATATTTTTAGAAACTTTAAAAGATCTGATCAGTTCTTCAGTAAAAGGTGTAGCATCATATCTTACAAAGCAGGTTGTCTTGAATTTTTAGAATATTTAATATAAAACACAAGTATTTTTATATTTATTATTAACAATAAAATTAATTAATTTGTTACCATAAAATAGATTTTGTTAAATACATTGCATTTTATTTTAAAACGTATTATTATTTTTTTTAATTAAGCATAAAAATAACATTAATGTTTCAAATCCAATACAAATATAGTATTTGTATATTTCTAGTACAAAAGCTTTCAAATAAAAGTTTCAATTTTTGTAAAAAAGGGTTTAAACAACAACTTATTTTGATTAACAGTATCAATGATAGTTTAATGTTAATATATGGTGTGTTATATTATGTCTGGTTAATTCGGACAAATACCCCACTGTGTGGAATCCTAAAAACTACATTATTAGAAAGAGCAGAATTTATTTGACTTACTGTGAAACTTGTCATTATGACAATCAGTTCTTGTTTTCTGCTTCCCAAAAGGAAGCGATGTTGGTGAGAAATATGCTGTTTCATCCTCACTGGATATAATGTTGCCTTTCATTTAGGCATTCCTTCGAGGTTTTAAATAAGACAACGTTACTCTTGTGTATTAAAACTGCAATCCTTTAATAAACTCATGTCACACCATAAAGTTTGCAAAACATAACGCTAACATTTAAATGTTTTATTTATTTTTTGTTTTTTTTTCTCATTTAAGCCTCAGTGTCAGCTATGCCGGCTTCGAAGTGCACTGGTTTTTGTTACTATTACATTTTTGGACCGCCCTGGGATTTCAACCCGTGATCTCTCGGTTAGAAAGGCGAGACTATAACCATTAGTCTATGGAGGAGGACCATTAAAATGTTATAGAACAAAATTGTACTACTTAGAGATAGATACATTACATATGCCATTCTATCCCTATCTACTGAAGTGACTACTCTGCTGGCAATGATGCACGACTGTGTGTTGACAGGGACTTACAAGACATCAAAGTTAGCATCACAGTTAATACAACAAATTCCTTTCTTCCAGGCTGAAGTTTAATCATAGAGAACGTTTGGATGGCTGTAGACAGCATTAGTAGATGAACAGAAGCAACAAGAAAGTTATGTTTCATTTTGGGTTACAATTTTGAATCATAGCTTTTAAGCTGTTATATGTTAATAAAATAATTCGACTTGAACATTAAAGAAATTAAGATTAATGAAAAAATATAATGCAATCTTATGTAGCTTATATTGTATCAGTGTATTGCGTTTCCAATGTTTTAACACTCAATGGTTGAGATATTTCTTAGCATTGTCAAATTCTTCTCATATTATTCGTTCTTATATACTCAAGAGTAAGGTGGTAGCGAATATTAATTGTTTACTTAATTAATAATCCTTAACTAGTATTATGTTAATGTATTAAATATTTTGTCTCCGTAGTAAACATTTAATTACTCGAGAAAAATGGTAAAAATTAGTTTTTGGTCTATGTTTACTTTAAAGTCTAGATTAATTTGTAATAATTAATACTTCAAGAAATGCCATATTTATAATTACACTACTTAAACCATGTACAGTGGAGTCCCGCTAATCCGAACACGTGTAATCCGAACAGGTCCAGGAGGAATTATTTATAACGATAATGAACAGTTATAGGAACTAATTACATAAAAAATGAAAATGGGTGCATCATTTCGTACATAAACAAAGGAAACTTTAATTAAATAGACATACTGTACAGTATTTTATTAAGACAAATTGTGTACGGTACAGTACATAAATAATGAAGTTAAATACAGTATCAAATTGAAACTTATAGGTTAAGTATGAGTTAAATTACTGTATTAAGAAGTGAAATCAAACGAAAATTGGACGTACAGTACTGATATTATTATTGAGTACAATATTAATTGTTAAAAGACATAAATTCAGTTATTGTCTTCTGTCACATTAAAGAGAGTCTATTGGATGACGCGTAGTTTCGTACAACTATTGAACGCGTGGACCCGTACAATATCCAGTGCGCTCACATTGCTTAACAATAGAACTGTCACACTAAATACGGTAAATGTGCTTAGTATTCGCAAACACTTTTATTTGTCAAGAAATACAATGCAACAGTCAGAAAACATATTTTAATAAACAATGTTGATAATTCTATAACAAAATAGACCCATTCTCAAGTTTAAAACCGTATTTTTCTGTAATTCTGACTAATCCGAACAATCACATAATCCGAATAGGGCTCGGTCCCAATTAGGTCGGATTAACGGGACTCTACTGTACCTGAATTTGTGCATACACACTTATAACATGAAAGTAAAATAAGTTTTTTTAATTTTAAACGTTTTCAGAAAAATATTATATATATATATATATATATATAATAATAATAATAATATAGTTTTTATATATATATATAATATATATATATTTATATATATATATATAACTTTTTTTGGATAGAGTTAAATTCTTAAAAATATAAAAAACTATTTTTAAGTTTCATAGAAATATGCCTATTGCAATAACACTCTTGAGATTGATAGTCATTGTAATGTATTCAGCATTGAATAAAATTATGATGTACTATATATTTTATAATTACATAATATATATATTACATAATAAAGTACCTTTGTTGCACCAAGTTTTAGAATTCCGTGTTTGACTTTCTAACATACAAAAATCTGTATTTTGAGGATATTATCCTGTGAATACTTTGTTTATTTGTGTCACTGAGTAAATTATTAAAGGACAACTACTTATTAACAAAAATGACAAAAGTCTTTATAAAAAATAATATTTATTGACATACTTTACAAAAGAAATATGTACAATATAACAATAATTACATTTTTGTGTTTCTGCAGTAAACATTATATTTTACAAGTGTAATTTTGAAAGTTATCACTAAGACTTAGAGACTGATTGAAAATAGTCTGATATTTTTTTCTTCTGGTTTGTTTTTTGGCTTTGCCTGGCTGTGCCGGAACTTGACCCCTGCAGAGTTTCACTGGACTGTTCCGTTCTTACCGACTGCTCACTGGAACCAAAGTCTTTTTTAGAGTCATTGAGATTTGTCCAACTACTGCTGAGTCTTTTCAGACACAATTCCTTGTCACTTTTGATACTCAATGTCTTTGCTTCCAAAGGTTTTGTTTCCTCTGTGCATTCTTCTCCATTTTCAATATTGTCCAACGCCTTTTCTATTTCTTCTGAGCTAAGTTTATGATTATTGTTGACTTTGACCGCTTGTTTCTCTGATGGCGACTCCTTTTTGCCTTCTGATTGTCTCATTGTTTCCTTTTTAATTCCACTTCCTCTGCTGCTGTCCAGAACCCTCTGTTTCTTGAAAGCTGGGTGGTTTACCCCCTTGAATGGCACTGGAACTGTAAAAAATAACGGTATTTAAGAGGAGAACGAGTAATGAATTATGATTAATCCTTTATACTCCAACTTTCTGTGAACTTTGTTATTCTTCAGGTGCATTTCATTTTGAGGTAAAAGTATACTTTTCATTAGTTTACTATTAAAAAGTACTTCTCTCTTTTGGAACCCATGAATTTTGTTTATTTTAGAAGAGATATATATTAAACAAACCAAAACAAAAAACTTAAAAAATTATTACTATTATTATTTAAATTGTTTGAAGGAAACAGAATGTTTTTGCTTACTTTAAAGTTAAGTAAGATAAGTCTTGTTTTGTACTGCCTACATTATAACACGCAAACTGAGGCGATGTATACATTTCAAAAACAATATTCATAAGAAAGGAAATAATTATAAAACAAGACATTCTCACACGTAATAGATTTGAAAGGGAAAGTAATTACTAACTTGCTTTCGCTTGCTTGTTTGTATTTAAGTTATAACTGGTGGGAATAAATTATTTTTCAGGGCTTTAAACAATTAAGCTAAAAACATGAATTTGTAAACTAAGTTTCATTAGCAATTTCGCAAGTTTGTGTAAACTGTTGTTATCTTCATCAAGGGAAAAACCATCATTAAGGGAAGAATAAAGAAATAGGAACTAAACTAAGCGTTAGTAAACTTGTATGATAAACAGGTGAACAATGCGTACAGCTCCTTATAAAAGCAACTTGTAGTTGGCTAACCGCTAATACAAGTGAAACAACACTCAAAAGTCAATGCAATGTTTGGACCGGCAGACACACATTGACATAAATCGTTCTTATTTCATTAGCTTTTATAATAAAATAATTATTTTGGTATAATTTTTTTTTTGTTGTTAATAAGAGAACAACGATTTTTATTAATTTATTAAATGTTAATATTTAAAAATTGTATGCTTACATTTAAAAGTAGATATTATTATTGTATAAATTTATAGCTCTATAAAAACCTGAAACAAGTTTACTTGACAAAATTATGCATCATCACATTCTAATATATTTAATGAGAAAGCCTGTGTAATTTTGTTAAAATAATAATGACAATTTACAGATTTATGTATTTATTGGTAAAGTAAGTACAAAACTTACTTTTACTATAAAAACGCAAATGTCATTAGATAAAAAATTGTACTGTATAGTATTATTTTGTTTGAATATAATATGAATGTCAATACAATGCTACTTGTTATAACACGTTTGATATAAAATCAGAAAACAAACTTAGCTTTTCCATTGATCACAATTGAAATAAAATTAAATTTTGGAACTATAAATGTTCAACTTAGGTAACAAAAAACAACACCTACATATTTTCTCTTAAATCAAATAAAGTCTACAATAAATGTCACACTTGTATAAGCTTTAAAAATATAAGTATGTAAGACAAGATTAAACAATAATACTAATACAGTGTAACCTTGTTAAGTTGGACTAGCCGGGACCACGGCCGATATGACATAACGAAAATTAGGGGTTAAACAGAGAAGGTTGAAAAAATATAAGTATGTAAGACAAGATTAAACAATAATACTAATACAGTGTAACCTTGTTAAGTTGGACTAGCCGGGACCACGGCCGATATGACATAACGAAAATTAGGGGTTAAACAGAGAAGGTTGAAAAAATATAAGTATGTAAGACAAGATTAAACAATAATACTAATACAGTGTAACCTTGTTAAGTTGGACTAGCCGGGACCACGGCCGACATGACATAACGAAAATTAGGGGTTAAACAGAGAAGGTTGAAAAAATATAAGTATGTAAGACAAGATTAAACAATAATACTAATACAGTGTAACCTTGTTAAGTTGGACTAGCCGGGACCACGGCCGACATGACATAACGAAAATTAGGGGTTAAACAGAGAAGGTTGAAAAAATATAAGTATGTAAGACAAGATTAAACAATAATACTAATACAGTGTAACCTTGTTAAGTTGGACTAGCCGGGACCACGGCCGATATGACATAACGAAAATTAGGGGTTAAACAGAGAAGGTTGAAAAAATATAAGTATGTAAGACAAGATTAAACAATAATACTAATACAGTGTAACCTTGTTAAGTTGGACTAGCCGGGACCACGGCCGATATGACATAACGAAAATTAGGGGTTAAACAGAGAAGGTTGAAAAAATATAAGTATGTAAGACAAGATTAAACAATAATACTAATACAGTGTAACCTTGTTAAGTTGGACTAGCCGGGACCACGGCCGACATGACATAACGAAAATTAGGGGTTAAACAGAGAAGGTTGAAAAAATATAAGTATGTAAGACAAGATTAAACAATAATACTAATACAGTGTAACCTTGTTAAGTTGGACTAGCCGGGACCACGGCCGACATGACATAACGAAAATTAGGGGTTAAACAGAGAAGGTTGAAAAAATATAAGTATGTAAGACAAGATTAAACAATAATACTAATACAGTGTAACCTTGTTAAGTTGGACTAGCCGGGACCACGGCCGATATGACATAACGAAAATTAGGGGTTAAACAGAGAAGGTTGAAAAAAATATAAGTATGTAAGACAAGATTAAACAATAATACTAATACAGTGTAACCTTGTTAAGTTGGACTAGCCGGGACCACGGCCGACATCCTACATGACATAACGAAAATTAGGGGTTAAACAGAGAAGGTTGAAAAAAATATAAGTATGTAAGACAAGATTAAACAATAATACTAATACAGTGTAACCTTGTTAAGTTGGACTAGCCGGGACCACGGCCGATATGACATAACGAAAATTAGGGGTTAAACAGAGAAGGTTGAAAAAATAAAGAACAACATATACAAATAATACAATATTTGTTTATTGTGGAGAAAACATGCAAAATAAACATCACAATAAAGTATAATGCACTATATACAGTTTAATTTTTCTGAAAGAATTTCTTTTATTTGAGTTGCGTCAGCTTCGGATACCGTTTCAAAGCCGTGCAGTTTCGCATCTGTTCCAAAATGAGAAGCTCGACCGGTGTTGTCTCTTCTTGTTGTTTAAAATAAACCATTAACTCACCCAAATGAGATGCTGCTTCTGCTTGGCTTATAACTGAGATATTTTCAGTGTTTCTTCGTCAGTATTCTCCTTGCTATTGGCATCTTTGTCGCAATACATGTAATTATTGAATGTACAAGCCGTTTATGGATAAAAATATCCATCCCACAATCTGCAGTCTGGGCGGACGACAAAAAGCTAATTAAAAATTTTCTTCAACTGATCCGGGTTACCTAGAGATACGAGGGGTCCGACTTAACGAGGTTGCACTGTAGCTGCAAGTGGCTATCATGTAAACCCAAACGCCACTGCCTTATGAATAATGGAACTATATTAAACATCAAAAGTACTATAAAAATTGCATAAACATAACAAATTATGTTACAATCTAGAAGCAAAATATATAGTTCTGCACAAATCAGCACTAATTTTATTGATATTAGTAAATAAATGGATGTGTACTGTTTGAAAATGTTGAACCTAAATAAAGGCTCTTGGCGCTTGACGTCCAACCTTAACCAAGCCTATATATAGGCTCTTGGCGCTTGACGTCCAACCTTAACCAAGCCTATAATAGGCTCTTGGTGCAAAAAGGGTTAAATGACAATTTATTGTCAGAAACGTAAAATATTTACTTTATTTGGTAATAAGCATACAGTATTTAAAAAAACATCTCAAATGGCTAGATTACTGAATTAGACTATATCGGCAGAAATAGATTCAAATGGAAACTAGGTTATTAATGGAGTAATAATTGATCTTATACAAATCAGATCAAATTTATCTGCAACAAATTCAACTTAAGAACAAGTTTGATAATTCTTACATCAATATTTTTACTATCAATACAGAAATCAATAGGTTACCTGAGCCGTTTGTCACTGTACTATAGATGTGATCGTACAGGCTGTGACGATACAGTGCTGGAATATAGCTGGTAATTATCTTCCATAGGTCACCTGTTGAAAGATATAAGATTATAAATTATAACTTTATTAGATGGTGTTATTACTTATCAGCTGACATTAAGTTGGTCAGTGGATTGAGAATAACTGCCTGAGCAACATGTTTTAGTAATCACATATGATCAACATTGGAGCTTTGAAAGCCTGTGAGAAGAGCCCTATAGTCGGATGTATTTCAAATCCACAAAAGGCAAATTTAGAGTGTAAAAGAATTTTTTATTCGTGCCAAATATGTATATAACATAATATTTTTAGATACTTAAAATTATCATACAGAAAACCAATAAATTCTTGTTTTAATAAAAATTCTTATGTGGTTTAAATCAAAACTTATTATACAGTGAGTTGTCACTTAAAAATTAAAATTTATGGAAGAACGATAAACATTTGCATCCCAGAATGACTTGAAATATTAAGTTAATACTGCAAAGTAACGTGTCAATAAATTTCAAAGTTTAAATAGGCCATCTCTAGGCCAGCCAGTCCCTCAGCTCAGTGTTCCCGAAGGTGAAATAGGCCATATCTCGGCCTGTCACAGCCGCTGCCATCAGCTGTAGCAAGTTTTTGAGGTTGGCATCACCCCTGTACGCTCCACAGTCCCAGTACTTACCTACAGTGACCTGATGTTTGACAAGGAAGCTGTGCATGTCTGCCAGCCTGTCCCTCAGCTTAGTGTTCCCGAAGGTGAAATAGGCCACATCTCGGCCTGTCACAGCCGTTGCCATCAGCTGTAGCAGGTTTTGAGGTTGGCATCACCCCTGTACGCTCCACAGTCCCAGTACTTACCTACAGTGACCTGATGTTTGACAAGGAAGCTGTGCATGTCTGCCAGCCTGTCCCTCAGCTTAGTGTTCCCGAAGGTGAAATAGGCCACATCTCGGCCTGTCACAGCCGTTGCCATCAGCTGTAGCAAGGTTTTGAGGTTGGCATCACCCCTGTACGCTCCACAGTCCCAGTACTTACCTACAGTGACCTGATGTTTGACAAGGAAGCTGTGCATGTCTGCCAGCTTGTCCCTCAGCTCAGTGTTCCCGAAGGTGAAATAGGCCATATCTCGGCCTGTCACAGCCGCTGCCATCAGCTGTAGCAAGGTTTTGAGGTTGGCATCACCCCTGTACGCTCCACAGTCCCAGTACTTACCTACAGTGACCTGATGTTTGACAAGGAAGCTGTGCATGTCTGCCAGCCTGTCCCTCAGCTTAGTGTTCCCGAAGGTGAAATAGGCCATATCTCGGCCTGTCACAGCCGCTGCCATCAGCTGTAGCAAGGTTTTGAGGTTGGCATCACCCCTGTACGCTCCACAGTCCCAGTACTTACCTACAGTGACCTGATGTTTGACAAGGAAGCTGTGCATGTCTGCCAGGTTGTCCCTCAGCTCAGTGTTCCCGAAGGTGAAATAGGCCATATCTCGGCCTGTCACAGCCGCTGCCATCAGCTGTAGCAAGGTTTTGAGGTTGGCATCACCCCTGTACGCTCCACAGCCCCAGTTCCCGGTTGCTATGCTCTCCCAACTTCCACTGGCTACACCCCAAGAGAAACCTGCGTATGCCTGTTCAACACCAATAAGCCTAGTGAAGAATTTATTCTTATAACTACAATTGTATACAATACACTTAAGGAATATATTCTTTTTAACCAAAAATACCTACAAACAAAATATAACAATTAAAAAAAATTATTGGAATGTTTTTAATTTTCTTAGAGGAATATTTTTAAAGGTACATCTATTGTATGTTATCGCTCTTAAAATAGCAGCAAACCAATAAATTTTGCGATATTGAACTAGTTCCGATGCTCACTGTATGGATCTTGTATTTATACCTTTTACATATACAATTTTTTAGGGAAGTTCAAGAAAACTGCATCTAATAAAAGATGAATGTATAAGTGACTGGTACTTTGGTATTATCCAAAGGCTATAATTTCTTTAAAAATATTTGTTACCGAGGACCTACAAAGTACATTACTAAGAACACTATTTGACTTACTGTGAAAATTACATGTCATTTTGACCATCAGTTCTTGTTTTATACCTGCCGAAAGGAAGCGATGGCGGTGAAAAGGTCACTCATACCCTCTCTTATTTGTCATTATAAATATAAAAAGTTTACATTTTCGTCTTTGCTACATTTACAAGCACTCACGTGATCACTCGTAATGGTTATCTTCAACTTCGATACTACTAGAAACACATTTATTATAATCTAATCTAAACCTACTTATATCGCATGATAAGAAAAGTAAATAGGGACTGAATGGCCTCCTTCGCTCCGACAGTGCTACCTTTTGAGAGGCACAAAAAGGTTCAATCGTCATAACAACATGTTATTTGTACAGCAAGGCACATAAAGTCTGCTATTTCTAATAATGTAGTTTTTTATGTTCCCCAATAAGAAAAACTGTTCTAAGAATAATGACCTCCAGATAATACCGAAGTACCTACTGATTAAATCGCTGAGACAACTAACTAAAAATTTTCACCCAGCAGGTATCACTTCTGGGTGGTTTATACCTTCAAGTTGAACATACCACTGGGCACAGCAAAAACCGATGTGTCACTTAAATCTGGGTAACCTTATGGATGTCCAGGAGTGGCACATCACTAACCGCAAATGTCGAGATTCTGGGGTGCAAGGTTAATTTGATAGGTCTAGTCTACTACGGGAGATAACTGTTGGAGTTGGATGGGGTTCGTTCCCTATCTATCGGAGGTTCTTGCTACCCTGAACAAGGGTGTGCCACCCCCTGCTTACTTTGACTCAGGGTCTAGTAACAAGGGCTGAGCCATTTCTTTGATTTCAGCGCTGGGCGTAGGGTACCTCCACGGCAGGCGGAGTGGTGGGAGGGGGTGCTGTGACGTCGCTGGCTGATCAGGCCAGATACCGCCACCACGCCTGCACCGCGTTGCAACTTGCAGGGACTGGCCGTGTTGGCGTTGAACATGTGTTACATTGGCGCACTGTCGTTTACAAGCTGCTGCACATGCCGAAAGTGATTTTAATAGAATTAATAGAAGGAATCGCACCACTTGTGATGCGGTTCGTGCCTTTCTTCAGGCTTGTCTGGATGGCATGGAGAAGAGGCTTTGTGTGGAATCAAGGTTCTTTGACCTTTCAAAGGCCTTTGACACTGTGCAGCATAAATCACTGTTGGTTAAGCTTAAACATATGGGTTTTGATCAGATGTCTTTGCCTTTCATTGAGTCCTATCTTAGTAACAGAACTCAGTGTGTGTTTTTTAATGGGTCATTATCTAGTTTTAGGGATGTTGTTAATGGTGTTCCGCAAGGATCTATTTTAGGACCACTTTTTGTTTATCATATATATTAATGATCTGCCAGCTATTTTAGATGATGATAATACACAGTGTCACTTGTATGCTGATGATATTTGCCTAAATGTTACTTGTGAAGACAAAATCACTGATATTTTTAATTTTAAGATTGGTTTACTCTCGGATTGGTGCAATGTTAATAGTCTGTCTTTAAATTTAGAAAAGACACAAGATTTAGCAATGTCTTTAAATAGATGTAAAGAGATTCAGTCTGTTAAGTTTCTTGGTGTTCTGTTGCAATCTGATTTAAAATGGTTCTCTCACATTAATTATATTTTACCCAGGATCACTAGAGGTATCTTTATGTTAAAGAAAATTAAATTACACAGTTTCTAATGATGTTCTTTCTTCTAATTTATTATAGTTATATACATTCTTTTTTAATGTATGGTGGCATCTTTTGGGCCAACTGCTCTTACTCTCATTGTCTGTTTTGTCTTGCAAAAGCAGGCAGTTCGATTGATTTGTAAAGCTCCAAACTAGATCCCATTGTAAGAATTTATTTATTAAGTTACAAATTATGACAATTCCATGTATCTACATTTATCAGTGCCTTATTTATGTGAAACAGAAACATACATCTTTTCAAATCTAATAGTGATTACCACAGTTATGAAAACTAGAAATAGGCAGGAACTAAGAAATGATTTAGTATCCTACAGTACAACACAAAATAGCTTTAAATATACTGCCATTAAGTTATATAATCATCTGCCATTATACTTTAAAAATCTACCATCGAAAAGTTTTAAATGCTGTATTAAAAGATTGTTAACAGACAATAGTTTTTTATAGTGTTGATGAATTTTATGCTATAATTAGTTAATGATTATTTTATTGTATTTTTGACTCTGCCTGTACAATTATGTAATGATTGTTTTCTTGGCAATAAAGAAATGAGAAATGAAATGAAATAATTGAGGTTGATCCTCAGTGATTTGATGTGGATTTAGTTTATGCAGTGTCAAAATGAATTGCTGTGCTGTGGCTACTTGTCCAAATAACTCTAAAAAGACTAAAGGAAGTGAACAGCGAGTAGTGTACCATAAGTTTCCTAAAGACAGTGAGACTTGTTAAAATTTGGTTATCAAAGTGTAAAAGAGGAGACGCGGTAAATTGTAAGTATGCCTATGTGTGTAGTGATCATTTTTGCACCATCTGACTACATTGATGACATGAAAAAATCGCTTATTTAGGGCTGCCTCAGAAATTCACCAGATGAACTCGCCGTACAGTCGTATATTGCTCTGGAAATGGCTTCTTACCAATACTGCCATGAGAACGATCTTGCCGTGAATGTTTCCAAAACCAAGCAGCTGGCTTTCGGGAGAAGAGGGGTCTTGGTTCAAACTGTGCCTGGTGTGTCTTTGGAAGAATACTCTGCATTTCTTGGAGTAATTATAGACAGCCAAATCTCTTGGTCTCGGCATATAGATGCCTTAACAGCTAAACTCAGCTCCTGTATATATGTTCTAAAGCGCATCAGACAATCAGGTAGTTCTAGAGACTGCTATAATCGCCTATTAAGCGCTCTTTCAGTCACACCTGCAATATGGGCTGGCTGTTTGGGGAGCATCAACAGCAACAAACACAAAAACGCATCTTAGTATTGCAGAAAAAGAGCAGTGAGAATACTGGCTGGTATAAAACTCTACAGACTCATGCAAAGAAGTTTTTTGCGACATTAAAAATAATGACTGTCATCTCCCTCTATATAAAAGAAGTAGTATTGTATTTGATGCAGGAACCCTCCCACAAGGCTCAAATATCCACAGCTACAACACCAGATATGCCACACACTACACAATGCCTCGCCATCACCTCACACTGTACGAGAAGACACCACCAGCGTATATGGGAAGAAAACTCCACAACCTCCTGCCAAATGAGCTCAGGACCCTAACGGGAACAAGACTGAAGACTGCTCTGACAGCATGGCTGAGATCGACAAACCTTTATACGCTGGAAGAGTTCCTGCAATGGAAGAAACTGAAAACTGTCCATTCTCTTCTTCTTTTCATTTTTAAAATGTTGACACCCATTGTATTTCTTGACGAAACTGCAAATAAAGAAAATGTCTATGTCTATGTCTATTGTTATTAAAGCCCTTTGGTTGTTCCGTCAATAAAAATTTCCCACTATCAGTAATGACGATGACGATGTACGCAATGAACGGATAGAAAAAACGACGTTGTAAAAACACAAATTGAACAATTAGACAGTTTAAGTCCAAAAAAAACCTCGATTTGAGCTGTGAACAGACCGATTAGACGAAAGTAACCTCGTACAACCGAGTTCTGTTTGCGAAAAAAATGCGAGAATCTGTTAGAAGAAAAACAAACAATCTGAAATCTTCCATTGATGTTTTAGAACAAAAACTAACTAATCTGAGAAGAGAGCATGATATATTGTATAAATCCATTGCGAAAAAAAGGAAAATGCATTCTAAAACCTTAAGAAGGCGTGCAAAATAACTGTCAAAAACCCTGAGGACAAACTAATGTTTGTAAGCAAGCCATACACGTGTATGCCAGAGTGAGAAACTTTTATTAGATTAAGGAACGTTAAATGGTAACTTTAGAATGCAAGAGGAAACGGCTTAAAAAAGCTAAGAAGTGGATTCAATCAAAAAAAGACTGAAGAACAGTTGTTGAACTAGATAAATGAGTGCTGTAACTATTAAGTGGTATCAATCTATTAACATGCATAATTGTAGTTTTAGGTATTGACGTCTTAAACAAAACAGTAAACAAATAATGCTGTAAAATGAACGAACTAAATTTTATTTGGACTTGCAATCTTTTTGTCGTTGGTTCTACTAGACATTTACATTGCCTAAGGTAAGTCACAAAATATTTACAAACATATCCATAAAATTATTTAAACAGTTATTAACCAATAAGATGTGTGCAAATTGAAAAAATGTAGATTCAACGGATATTATTATTTCTTTCTAAAAACTATTCTATTATTCATTTGTATAGAAAAGCCTAGGGAATATTAATAATATTTTATTCCAATTCTTCCAATGAAACTTATAGATAAACTAATTTACTACAACTTTGTCACTAAAAGTTTGTTTTAACCAAAAAAATAACGCTTATAAACTTTCAATGTATTGCATTTCGGAGTTCAAACACGTCTTTTTGTGGTTGTACAATTTTCAAATCGATATAAACTGAAATATATTTATACTGCTAGTTTTTCAGCAGATCACACAGTTTTAAGAATATATAAGGATGTCCTTAATTATATTATTCTACTGATGTGTAATAGCGTGTAAACCATAACGCTCCCATAGTGGCAAGCGGGTAGACGCGGGCAGACGTCAGGTTCGTGACATATGCGGTCACGTGACCAGGGGGTCACGCCGGCAGGCAAAATGGTGCAGCCCTTGATACTAGGCCCTGACTTTGACTGAAGAGGCTGGTTCAGAGCTGGCCTCCCCTTCTTCCGGGGGACATGACTTTGAGATTAGTGCCCTAATTCTTCCTCATGGATCTCGATAGGAGGCGGCCCCCCCCCCCTCCCAACCTTACACATTCTGAATATCTTATCACTCCAGAAGAAGCGCTAAGCAAAAAACCGATGTGTTACTCCTAAACATGTTCAGGAACCACACATCACTAAGAAAACTTCAAGATATTGGGGTTGATTAAGTTTAAGTTTATGAAAAAAAGTCTATCTACTTCAGGTTTATTTAAACAGAGAGTCTGAAACATTATAAAAAGAACAATTACATATTATAGTACTAGTTGCTATTATAGTTTAACCCTTCCCACGCCGTAGATGGATATATTAGAATGGTAAACTTTGACCAAAACACAAAATATAGTCATATCCAATATTATATTTATGTCACTTGGAGAGCTTTTTAGTTCAAAATAGACCTTCAATATGCCCAGTGTACGCTCAGTGCTTATCTTGCGGTTGACAAGGAAGTATTTATCAATGACTTTCACTCTACAGCAGGGGGAGGGAGGGGAGCACCCTTTGTCTAACTCCAACCACCTGCTCGTCATTTCTGCATTTCCTACAGAACCATCACCAAACATATCTGTGGCGTGTATTATTGCTTTCTCGGTTGTCACGAGTGCGTGTCTGCTACGTATCTCAATATTATTCTTCATTTTGTGGTGTTGTGATTAGTTTGAAATACTTATTTTCAGTTTAATTACATTTTACAATGAAATTGATATTTATTTGAATTAAACAGTTTTGTAAATAGTTGTTTTTTATTTTTAGCAAAAGATATGCTAATTGTAAGTAAAATGCTCTGTTGTATACTGTTTTTGCTTTTACCTTTTATAACTTAGTTATAACAACAATTATCTTTGAACTTTAGGAAACAAAACCTTGTTTCCTTGTCTTGTCGTTATAGTAAAGTTAAGGAAATTATTAGTGGCGCGCAAAGGGTTAATACAAAATTATAGGAATAAATATTGTACTAAATAAAAGTTACATCTTATTTGAAGAATTACTTATCACTTTTTTGTGTTGTGACAAAATTTGAATAGGCTAAGGATAAATCAATAGAAAACAATATATTTAAAGTTCCAAGAAATTTATATTACAGGGCACAAATTCAAATAAAAGATCTATTATTTGCCAAATTATAATTTCACCTAAGGCTATACCTTGTTAAGTTCTCTGCTGATATGTGCCTCGGAGTATTGTGTCTTGGCACTCGGAAAACGAGATGCGTCAATGGCGAGCACCGTACACAGACGACGTCCACCACTGTCCCGAGGAGTAGAGTCCTCCACATTACCGGTCCACTCAAACGTGTTAGAGTATCCTTGGTACGTGCTGAACCTCTCGCAGCCTAAAACCACACAATACTTAACTCAATTTGTAATATATGTTACAAAGTACTGTAAAATGTAATGGAAGTACTAGCAGGTCCTGGGATATCTAAACATTTGGAACAGAAGAGTTTAGAAATTATCCTCACATGTAACATTCGTGGCATTATATTGGTATAAGTAAGAAGTGAAATGATTATTTATTAACCCTTCTCATGCCGTAGACGGATATATTAGAATGGTAGAACTGACCAAAACGCCAAATACAGTTATATCCGATATTATAGATTATTTCTCCTGGAGTATTTTTAATTCACAAAAGGGTCTTTGAAATGCCCAGTGCAAGCTCTGTGCTTATCATGGTTGCCAAGGAAGTATTTATAAACGACCTTCACTCTGTGGCAGGGGGAGGGGAGCGCCCTTTGTCTAACTCTGACAGCCTGCTTGTCAGTTCTGCGTCTCCTAGAGAGCCATAACCAAACATATCTGTGGTGTGTATTACTGCTTTCTGCTACTACATATCCCGTTATTATTCTTCATCATGTGGTAGTGTTGTGATTAGTTTGAAATATTTATCTTGTTTTATAGTAAAATGAAATTCTATTTTTTTTTTTTTTTTTGTAAATAGGTCTTCTTTATTTTTATCAATAAATACGCTAATTTTAAGTCAAATTCCTTTTTGTACTTTTTTGCTTTTATCTTTTATAATTTAGTTATAATAAAAATTACCTTTGAACTTAAAGAAAGAAAGTTTTTTACTTGTCTAGGCGTTATAGGAAAGTTAGTTGATATATTAGAGGTGTGCAAAGGGTTAAACGTATTGAGAGAAAGGAAAACTTGCTCTTTCAGTTTAAGGTGCTACCTTAATGATCACCGTGTAAAAGTAGATTAACATATAATTCTGAATTATCTGCACTAACCGCTGATAATTATGGCTTCGGTGTCGTCCAGAACTTCTGCGAAGAGACGAGCGAGAAGCAATTCTGGACAGATGACAAAGCGAATCTCCTCTTGGACACAGCCTCGTCCTAACACACCTCCTCCTATAAACCTGTAAATATAAATGCTCTCCAATGATTTCTAATAACATAACTGTATCGATCGTAACTGTAAATACGTTTGGGCCAAGTACGTTAGCACTTGTTATGTTTTTCTCTCATTTTTATCACATTAGCTACTGATCACGATACACATGGATTGGAAAGAACACACTGAAGTGATATTTTTTGTAAAGGCAAGCCAATGTCTCATTTTTAATGTTCTACATGCGGTAGTGTGATTATTATAGTTCTTTCTAATGGCAAGCAACATTGTGTTAGTAACGCATTGCTGACTAACGTTTTCCATGTTAGTCTAATTAAGTGTTTGTGACACATGCTCTTGGCATTAAACTTTTCTTCTTTTATGGATTAACTAAGTAAGTACAATTATGTGATTATAAAAATAATGTGAAAGATAATTCAACATTTTATCTTTAACAAAATACTTTTAAAATAATAGTAAATGTTATTAAAACATTACTTTTCCAGTATGGTTTATCTTTGTAGAGTCGCCTTTCAAAACCAAAGACTCCACAAAGGTTTGGAAAGGCCTCGTCCAAAAAATAGGCTATATTGGAAAAGTATTGTTTTAATAACATTTACTACTATTTAAAATTTTTTTCCAATTGCTCCAAGAGTCTACAAAATACTTTTAGTAAAATTTACCAATGTATTTCCAATTAACAGTAGATGATATACGTAGTACCTTGTTGTAGCAAAAAACATGCTATAGAGCAACGTCACACATATATGACAAATAAGTTTATCTAAATCATTATTAGGGTAATTGGAACTTGGACATACAAGAACTGTTTGGAAAGTATCCCATATTTGAAGATTACTCCTTATCTTCTGCAGCTATCGTTATATTTAGTATGCATGATTTCTGTACCCTACTGCTGCACCAAGAATAGCTCAGTCAGCTTAAGTAAGTCAGCTGCCAATCAGTGTACAGTGTGTGTGTTTCTCAAGCCTTGCTCGTAGTTTTTCCTTCCGAAACGACGGAACATGAATATTAGCGAATTTCCATTCAGTTTTGTTTCAAAATCTGGAAAAACGTGTGCGAAGTCAACTCAAATGATCAACAAGCCCTCCAACTTTCAGAGAGTGACTACGTTACTGACTTAGGCTATTCTTCAATGAGATCTAAAAAGAAAAAGCCAATTCTTAGCCACACTAACCTATTGGCAAAATCCACCTGAAGCATGTTGGTACCCTCGTCCTCTATCGTGCCAGTACTCGAGACGTACATGTTGGGCAGTCTGTTGGTAGCCTTGCTCCAGTCTGGCAGCTCCCCCGGTGGGACGTAGTGTCGTGAATACGTCACAACGCCTTCGGGCACTAAAAGCCGACAAGATTATAGGCCTTTCTGAACCTCTGGGAGCCCACTGACAAAATTTCAAATCTACAGCCAGTTTCTATGAAAAAGGCGAGAGAATTGTACAACAGCTGAAATCTCACCTTTTGTGGTAACTCTCCTGAAGTAGTTTATTAAACATTTCAGTTTTTCATGGAGAGACGGAAGTCTACCTTTATCCTCTACGTAATCACCCGTGAACAGTCTGCACAAAATAAGTACATGTACATTCTATTAGTCATATATTAAATTTAATGTAATGAAGTTCAGTTAATCTTTCGTTATTTAAGTTAAATTATGTTATTAAATCCACATTACAGGATTATTTTTATATTAGAATAATGAATTGTGAACTAAAACCTTTTTTAAAACATTTTATTTCCAGACACGTGATGGCAAAATTTTAATAAAAGGTTTAAAGAACATATACAAGCTTTGAAAACAAATAACATGTCACAATAAAATCAAATTTCACTGAACATTTATTAGAAACTGACCATAACTACACAAATATTGAGAAGAACATGGAAATTTTGGTTATCAAAAGGAAAGGAGAAATATTAAACACAAAAGAAGACTTAAATATCTATCTAAATTGTAACAAAGATCCTCACATTTTAAATAACAATCTAAAAAATACAGTAAGACAAACCCAATGTTTGAAAAAAATTAAAATATTAAATACACAGAATACTAATCATAATTATTGCAACTGTGTCATAAATGTAAAATCTGTTTAAATGGTCCAAATGTTTATATATATAGTTGTTTATTGTTTATTATTTATTTAGAGGTTAATGTTCACACTGATGATGGTTTAATACTAAAATATGTGTACGGAAATAAAATGTTAAAAAAAGTTTTAGTTGACCATTCATTATTCTAATTAAGTAAATTAATACTTGCAATACTTAACACACGCTTGACGTTGGATGACGTCATTTATGTACACCATATAAAGCTAGCTAATAAATAAAGTTTATCTTACTCTGATATGAAAATAAAGACATAAACAAAGAACAGATTTTTAATTAAAACTTTACTGTGTGTTGACCTACCTATAACATCAAGTGTTTTATTCTAAAGAATGTACGACATTAGGTTTTCTGATCAATCCACACATTTTGCCTTACTAAATCTAGTTATTAGATTTAATGTGGCAATGTAGATGCTAATCGAAATGGGAGTTTTCAAAAATTCAACAAGTATATTAATTTAAATCAAATTCGTATTTCATTTCAAAAAATTATAAAACCAATGAACACCTATGAGGGAAGCTGTTTATTGTTGGTGATAAAATTGCCAATAGTTTAATTAACATTGATTATTACTTATATTAGGTAGATGTTTGGTTTTATACTCAATAATTTTGTGAAATGGCAACAAAAAATGTAATTACCGACCTAAAAAGGTGAATATTTTGGTTTAGAATATAATTTAAATTTCATTAATGTATCACAACCTGTAAAAATACCATCAATACTAAAAGAAGAGCAATCCGTTCCGTTGCCTACCTATTGAAATTGATGCTGGGATAAGTACTATACTCAGAATCCTTCTTGCCGGTGTTTCTACGAGGGAATGTGCAGAGAAAGGCGTTGGCCAGCAGACAGCTGATCTGCTGCTGAGTAAGACTGATCGAGTGTGTGACGTGCTGCTTCAGCAGAGGCACCCCCTGGGTCAGCAGTGTCGGCAGGCTGAGTGCCAACTCCACTACCTTCGGCAACACCTTTGCGAAGAAATACTCTGTCTCCACTTCCTCCAGAGCCTGTAAGAATTAATCTATTCTAAATTCCAAATACTGATGTGTCAGTTTCCGAGATCGTTTCTTAGATCCTGAGATAACAGATGAGTAATTGAGAGTATCGAGGGAAAGCTCTATGTGAATAGCACACAAGTTCATGCCAACTTAAGTTATGTTTTTACCACAACCATTTTTTCCATCCCAAATACTCATGCACTGGTTATGCCAATCATTTTCAAATAACACAGCAGTAAATTATTTGTTACCTCCCATGTTCGTTTGCTCCCATGTATTTTACAAAATAATTAAGGTTGAGATTTAAATAATAAACGTTCAGTTTATTATTTAAAAAGTTAGTAAATAATATAATTAAAGAGTTATTAAATAATAACGTACCTATTATTTAAAAAGTTAGTAAATAATATAATTAAAGAGTTATTACATAATAACGTACCTATTATTTAAAAAGTTAGTAAATAATATAATTAAAGAGTTATTAAATAATAACGTACCTAGTCCAGTTTGTAGTTTTTTATACTTATTCTGTATCAGAGGTAATCCACTGTTAAATATCTTTATCAATGGCAGTAAACATAATTCAACAAGATTAATTAAGACTAAAGTTAGAGTTAGTTAACTGCACAGATCACAGTCTAGATACAATAAGAACAAAGATTCAGATAAAGACTGTAGAGCTGGTTGTTCTCAGCAGTACAAGGTTATATTTTGTTCTAAATTAGCATTTTACATTTTTATACAATCAACTGAATTTCATTTGGGTTCATTTTATTTATGTAAATGTTGTCAGTTTTTTTACTTTGTATTCAATTTCTAGACATTTTTCTTGAAAGTTCTTGTAATGTTCACGAAACCAATAATAATGGTACCGTACATTAACCGCTTCCCGGATTATCCCGAGCTAACTCGTGCAACAAATAAATGTGCCGTTCTAATTTGGATTGGCCCGTATTAACTTGCTCAGTAGTTATTTGAATGAGTTCCACGCATGCAGCAGCACTTTACGGGCGCTCTAATAGTTTGTAGAGGAATCGGTAGATCGCGTTAGCGTCGTCCCTTCCTCATTCATTGCGCTGCCATTTTAGCTGTGTTTCACAATATTTTCTGTGTTTATTTTCAAGTAAATTTGAATGGTGTATTAGACCACAAGCGATGAAAAGCTTGTTAGTGATTTTGAAACAATCAGATGAGAGTAATGTGGAAAGTGAATCTGACACACACGACTTGTCTTCTTCCAGTGAATCGGATGACGACAGCCTCTCCGCAGCCAGACAGTGGACTGAAGTCAATCCAGAAACGTGTGGTTGCCAACTCACCTTGCTTCCCTTTCCAGGGCAATTCAGGTATTTCTTTAAATTTGAGGACAATGGCAGTGTATTGGCAGTACTTTGAATATACTTTTTCGATGATGATATTGTTGGTATGATCTGTACTGAAGACAAGCAGATATGCCATAGAGTACATACGTACTCACAGGAGGGCAAAACCCTTTCCTGAGGTAGGCCCTAATGAGGTAAAAGTATTTTTAGCTGTACTTTATCCTACAAGGTGTTGTAAAGAAGCCTGAACTCGAGCAATATTGGTCAAAGAAACCAATGCTGGTAACTCAATTCTTCCCATAGACTATGAATTACAGGCGCTTCAAACAAATCAAACAATTTCTGCATTTTTCAAATAATGCAGAATATGATGAAGCATCTCACCAATGTCCAAAACTTAAACAGAATTTGGCCATTGTTGACAAAGCTAGTTTTAAAAGTTTAAAAAATGGCCTAGTCCCAGACCGTGACGTAACAATTGATGAGAGTTTGCTGCTTTACAAGTGGCACCTGGGCTGAAAGCAATACATTCCACTAAAGCGGGCACGCTTTGGAATCAAAAGCTTTATGCTATGTGAGTCTAAAAATGGTTATGTGTGGAACTGCATAATTTATACAGGCCAAGGGACTGTGCTAGGTTTTGTTGATGAGAAAAATGCCTGTATCCACCAGAGTGGTTCTTACCTTAATGGAAGACCTTTTATGGAAAACGTTACTGCCTCACATGTGATAATTTTTACAGCTCTCCTCAACTTGCAGATATTCTTATCACCAAGAAAACAGATATGTATGGAACAGTAAGGCTGGATCGAAAGGAAATTCCTAGTAAGTTGAACAAAAAAAGAACTGAAGAAAAATAAACTGAAAAAAGGAGAAATTTTATGGTTTCAAAGAGGTAAGGTGACTGTGATTGCATGGAAAGACAAGAAAATTGTGTCACTTATATCGACCATTCATTCAACAAAAATGATTTGACGTTGAGAAGAATGGTAAAATAAGGAGGCGAACCAGAGTGTGTTGTAGCTTACAACGACACAATGGGTGGTGTTGATCGGGTGGATCAGCACCTCTCTGACTAATCAACACCAAGAAAGAGAGGCAAAAAGTATTATAAAAAAATATTTCTGCATCTTATTGATCTGGCCCTATGGAATTCTCTTGTTAACTGTACAAAAAGTCAGATGGCTCTCTGAGTCCACTGCTCTATCGCCTTGCTGTAGTTGAAAAATTGATAAGAGACCTACCATTACTCGGACCAAATTCGGAAGGCCAAGCAACAGTATGACTCCATTGAGACTTTCTGGGAGAGTACCTACCTGCTACGGAGAAAAAAAAGCCAATCCTACCCGCCTGTGTTCTGTATGTAGCAGAGTACGTGATGCTAATGGCAAGAAAATACGATGGGAAATCACGCTACTATTGGCCTGACTGTGATGTTGCTTTGTGTGTTTCTCCCTGTTTTCGAGTGTACCACACTGTGTCAGACATACAAGTTCAAAGAATAAACTAAAACTTTATTCATGATGTAAGTAATAAATTGGAAATATGTTTTCTTTTATAAGTTAGATTTTACGTTTATGAAGAAACTCTTTTATTTTCATTATAAGTAGGTCATTTTCAATCTAAGATACTGCCTAGTTGCTATTCATAATAACTCATATCTTTGGCCATGTAGTTCAATCTAAAATTTGATACTTTAATAGTTTGTATTACATAAAACTCTTACTTCCATCAGTTAAATGGTCACTGCAACTTTCAAAGCCTACATACTAAGTTTACATAACAACCGTATTTGTATTGTATGTTGTAAATTTTATATTCAATACATTCATTTATTCTCTAACAGAATTTCATTATATTCCTTTAGTATAGTTCATTAGATATATCATGAATATAACAACATAATATTTGAGATATAATTTATAATAAAAATGTGAGTATGTTTGCGTGTGCAAAACATTAATTTTATTTATAATATATATACATATACATACATCCGAGTATACTCGGGTTAAATCTTGTATATAGTTTTTAAAATTAAAAAAAGACATGAAATATGCATGAAAAAAATTTTTAATCAATATAAATAGTTTTCACTTGGACCTAAATATGACCAACTTGGGCAAATAAAGTAGACCGGGAAGCGGTTAAATCATCTCCAACTTCAATTTCAGGCTCTCTAATGTACTTCATGACACGGTTGAGTTTCTAACACATCATTTATTAGTTGCTGACAGAGACAACATTTTAATGTAGCTCTGTATATATAAATTAATCTTAATTGACACGTGAGATCCTGTTACCTTAATCACGGTAATTATTATTTTGAACTGAAGACAAACATTATTTGTTAGGTTAATGTTTTCGTTACGAATTCTGTTAATATCGTTGACATAAATGTGCCTACAACCAGATCTCACAGATGCTTTCACATTTCTCACAATTGTTTACTAAAAAATAAATTCAGGCAATGGAAATTCCAATAAAATATTCTGTTCTGTACAGCTCCAGGAAATCACTCAGAATAAATTCAACATTTTTTAACTGTAATAGATGTCATGGTATTATCAGTGGTATCAGTTAAATTTTACTAGTTACTGCAAACCTATTTTCTGTGTAGCTACAAGCACATCTGGCAAAGACTGGATGTAACTAGTCCATTCTATAGTAATAGTGGGAGAAGGACGTAAATGACAAGAGCTGCTAATTCAATACAACTTAATCAATAATCTTAATTTTTTAATTAAACCAGGATTAAAGCTACAATCGCATTTGTCGCATTTTGTCGACATTCGTAAAAGGCTAAGTATAACCAATTTAAGCATCTAATAGAAAGGAATTAATTCCAATGAGGTTTAAACATTGTTGTTCACAAAACAAAAAATAAGGCAACAGATTTAATGAGGTTAGTACTCAAGCTAGGGAGGGCGTAACTAGATTTATAAAAATAAACAGATTTTAAAAGTAACTTGTTTTATAAAAATTCACTATAATATTTTATTTTATTTCATTTTGTATTTTATATTGAGAGAAGACTTTTAATTTTTTATTTTTATTTTGATAATAAATTAAAAATATTATTTTGTAACTCAAATGTTTTCAATCAAACCTCATAAAGAATAACTCATCTTTTATTATTGAGGTTCTAAATATTTTAACAACAATATTTGTATTCAAATATATATTGTTTATAAAGGCTAAAGTATTAGAGAACTTCAGATTGTGTTTTTATCAGTATTATTGGAATAGCCACTAAAAACCAACACTATTAATAAGTGCTACAGGATAAATATTTTTGCTAAAGAGTCTGAAAAGCTTGTAGCATTTTTGCTAAGAAACTTTTCATCCCGACTTAAACTCTGAATTGAACCATATTAGTTTTAGTTGGTTTAGTTTTAGTTAAATTACTTTGGCCAATTAAAAAAATTAAACACATGACCAGTTTCTAGTAAATGATCAAAACCAAGAGCTCAAATTAAAAAAAAAAACAAAACAACTATAGGCCTGTATCTTATTTTAGAAAATATAACTTTGACACAACGTTCTGTGAGATTGTTTAAGTGGCTAACCGTAGAGAAGAAGGAATGAAGCGCCCGGAAGTCCCAGCGGTCGCTGTACTTGGAGTTGTAGTGTAAGATGGCCGCCTCCAGCTGCTGACTACTGCTGATAGGGCTGCTGAGTGCCTGCTGCACCAGCTCCCATCTACTCCTCAGCTCTGTCTGTCAACAGCACATCACATCATGGATTTGAGAGTGTTGGTAAAACTGAACCTTTGTAACCTTCACACCAATCTTCTAACTTCAGAATGAAACCTTAACCCTTTCACTGCCAAGCCCTTGGCAATCAACACGTGAACTGCTAGTCAAGTGGTGTTATTGGGAGTTTGCTAAAATGTATTAAAAGTCACATTAGAAAGAATTATTTGTTATATTTATGTGAGTTGTGTATTTGTATTTATGCATGAAATGATTTGCAACACTTAATAAAAACACTCACAAAACTGTTATTTATAACGTTATCGCCATGACCTATTTATTATTTGTTCAGAAATACATTGTGTATAATCTAATTGTAGAATGAATATACAGTTGCATCTTAAATATTCTTTTCAAAGTCAAACCCCAAAAATACTTTTTTTCAATCCAAACAACAATGAAAAAAACCTTTATTTTTTACCTTTAAATACAAATTTTGATACTAAGATTGTTTAGAAAAACAACAAAGCAAATTTAAGGTTTATTATAATATATAATAACGATGACATAAATTTTTAACACGCTGCAAAATGTCTAAAACCCACCTGGCAGTTTTTATACATTACTCTGGTCAAAGGCTTGGCAGGACTGGAACAGGTAGTGAGTATTTCACTTTCTGTGTTGTCTACTTGATGCCTTAACCGGCAAAAGCACTTTTGATATTAAATTATATTGTGGAAAAAATAAAAATGTCTTTTGTATTAAAGGTTGTGAGTAAACAGCCTGGCAGCGAAAGGGAAAAGGTGTGTTTACATAAGGAATACAAATTTGTTTTAAGGCCATTACAGCCCTGGTTTTACTGGGTCACTGACCGTACAAAAATTGTTTTCTGTTATTTGTACCCTTACTGAATATTTGAACACATGGAGGAATGTTAAGTCGGTCGAGGTCCATCATATATGAGTGGTGGAATCGTGTAAAACCAGAGCGAAATTAAAAACAGAGGCAGAAATATTTACAGTTAAGTGATGACAATAACTAGTGAGTGACACTGAAAAATTAATTTGAAACTTCAGTTTAATCACTCATTGAACAGCTACTCTTTCTTTGAGATGAAACACAAGCTTTGTTGCATTATTTATGATGTTACAATACATTTTGTTATTTCCCTTTAAGTTTTTTTGTATATTTCATCCATGACTTGACTAAATTAGATAAAATGAGAGTGCCATAATGAAATGAGTGAATAAGTAGTTTATTGTGTGACTAATAGTGGTGAAAAATAAATGACATGAAATATTCACTGGTCTTAGTTGTTAACCAAGATTACATGGTGACAGGAACTCACTTTTCGATGAAAATTTACTTTACCATAATATAATCATAAAAACCTGTTGTTTTATTTACACACCAATTTTAACTACATGATCGTTAGTTTCAATTTTATTAGTGTAATCCCATTTATTACATGGCTTTATCCTGAACACGCCATTGAAGTTTGCCTTAGCAACCATTAAATTACTGTTCACCTAAATAAAAAAGTGGTACATAATTATTGTTCTTATTACTAAAATTAATTACCTTGGAAACCATTAAATTACTGTTCATATAATTAAAAAGTTTTACATATTTATTGTTATTACTAAAATTAATTGCCTAAGAAACCATTAAATTACTATCCACCTAAATGAAAAGTGGTACATATTTATTGTTGTTATTACTAGAATTAATTTAATCAAGTAAAAAAATATTCAAAAACAATGAGCCTCTTTTACACTTACATAGTTTCCTCGTTTCATTTAAACACTTCAAATTTAAAAATTGATTGGTGCAAGTTTCATGTTTGAAAAACTCCCACGAAAACAGATGCAGTGATTATTCACAAGTCTTAGTAAATTATAGTGTTTTGTTCATACATACATTATTGTTTACACTATAAATATGAAAAAGTTAGATTTTGGAGATCTTAGTAGAATCAAAGATATTAACCCTTAGTGGTACAGCATTAAACTGATACGATTGCCCAGTCTGCCCCTCAGCTTGACAGGCCACTATATGTGGCCCACTGTAATTGCACAGTTATAAAGTTCAATCCTTATCCAGTTGTGGCTGGAAAGTGCTGCAATCTCTCTGCCAAATTAGTCACTAAATTAATATTTCTCTATTTGCAGCACATACAACAGTAAAAATCAGTTAGAATTGTTTTTTATCTGATTGCCAGTGTCACTGCATCTGATAACCTATCAATTTATTAAAATATCAGTGCATTTGGTGGGGATAAAGCTCAAAATATTTATATTCTGTTGATACTGGAGACCTATTTGAGACTGATTGTATTTTTACTCTGCAAATAAAAATACATTTAAAACAGATCAACATATAACTTAAATTACATATTTGGTTTGTTTAAAAGCGAGTAATAAAAACCAATCAATAAAGTTTCAACATTGAAGCTAATAAACGTTTTAAACTGTTTGTTTTAAGACAGTCAAGCTGCGAGTACAACCACATAAGACTCCATCCGAGATAAGTGAGAGATATGTTTTTGCCACATTAGTGGCCTCCTTGCAAAGGGTTTCACAATATTAATGTGTTTTTTTTTTAAGAATCAGCCACAACAACGCTTATAAAGTCTGGATGTTACACTGTGTTTGTAAGTAATAAAGTGTGTGTGTTTTATTACGTTTAAAATGATAATTTTTAGAATACTAGTGTAAACAAAAAGCAGAATAATAAAACAGGCAAGAAACACAAAAAAAGTTAAAGCTTTTGGTACCTTGTTTGTTAGTATATGGGAAAATAACAGAAAAATCATTTTTACTGGCCATAATTATGTAGCATCTTTTAATTAAATTTACTAATTTCACTACAAAACTGTGTATATTTTGTACATTTACAGTATCTTACTATATCAATTCATGCGAAAGTTACATGGAGTAAAACTTAGAAAACAAAAAAATCTTAATATAAATCAATTTGTTTACAAATAAAATAAACAATACTCCGGTAAGTGCATAATTTTATTATTTTACATTTCTTTCTGGTTTCTAATAAAAACATTTACATATAACACTTATTACTTATCAATTACGATATATTTTTTTAATATCTGAAAAATAAGTTACGCAGAGACAAAAACCATTGTATCATTCTGGGAGTTTCTTATAATTAGTCGGAGGGTCAAAATTGAAACTGGTATGAGCATTTGATTTTCAAAATAGACTTATACAATGAAGATTTCGACTTACTGGAGTGACTGGATAGAGGTTTGAGGCTGAGTGTGGCATACGGACATGGTTCTGATCCCAGTTGTCTTGCGGTTTCTCTGGCCATGGTTTAGGCACTTGACCTTCCTTCACTGGCAGCTGTGAATATGTTCATTGAGCAAATAAATATAATAAGACAATTATTTATCAACTATCCTATTAGTATGGTTTTTGTTTTATAGAATTATTAATAGGTACAATGACATGAAATACTTTCCAATTTTGAATCAATTAATATATTGGTAAATTAGCATGGAATGGCTTCTTTTGCCTTCCCAACCTCATTACTATTAACTGTAAAATGGGTCACTCTTGTTCAGTGCAAATTCTTTTATTGCATAACAAATTATGTATAAAAATTCAATCACTCATTTTTGTACAATTAGGACATAGGTGATAATTTTTAAACAGATTAAAAACTTAACAGTTACTAGTTTAATTATAATATTACGAATTTTAACCCTTTATCGCACCAAGAGCCTATATATAGGCTGAACCTATTGTCATAAAACGCCAAGAGCTTTGATATAGGCTTGGACAAGTTCGGACGTAAAGAGCCAAGGGCCTTTATTTAGGCTCTCAACATTTTCATGCAGTACATAACCATTTATTGACTAATATAAATAAAATTAGTACTGAATTTATGCATTTTATGTAAATTTTACTATATGAAATGCATTACATAGACATTCATATAATATTGAAACACAATAACAATACACACTAAAATGTTTTATCTAATGACACATGTGTTTTTATGGTAAAAGTCTGTTTTGTACTTTATTTACTAATAAATATATAAATCTGTAAATTGTTTAGTTGTATAATTTTACTAAATTTTCACAGGTCTTTCTCAAGTAAATATATTACACTATAATACAGAGGGTTTTTTAACTCTTAATTCACAAAAAAAAAAAAAAAAAATTGGAAAAAGTATATTTAAAGGTATACAATTTAAACAGATCAACATTTCATAAATTCCATTACATGTCATTGTTCTCCTATTAATCACAAAAAATTAAATAAAAATCATTTGTTTATCATAAAATTTAGCGAAATGAGAACGTTTTATATCTATGTGTGTCATAATTTGTAAAATTGCTCTGGCGCTATTGTGACATATCCAGCGGCAATGCCACGGCGCCCAACGGGACAACCCGCACCAGTAACTCTGGCGTTATGTGACGCGACCTGCCCAATATACTTGCCGCTAAAAAGGTTAAACAATTAAGATGAAATTGTCATGGTATTGCACCTAAAAAAGGTGATTTGTTGCTATCTGTTTTACTGTCTCTACTGAATAATACTGTTTTACATACAGATTAATCAAAATAACTATGATATAAAAATTGCCCTATTTCAATATGAAATTAGCCACTTTTAATTATTTTCAGCGACCTTAACTTTCACTTACCTTGAATAAAACAGTGTGTTGTGGGCTGACTGCCACTGGAGGGTATAAATCTTTTCCTGTATTTTTTATCAGTTTGTGGAGTGGAGTGCCTCGCCATGGAATTTCTGACACCAAATACAAATTACTAATAATAAAAATGGAAATAAAAATATTCTTAATTCAGTTAACTCGATTAATCTAATCTAGAGACTATGTCAAGAGACTTATCATGTCATATAAATCATTCAAACATAAAACCCCAACTAGTATTCACTAATAGATCTTACTACTAAATTTAAAATCTCTTTCCTCTAATAAATATTAAGTGGTTGTATATGAGAAGTAGAGCAGCTCAAATTCTCCTCTTTGGAATTTACAAGAGAGCAGGATGTAACTTAAAAAAATACTACTCAGAGCTCTTTTAACTGAACTTCTTAAGGATTCCTCTTGGTACTAGATCCTATTTCAGTGAATACGCAGTGAATGTGTTGTCCCGTGAGCTTAATGCTAAATCAAAACCCTGGCTACTGAGGTAAGACTTTATCAAGGATACAAGAATGACAAAGAAGCGAGAATATAAGACAAAGTCTTCACCTAATGTACATAGAGTGAGTATGTGTGTGTTTAATGTATAAACAGACTCCAATGTGCCTTAATACTAATGTTCATTGCTGCTAAATGTTTGTTAACCCTCTATGCCCAGCATTGTCCAATGTACCAACTTGCTGTAAAAGTTCTTTGTCCTTTCAGCTTAATAGCCTTCATAAGTCATGTACTTTTTACATACTAAACAGTGTAAATCACTTTCTTCGCAGATTATTGTTTCTTGACCATTGCGGGGGAGGAAGGGTCTTTAAACACTGTGACTTCCTTCGAGTTGGAAAGTCATAAAATTCCATATACGTCTCATTGCTAGTGATAATTTTGGAAATAATCCGATGATCAGGATTACTAACCAGTTGGAGGGTTTGCTTGCTGTTTCTAGTACTCTTTGCTTTTTACTCATGTGTCAAATTGTAAATACCCATCGAGAAAACAAATTTCCTGACTTTTAAAAAGTTATACAAGGATATTGGCACTGCTGCAGATTCAATCTGTATGGAAGCCTCAATCATTAAATAATATAATACAGTGTCTGGCCTCTTATATCATAGTGTGCACCTTGATGAGCTATTTCTTGAGAGACAGCGGAATGCAATCTTCCCAGTTGTACAATGTCTTGACACAAATTACAGCTGATTCAAAATCCTGAACACTATAAAAATCAGTAGCCCAACATGGTGCTTCAGAACCAAAGCCAATTTTGATATGTTCAACGCACTCTTCTTGAGACAAACGGATTTTAAAATTGTAGAAAATCAAAGTCTGAAAATGATCTTCTAATGATTTTACAAAATTAATCTTTCCGAACAGACGACACAAGTACACTGATAAATCCAAATTGCTATCAGATACTGACTGGAGCTTGTACAATCAAATAAGAGTGATAAGATTTTTGCAGCAACCTAAGCATTGCTTAACACTGCCCGTATTTCAAAACTTTCAGAGTGTCCCTTCTATCACATATTTAATATTCAGATTACAGGAATTGGCTATTTTTCCATGTAATAAAATTAGTAACTGAGTAACTTGAAATTAAATACTGCATAGAAAAGCTTAGTAACCCAGTACAAACATATTTATTCTGCAACACAGCATTAGGTATATACGTTGTCAACTATGGACAATATAATGAGATATTGTGATTGTACATTTGCTTTTGGATACAGTAAATTACAGTTTAGTGTAGACACAGTTAAAAGTTCATCTTAATTATTAAAAGATACCCAAAAATGTGGACCATATTTTTATATTTAAATAAATAACTTTCTACTTGAAACTTGCATTAAAAATATAAGCACAAAGAGAATTCTTTAAACTGATTTTGCACAACCCAGTCTGTTGACTCGTGTAAACCTTACTTTATAGAATATGATATACTTACACTCCCTTGTATTTTTGTATTGCAGAGTTTGATATATGTAAAAGAAAATTTAGAACAATTTGACTTAAGAAGCTCAATACATACTCATTATACAAGAAACCAAGACTCAATCAACCAAAAACATGCTAGGCTAGCCAAAACCCATAATAGTTATCTGTATATAGGCATAAAGCTTTTTAACAAGTTACCATTAGAAGTTAGGGAAATTTCATGTAATAATTTTAAAATAGCTGTGTCTAAATGGTTAAAGCAAAATGCATTCTATTCTATCGAAGAAATGTATCTTTACAATATAAGTAATAGGATTTTCATGTAGTTCATGCATGTATGCTCAGCATTAAGGATATAACTGTACCATGTAAGCTATGTTAAGGTTTGTGTATGTGTTTTTGTTTTTATTTGTATATTGTATATTATATATGTTTTAAGGACATATTTTAAACTCTATGACTTTGTCAATGCATCGTTTGTGTGGGATGGCAATAACATATTCTTGATTCTTGATATAAAAAGTACTAACCTGTGTGTGATGTTTCATTTTTTACAGACGAATTACTAATTTCTGTTCTTGAACATTGAGGAGTTTCAGTACTACTAGACGTGGCAGAGTCGTGTTTAATTAAAGTATTATCTTCTTGTGAGCTGGCGAACATATCATCATCAGACTCTGAGACAACCATTGAAATATCATAACTCGAAGGCTCATCAATTTCCATGTTTAACAGTGACGTTGTCTTTTGAATCCTGTATTATTGAATCTGAAAACTGTAATATTAGTACAACTCAAGTTAATTGTAAAGGTAAATTTATTTATTTTATAAGCTTATTTAAATTCTTTACAATACTTCTCTATTTCCAGTTTAATATGCTATGCCAAACTTACACCTAAATCTCAATTTACTGAGCCCATTATTTGGAGTAACTTATGCGGTTACTTTAAAAATTGGCTACAACTCTATTATTGTATATTTCTACTTCAACTGATAGAAATGGTTAAGAATACAAAGTAAATTATGAAAGATTTTCTGCAAAGACAAGTTGGTCTATGTGCAGGAAAGAACTAACATCAGTCCATTTGTAGCACTTACTTAAATTAAATAAACATCAGAAAAGTTGGATGACCTGGGACGTTACCTGAGGGTTGGGAAAGTACCAATCGGAAATGCCCTTGACCATCAGTGCGAGCTTCGGTGGCATCTGTGCCAACCCGCACTTCAGGTGAAGAAAGAAAAACATCCCTTGAGATATTATCCAAATTCAAGCTCAGATCATGTGAGCACTTGTACAGGTTATCTTTAACATTAGTACTACTAGTAACATATCTATAACCTAATCTAAACATTTTTGTGGCAAATTTTGTTTATGTTACACAACAAGAGACATCGATACAGAGGAACACGGAAAATCGGTTGAAAAAATCTGTAACAATACCAGGCACCCAGAAACTTTATGCCCATCCCCGTTCCTTCTAGCATTAGTAAAATGAAAGTAAAAGCTTTTTCAGAATCCACTGAGTTTCAAATCGAAAATGTTACAACGATTCAGGACTGATTCAGTTTAGCAGTTATTTAACCATCGTCTGTGACACAGGTGGCTGGCCTGTGTTGAAAAAAGAAAATGGCCAATGATGAAGTAGAGGTTTCATTTTTAAACCCAGACACTCCAACGCCTAGCTTTTCTTTCCCTAGAAGACAAGGTATTCTTTGGTTTCCTGTGACACATATTGTATGTAAAGTAAATCTAGTAACTCCAATCCAGTGAACATATATATTATCACATGAAAAACAACAAAAAACCATAGAAGCCTACAGAGACTTTAATCAAAACTTTCCGAAGAGCCTCTAAAAGTTAAAAATTATGTATCTTGAGTCTATTATTCTTTTATGTAGGCCTAATATGTGTACAGTCGGTGCAGATGATTTAGTAATTGTTCAAATTAATTACTATTGATTGATTACATCGACTGGTATAATAATAAAATATCGTTTGATAATTTCAATGTAAAAACCGAGTCCGCTTTTCCTCTACCCGTTAATTATTTTTCAAATCACTGATACTGGTTAATTATTAATCAGTATCAGTTAGTTACATCAAAGCTTATAACTGAGTATTATCCATTTAAAAAACCTAGACCACTTATCATAATCTATCTTAAGATGGCATAAGAAATTAAGGTTTGACATGACCAATTGAAAGTTTGTAATGAAATAAAATGAAAATGTTAGATCCAGTAACATGTACATTGAACACAAACATAGGTTAGTTCAAACTTCAGATGAACTAAAATTGCCGCTTTAAAGGCAATTTTAAATTCTAAGTGCTTCTTCTTTATTGAGTAACCAAACACATAATAGAAACCCTTATTTCTGTTTGGGACGAATATTAGACAGAATTTGCAATGTAAATATCAAGTACAAACATAACCTATAAACTTTACATTAGTTTAAATTTTAGTACGGTAATAACCATCTGACTATGTTTAAATCACATAAAGGCTTGATAATTTTAAAGAGAATAATATGTATAACATAAATAGAACCTAAACCTAGAACCTTTAAACTGTTATTTGTCATTAACATACTCACAGAACAAATTATAAACATTACGCTTGATTATGAAATATATTTGATAATGTAGCCTATATCATTGCTTGGACAGAAATATTAATTTTAGAGTATAATAATCAAAGTACTAACTTTGATTTTGCCAGTTACTGACGTGACTGTAATATTTAATATTAATAATCAATAAAATTAACCTAACCTGTAGTGATGTTACTAAATTGCTTCTGACAGAAGAGAAATGAAAGCGAATGGGCAGTCGACGTACGTTGAACATGTGTGGAGCAACAAATCAGCTGCAATACAAAGTTTAAAAAAACTTATGAACATTATAATATTATTGTAATTGTTAAGGATAAGTTAAATCCTTCACTTATAATCTATACTACCTCTTAAGAGTATGTTTTTATGTATGGTTGTAGTGGCTTATAAAACATCAACATCGTTTTATATTTTACTTTTATCTTCTTCCCCGCCGCAGTCCTAATCCTTGACAAAAGGATCTGAGAGAACTAAGAAAATTCGATTTTATAGTGAGAAAACAAGAGACATCCGGATATTTCCTTGTATCACGTAATCTTGGCAATTCTAATTTCCCTCCCCTCTCCGACGCCTGAGTCATCATCATTGCCTTCCGCTGGGATTGTGAAATAGTGGTAGGAGTCTGGCAAAGGACGAGCTCCTCATGCAGTGGAATAATGGGGCGATCAAGCCAGGTGGAGAGAAAGAATGGGGGCAGAGCCGAGCAGTACCGATAAATCCCGAGAATTTTTGACAAACCCTGTACATGCGGCTGATAGCGACCTCAGTTCGGAACGGTTCTGATTTCTATTATCTTACGAATTAATGAGTCGTTTTATATCCGAACATATCTGTAAAACATAGAAATTATATCGAATTAATTGTATTAATATTGAACTTTCTTTATAACTCCAAAGACACTTTACAAAATGTGTGATGGTGCACAACGAATAAAATGTCATAATCTCATCATATTTTGCATATAGGCTTAAAACGACGGTAAATATATTTTTTTGTGTTATTGGAATATATTCAAATTAATAGGGCAAAAGCAACATATTATAATGTGGAGTCCTTCATTGGTAGTAAATTAATTAATAATTACGCTACAAAATCTGTAATAAGAGTTATGTAATAGCTGTAATAAACGAAGGGGATTAAAAAAGAAACTTCCGAGTAAATATTCAACCAAAAACATAATTATAGAAATATAACAAAATCAATGGCAACTACCTGACTTAAATACCTAACAAAGCACGCGACATCATTAATAAATACAACATTTTCTTAATTATATTATATTACTGGAACTGACAAATTCAGATTAAGATCATATATGAGTATATGTTTGGTTTAATATTTTAAACACTTACAGTATATTTATGTAAGAAATATTAAACTTATATTACAGAAATATTTATGTAATACAGATGATGAAAATAATTTAGTCCTACTGATCTATAATGCTACGAATATACAGATTTATGATACAATTTATTACAATTACACTAATTTATATAATTTATTGAAGTCTGTCATTGTCACTCAGAAGGCTTAAGTCTAGATCAATTTTTAACTTTTTCTCCTCTGTGAGGTCTCTCTGCAAGGGTTTTTTGTTCTTTTTGGAGGAAAGAAAACGTCTCTGTTTAGTAACATTGGTATTGCCTGGTTGCATTCTGTTACACTCTTCTTCCTAAAACATAAATTCGATACATTTGACAGAATTTTCCGTGGTATACTTTTGTGCTGCTATTACTTGTTTTAAATTTAATTCAATTTAAGTTTTACTACTAAACAATAAATAGTGCTTTAATTAAAACTGGCCATAAAGTGATTGGACTTACCTTAACTGGTATCTGCGCAGTAGTGGCCGCATCCAGGGGGGCTCTTTTTAATCCTCCTGGATGTTTAATCCACCCTCGAATGTTTTCTAGCTACGCCACTGAATGTAACGAAGTTACTTTGTTAAGTTAGACTTCCTTACGTCTTTTTTGGGTCTTTCGATACTCCGTTGTGTTGGTTTATTTGTATGTAGAAAAGATTAATTGCCTGTCATTAATTACGTTGTAAAATCAAGGTTTAATGAAATAAATTTAATTACGATGCATCCTGCAGCATCCAGCTTTAAAAATGGAATATATATGTATGTTGTAGAAAATTACTGAAAGGTGTTTAACTCAGAGTAGAAGCTAAAAACACAGTGGTACATTTTAAGAGGTTTGTCATATTAATTGCCTGCAATTTAATTGTGCTGCATCCAGCAACATCCAGCTTTGAAAATGTAATTTAAATATATGTATGCTAAACTACGGAAAGGGGTTTGTAAATACAGTGATACATTTTAATAGGTTTGCCAGGTACTGAACTAAATTAAATTCAAAGGAGTACAGAGCGAGAACGCGCGGACTGCTCATTCCACTATATAGGCCTATTCCAATACAAGGGCTATCTGTAGTTGGCAGGAGGGGCCCCTCCATCCCCACTCTTTCTCTCCGCCTGGCTTGATCGCCCCATTCTTCCACTGCATGAGGAGCTCGTCTGGCAAAGGACGTAGCCAGGAACAAACTTGTGGGAGGGGGCTAAGATGCAATTGAGGGACCTCCCCCGAAAACATCCAAATTTTAAGAGAGGCAAAATAGTGAATATGTACGTATTTCAATATGTTGTATTGACTATTAAAATTCATAATTGTGGAGGCACTACTTTAGTAGTCTGTGTAGAATTAATAATTGAAACTGATTAGATTTATGTAGCAATGTAATTACAAAAAAACTCTTTTATTGCCTGCAAAACACAGTACATAGGATACAAATCCATTTTAAGAAATGGTAATATGCAAAAATGTTTTTAAAAAAGTGAAATCGTTCCTGACTTCTTAGCTAGCGCATATTGTACTTATTCTATAGAAACTGATATTTTCCCGTAGTGGACAGAGAGTAAGTAAAGTGCAGTCATTCCCCATTTTGTCCCTTAAAACGTTCTTTGCCCATTTCAATATTGAGAACGATTTTCAACAGTACATGTCAATAATACTGAATTATTTAAATAATAATAATCGTTTGCTAAAAAAGTAATTAAAAAATATAAAAATTGGGGGAGGGGTCCAGACCTCTTGGACCACCTCACTGGCTACGTCATTGAGCCAGGCTTAAGACTTGGTTATCAATATCTTATTTCGTGTATCTATTTATAGATCCGGAGGCCGAGTACTTTCTTTAAATTCCGAATAACATTTGAAGACGTCAGGGGAAAAACAAGCTCAGTCACATTTTGCAAACTTTTTCAGGAAATAGATTTTAAAGTTTAAAGTCTAGTTTCTAAGTTAGTTTTAAGGTCAGGTTATTTTTTAAATGCTATTGTTAATATTTAACTCTTTTAATTTCACTATTTAATTGTGTATTTTAAAAAAAAATAAATATTAACATCAACGTTTTTAAAATATTTGGTTAAAGTACAGTTTTTACAGTGAAAAAACAGGCTCAGTCCCGGACTGAGCCTGTTCTTCCCCATCGTACTAAACGAGGATTGAGACTAGGATAGTTAACACAAACCCAAGTCCAAAATAATACAGATATTTATTTTACATATAAAACTTAGCACATTGAAAATATAATTTAATTTGGATTGCTTCATTTAAGACCCTAATTTTATTCATCCAAATGGGGAAGATTGGTGAAGTATTCTTGGGCAGCACTACTACAAAAATATCTTTAAATCTTTCAAGTCATTTGTATTTGGCCTTCTTGATAGGCAGTGGACCTGTAACAAAATAATAAATTGCAATAAGGCCTAGCAAGTTAAAATTGTTTAACAGTTAAATTAGGTTCTTTAAAAATGTTCACTTACCATCATAAGATTTTTCTGGCATTAGAAATTCATTTTCAGCACATACTGTTGAAGAATGGGTTTTTTTTCTTTGGCAGGATTGAACATTTTGTCCCACGCTGCATAGTAAGAACTCCTCAGCATCAAATTTTTGTTCATTACCATTGCCTTCCTTGGAAATTTTAAGCTCCTTTATAGTCCTGGTAGCAAATGGGCATTTTTTCATATATAATGTGTCCAAGAATTTTGTCCACTGTCTACAGAATTGATTGTCAATACTCACAACTTTAAAGGGGAAAAGGGTTCTTTCTAGCATTTTCAAAAACTTCAATCCCAATCTGAAGGAAGTTCTGCCTTAGATTTTGTGTTGACAAGCCCCATATTCTTGTCGCATTCCATGTATGAATGGCCACGCACAGGGAATGTTACTTTGATGGAGTCAAGTTTTCTTTGCTTCATAAACAAGATAATGTAAAAATCTTTATCATTGTGAATTTTTTGTTCTGGCCCGAGCAAGAGTCACAGAATATGTGAAGGTGTCTAATTTTTTCATCCCAGTTGTTCATAGACAAAATTGTGTAGGAAAGAAGAAACATCATCACTCCCTTTTCTTTCCTTCAGTCTCAGGATATAGGTAGTAAAAAATACTTTTCGCACTAGACAACTCATGTATGTTAATAAGCCATACATTGATAACTGCCGCTTGTAGTAGATGTCATTAGTGGTAATATTCGGCAATTGTAAATTCTTACCAAAGTCCATACTTATGGCCTCATGTTCCACTGATTGCTTACATAATTGTTTGGCACGTGTTTTCCTTTTGTAGAACACATCTGCTTTGATTTTGTTGAGTTTTGCTTCATTTTCAAAGAGAAGTTATTTCCTTATTAATGTTAGCAACATCATCGGATTCTCTGTTATTTTTTAATTGTTTCTGTAGCCCTGTAATTTTGGCCGTTTAGTTCATCGCACTTACTGCAAGTGTCAGTTCTGGGGTAGCCAAAAACTGATGTTAAAGTTCACTGCAAAAAACATTGTCTATATGTTTCATATGATACCTTTGCATTTGGATATTTTGTCTGAAACATTGATGCATTTTCGAAACATTCAATTCTTCAGGTAGGTAGGTTTTGTTACTTTTGTGGAGGCTATAGTGCGATGATCTTCCTTTAAATGATTTTATGTGATCACGTATAAGATCTACAGTTTCAATTAGATACTCTATGTGGGCCTATTTAAATGTTTACCTCGTTTTGTCCTTTGGTGATGTGCCAGCAGATTTAAGACTCTTAACCAAGAACTCAACTTTGGCTTTGGAAATTCCGTGAATAGAAATGAATGCCTTCACGACAAATGCTTTCTTCTACTAACATGTTATCTTTCAATACTCGTACTTTATAGGCATAAGATGCTTGATTTTCTCTAGCATTTTCTACTCTAGGCCTTCTACGCTGAACAGGGTATGACAGTTATTAACCCACATAAATAGCTATTTTGTTCAATCATGTGACCTCATAAGATTAAAGTCGGAGAGAATCTTTATTCCGAGATGTCTCATTTACTCGTCTGAAACAGCCACGCAAACACTGACAGTCACTGCCCATTTCATGGCTTTGAATTTTTAGCATTTTACTCACAGCCGACATCCTGCCATATTTTTTCCGTTTTTTTTGAAAGCTGCTCGTTGGTTTGCTTTGTGTTGCCAGCAAGGCATTGCACTTGAGGAATATCGTCCTCTCCACTATCCATGCCAATAACTTAAATATACAAGGCCTAAGCAATATATCTACAGTGTTATCTTGCTACTCACACAACTAATGTTTGGAGGTTATGTTGAATTTGCACTTGTTCTGACACATTCACTAAAAAAATTAGCCTACATCACATTTCCCTCTTTAGCTCAACTACAAACATAAAAAAACATAAGCTTACTATCTTCACTTGCAGAGGAACTTTACAATCATAAACAGAGTGAACATGTTAACAGGATTTAACTTTTAAAACAACACCACCAATCCAATCCAAGAAAGACAAAATAAACAGATCAGCTGATCCCACTCCCACAGTTCTCAGCTGGACTGAGCCTTTTTTTCCCCACAAAAGTAGGACTAAGCTCGTTCTTCCCCAGGACGTGGATTTTTCTTATTCTTATTACTAGGGACTGAGCTTGTTTTTTGCCCAAAATTGATGTATAGATATGTTTAACAATGTTCAATTTTATTATAAATAGAAAAAAAAAACGTATTTTGAAAAAAATGGACTGAGCCTGTTTTTCCCCTGACGTCTTCATTTATATACTACCAAAACGTAAATAGTAATTGAATGTTTTTGTAAAAAGACAGAAGTTGGGGGCAGGATAGTCAGGACATATACCTAACAATAAAAGATAATGATGGTGCTAGTTCTCGCCAAATTTATCCTTCAGCTAACTTTCCAGCTAATGAGATATGGATGAACTATCTAATCTCTCACAGTTCCTTCAAAGTGCTAGATTTATTAATGGCAGACCGCATTAGAAAATCAAGTAAATTATCATTGTGTTCTAAATTAGGAGGCATTTCGATTTATTTTCGTAGGAAAAAACTATTTTATTTTCAGTGAAACTACGTTCTTCAAACCACCAAGATGTGGCATATATACCTAAATGATATAGTTTCTGAGGAATACGCGAACTTAACCTCCAATATACAGCAATGTCTTGGAAATTTTTGTGGTTACCGTGTGTCTGATAATTAATAAAATTAATTAATTAGATTAATATCAGGCACACGATAACCCGTCTCTACTTTCCCCGTCTATAAGGAGCTTTATTTAAAAGGTTCAAGTCAGAATTGTATATTTTGTTACTGGGCAAAGGGTAAATTTCGACGGGTACATGACAACACTTATATATTATCGTCCTTGAAGAATCTGACCACCACACGCTGTTATTTAGTAATAAATAAATTTATTGTTCGCATTGAACACTCACTTCAATATACAATAACGATGACTTTAACTATACTTTCTTAACTTGTAAATCACCCAATATCTTTTTCACTTTCACACATCACTTCCTTTCAAATCTACTAGGTTAGCACAATCAGTTCTGTAGTAATGTTGTGATGTATAATTTATAGTTTATTCGTAAGAGCAGTCCATATGTAAGAACCAAATATAATATAATCATCTTTTACAAATTATATGTAAAACGTAAAACAAATTATATGTGACTTTACGTCACAGTTGTTTACGCGTAGTTTCGTCAGTCTCCGCGCGAATCGTTTCACTTGTGGAATAAAAAAGTATAGATACCTAAGTTTAAAAGTTAACCTCAAAATAAATAGTAGAGTTACATTACAAGAGATATTAAAAACGTATACATTAAAGTTGTACAGTATTAACAGTTAGCTTGTTTATGTCATCTTTTAGAGATATAAAGCAAATTTTAAATTTCAACCAATCTGCAAACGTGACCGTACCCCGCACGACGTTTTGTTTGGTTACGCCATCGTTGTGTAATAATCAAAAAGGCATTGGTCGACAGTTATCTAGAAAATTAAAAGAAAGAGAAACTGGCAAAAAAATAGAAGATTTTAAATGACATGGTCTTAAAGTCGATAACTCAATCGACTTTTAATAATTATTATTTATTGGCAACATCTAGATGAATATTAGCCTACTCAAACATCACAACATAACTCCGAATATTCCTTACTTTTCCAGTCTATGTCGCTTCGTTGGGAGAGCAAGATGAAGTTAATTAAAAATTATTTTAGAAGTAATATGAAATTGTGCACTAGATTGACAATTTTAAGTACCGTATTAATTGAATATCAAAGAGCATAAAGTTCTCATCTAGAAAAGTTAAATTAAATCAAATTCAAACATATTATTCGTCCTTTTTTTATCACGGGTTACTTTTAAAACTTCCATGCAGAGTTTAGTGTGATTTTCTATAAACATTTGTGTCTTTATATAGTTTATAAAACAGCTAGTGGATTGCCTTAACTTGAAAAAATGTCAAATACAGTATTAGTTCTTTTGGTTATGCAATTTTGAACATTTTGAAAATAGCCCTATTGTGAAATTAGGGCAATATAAACGTTTTTAATTTAAAAAATGTACTTAATTAAACTGCAGATATAAAAAGTTACATAAATAAAATTATTTTGGTTTGTCCTCATTCTTCTAATAAACGAGAAGTAAACATCATTTCTATCATTGGTACAAACAACCGCGAATATAATAATAATTATTATTAATTACTTCTGGTTTATTTACAAGCCGATTTGGAAGCAGCATAAAGTACATTTTTTTAATTTACGGAGTTTATTTTTGGAAAAGGGCGGTAGTTTTAGGACTTGTTCCCTCTGGAAAAATTTGTAGCTATATAGATTTTGCCTGACATTTTGCATCATTCAGTAATACAAACAATCAAAACACTACTACGCTTCAAGATCTGCAATCTGATCTCTTCTACAGGTAAATAACTAACCTAAGACCGTAATTACAAATTAGGTTAAAAAAAACAAATCATTCCAGAGCGTTGAGATACTCGTAAGTCAGAAATCAAAACCACCATGTTGTGTATCAACTTCACTAACTCTAAAACATGCACTTAATAATAAAAAAATATAATATTAATTTTTAAAGCTAATATTATAAAGAAGAGTTACCTCGACTAGTGCTCCTTTGGTGTATCGCTGTAGCCCCCTGAAAGAGAAGGAAGCTCCTTAGCACAGTCCGCACCTTTTTATAAACCGACAATAATTGAGTAGCGGTCCCTGATTGCACAATATGTTTTAAAATGTAAAATGTGTGTTTGTTATTATAGTGAGTTTATAATGAACGCTCAAAGAATAATATGTGTTATTAGTTTAAAATGAAGGATTTTAATATTTAAATATTTTATGTTATTAGCTCCACATTACAGGGTTATCTTTATATTAGTATAATGAATAGTCAACTAACACCTTTTATTATTTTATTGCCATAAACATTTTTCGGTATTCAACCATCATCAGTGTACATTAACCTATAAATAAATAATAAACAACTAAATATACACATGTGGACCATTTAAATATATGTTAACTTTATATGACACAGTTGTAATCTTCATTGGTATTATGTATTTAATTTTTTTTTGTTAATTGAATTTGTCTTATTTTTTAATTTTTGAAATTTATAGATAGACAACGCTGTTGGAAAAACCTTTTAAATTTCAAAATTTTCCATCAGTTACCAAACAAGAAATAACACATTTAAACTTATTGAAAACAAAGTAAACCAAAATTATGAAAAATAAAAATTACAAAAACAATCTGGAAGTATACAAAATTAACTGAAGTGACTGTGAAAGCTATTATATTGGACAAACTGGCAGACATTTCAATACAAGGTTTACCATACAACATATACAAGCTTTGAAAACAAATAACATGTCTGCATATAATCAAATTTATCTGAACACTTATTAGTAAACTGGCCATAACTACAAAAATGTTGAAAAGAAAGTGGTAATTTCAGATATCGAAAGGAAAGAAGAAAAATAATATACGAAAGAAGAATTACATATCTGTCTAAATTATAATAAAGATCCTCATAACATTTTATGTTGCAATCTGAAAAATAGGACAAACCCAATTAAAAAAAAAATAAAAATACTAAATGCAGAATACTAATCAAAAGTACAACTGTGCCATATAAATTTAATATCTGTTTAAATGGTGCACATGTTTATATTTAGTTGTTTATTGTTTATTATTTATTTATGGTTAATGTTCAAACTGATGGTGGTTTAATACCGAAACACGTGTGAGGCAATAAAATAATTAAAACAAGTTTTTGTTGACTATTCATTATACTTAAATATTTTACTATTTATTTATATCGCTTGTTTATGTATTTAAGGCGCTTAATTGATAATCTATCTTAAAACATCTTATAATTAGGATTTTATATACGAGTGGTTTGTTGTCATGTCATGTGAATCGATTTCAAACTATGAGTGTACTGCCTTTGCTGAGCCTCCTGTAAATGCAGCAATCTTGATTTTAGATCCGAACATTTGTATGATCTTACATTAAGACATAGAATTGTGTTTTATTATAAGTATATACTTATCGTGCATTAAACATAAAAAGAAACTTATTGTCTTTATATAATATATCCAGCGAGGAGGTCCAAGGGGTTCAAAATTTCCCCCAAATTTTCAATTTTTTTGAATTACTTTTTTAGTAAACGATTATTATTATGTAAATAATTCAGTATTACTGACATGTACTGCTGAAAGATTGTCCTCAACAAAGAAACGGGTCAAGAACATTTTAAGGAACAGAATGGGGCCTTACTCTCTGTCTACTACGGGAAATATCAGCTGTCTAGAACTCCCCCCCTCCACAAGTTTCTTGGCTACGTGCTTGCTTTAGAATGAGATATAACCCACAACGCTAAGCACAAAAATAAGGGCGTGAAAGAGTATGAGGTTAAACGGAGAAAAATACAGCCCAGCCCTTAAGAATACAATAAACATAGCACCAATTTTATGCTTGCGTAGCATAAATTCTGTGAGATGATAATCAGTTCTGTTTTTCAACAATTATACGACGCGACCGTACTAGATCTTGTGCTTATAGTGCTAATCTAACAATATTAAGATAACTAAAAAATTAAATCTACTAGTAATTACGTAATTTTTAGGAATTACAATTTAATATTGGGTATTTTCGTTACAGTTATAGTTTAGTCAATGTAAAATACCTACGATTAATTTGTTAAAAGTTTGCTGCATGGGAAATCAAAAAAGGTCAAGGTCGTTTGTAGGACACTATACTATAGTATATACAATTTGTAGTGTATATATTTTCACTCTCGTTGTTTAATTAGTAATGCAGGTTAAAAACAAAACAGTAATTATATAATTAACTACAGTTAAATACCAAAATAAACGTATACACCTTAAAATAATGTACGTGCTTATATTTTCGTATACAGGGTGTATAAAAGTCACTACCAAAACTTACTGTTTCGATGCAAAACATTAAATGTCTTAAGATGTTTTACATTACTGTACAATTGATACGAATATTCTGTAGGTATTTGATTACGGTGCGTACTAATTGCGCCTACAATCTTTTAATGGCAAAGTGAACTCCAAGTAGAACATTGGAGAAACCGCCAACAATTTGCAGGCTTCACGCTAAACGCCAGTGTTGTTAATAACTTTGTTGTTTAAGAGATCAATTTCATATTACAACTTTATATAATTAAAATAATTCGTAGTCCAGGAGTCGAGAGCCAATTTGTACAATAATAAATTACTAACTAACACTGATACATTCTAAGCTCCCGGCTTCCGAAAGCTCTCAGCCGCTACGAGCTTCATATATCAGCCTCTGGGTGGCTCCAGATCTGTTTTGGGAATCAAAACCATGAGAGCTGTTAGCATCGAGGAACTCTAGGTCTCTGGCAGTTTTCCAACTATGGGAGCTCCAGACCTGTTTTTGGAAGTCCCATTTCTGAGAGTTATCAGAATCTAGGAACACTAGGTCTCTGGCAGTTTTCCAACTATAGGAGCTCCAGACCTGTCTTTGGAAGTCCCATTTCTGAGAGTTGACAGAATCTAGGAACACTAGGTCTTTGGCAGTATTCAAACTATAGGAGCTCCAGACCTGTCTTTGGAAGTCCCATTTCTGAGAGTTATCACAATCTAGGAACACTAGGTCTCTGGCAGTTTTCCAACTATAGGAGCTCCAGACCTGTCTTTGGAAGTCCCATTTCTGAGAGTTATCAGAATCTAGGAACACTAGGTCTCTGGCAGTTTTCCAACTATAGGAGCTCCAGACCTGTCTTTGGAAGTCCCATTTCTGAGAGTTGTCAGAATCTAGGAACACTAGGTCTCTGGCAGTTTTCCAACTATAGGAGCTCCAGACCTGTCTTTGGAAGTCCCATTTCTGAGAGTTATCAGAATCTAGGAACACTAGGTCTCTGGCAGTTTTCCAACTATAGGAGCTCTAGACCTGTTTTTGGAAGTCCCATTTCTGAGAGTTATCAGAATCTAGGAACACTAGGTCTCTGGCAGTTTTCCAACTATAGGAGCTCCAGACCTGTCTTTGGAAGTCCCATTTTCTGAGAGTTGACAGAATCTAGGAACACTAGGTCTTTGGCAGTATTCAAACTATAGGAGCTCCAGACCTGTCTTTGGAAGTCCCATTTCTGAGAGTTATCACAATCTAGGAACACTAGGTCTCTGGCAGTTTTCCAACTATAGGAGCTCCAGACCTGTCTTTGGAAGTCCCATTTCTGAGAGTTATCAGAATCTAGGACTAGGTCTCTGGCAGTTTTCCAACTATAGGAGCTCCAGACCTGTCTTTGGAAGTCCCATTTCTGAGAGTTGTCAGAATCTAGGAACACTAGGTCTCTGGCAGTTTTCCAACTATAGGAGCTCCAGACCTGTCTTTGGAAGTCCCATTTCTGAGAGTTATCAGAATCTAGGAACACTAGGTCTCTGGCAGTTTTCCAACTATAGGAGCTCTAGACTGTTTTTGGAAGTCCCATTTCTGAGAGTTATCAGAATCTAGGAACACTAGGTCTCTGGCAGTTTTTTAGGAGCTCCAGACCTGTCTTTGGAAGTCCCATTTCTGAGAGTTGATAGGAACACAATAGGAGCTCCAGACCTGTCTTTGGAAGTCCCATTTCTGAGAGTTATCACAATCTAGGAACACTAGGTCTCTGGCAGTTTTCCAACTATAGGAGCTCCAGACTTTGGAAGTCCCATTTCTGAGAGTTATCAGGAACACTAGGTCTCTGGCAGTTTTCCAACTATAGGAGCTCCAGACCTGTCTTTGGAAGTCCCATTTCTGAGAGTTGACAGAATCTAGTAACACTAGGTCTTTGGCAGTATTCCAACTATAGGAGCTCCAGACCTGTCTTTGGAAGTCCCATTTCTGAGAGTTATCAGAATCTAGGAACACTAGGTCTCTGGCAGTTTTCCAACTATAGGAGCTCCAGACCTGTCTTTGGAAGTCCCATTTCTGAGAGTTGTCAGAATCTAGGAACACTAGGTCTTTGGCAGTATTCCAACTATAGGAGCTCCAGACCTGTCTTTGGAAGTCCCATTTCTGAGAGTTATCAGAATCTAGGAACACTAGGTCTTTGGCAGTATTCCAACTATGGGAGCTACCGACATATCTTTGGGACTCTCAAACCATGAGGGCTGTTAACATCTAGGAACCCCTGATCTTTTGGCAGTAAACAAACTATGGGAGCTACTGACCTGTCTTTGAGAGTCATATTTTTATTCTCTGTTGTCATTTATAATATTCGACTCATTTATTGCAAACCTTAATAGTAGTCTTATCAATAGGGGCAAAGTGATTGTTTTATAAAGGAAGCGAAGGTGAGGTCGGAAGTACGATTAAGCGCCTATTAGTAGTTTTAATCACTAGGACCAGCAGTGGTTGTTTTCACTGTACAATCGTGTTTTACGATCGTGGCAAAATTGAGGTCGGAAGCACGAGTAAGCGCCTATTAGTAGTTTTCATCACTAGGGGCAACAGTACTTATTTTCGGTGCATAATCGTGTTTTTACGATCGAGGCAAAATTGAGATCGAAAGGACGATAACAATAGTTAATTTCGGTGGACAATCGTGTTTTACGATCAAGGGAAAATTGAGGCCGGAAGTACTACTAAACGCCTAAAGACACTCTTGCTCTCTGTGGTGAACAACGGTTTCAATAATAAGGGAAACAAAATCCGAACTTACACGTTTTATTTTAATTTTATTACATAAGAGCACATAGTAATACTGTCAAGTTTACATATCAATAACAACATTTTTATGCAATGTTTTTCAATATTTTTAGAAACTTTAAAAGATCTGATTAGTTCTTCAGTAAAAGGTGTAGCATCATATCTTACAAAGCAGGTTGTTGTCTTGAATTTTTATAATATTTAATATAAAACACAAGTATCTTTATATTTATTATTAACAATAAAATTAATTAATTTGTTACCATAAAATAGATTTTGTTAAATACATTGCATTTTATTTTAACATGTATTATTATTTGTTTTAATTAAGCATAAAAATAACATTAATGTCTTAAATCCAATACAAATATAGTATTTGTATATTTCTAGTAGAAAAGCTTTCAAATAAAAGTTTCATTTTTTGTAAAAAAGGGTGTAAACAACAACTTATTTTGATTAACAGTATCAATGATAGTTTAATGTTAATATATGGTGTGTTATATTATGTCTGGGTAATTCGGACAAATACCCCACTGTGTGGCAGCCTAAAAACTGCATTATTAGAAAGAGCAGAATTTATTTGACTTACTGTGAAACTTGTCATTATGACAATTGGTTCTTGTTTTCTGCTTCCCAAAAGGAAGCGATGTTGGTGAGAAATACGCTGTTACATCCTCACTGGATATAATGTTGCTTTTCATTTAGGCATTTCTTCGAGGTTTTAAATAAGGCAACGTTACTCTTGTGTATTAAAACTGCAATCCTTTAATAAACTCATGTCACACCATTCAGTTTGAAAAACATAATGCTAACATTAAAATATTTTATTTATATATTTTTTTTCTCATTTAAGCCACAGTGTCAAGTTTACAGCCACAGTTAACAAATTTTTTAATTTTAAACGTGTTCAGAAAAATATTATTATTGGACTCTATCATACTGTATATCACTTTTTTTGGATAGAGTTAAATTCTTAAAAATATCTCATAAAAAAACTCTATTTTTAAGTTTTATAAAAATATGCCTATTGTAATAACACTCTTGAGATTGATAGTCATTGTAATTTATTCAGCATTGAAAAAAATTATGATGTACTACATATTTTATAATTATGTATATATTACATAATTAAGTACCTTTTTTGCACCAAGTTTTTGAATTCCGTGTTTGATTTTCTAACATACAAAAATCTGTATTTTGAATACTTTGTTTATTTGTGTCACTGAGAAAATTATTAATAAAGGACAACTACTTATTAAAAAAATGACAAAAGTCTTTATAAAAATAATATTTATTGACATACTTTACAAAAGAAATATGTACAATATAACAATAATTACATTTTTGTGTTTCTGCAGTGAACATTATATTTTACCAGTGTAATTTTGAAAGTTATCACTAAGATTTAGAGACTAATTGAAAATAGTCTGATATTTTTTTCTTCTGGTTTGTTTTTTGACTTTGCCTGGCTGAGCCGGAACTTGACCCCTGCAGAGTTTCACTGGACTGTTCCGTTCTTACCGACTGCTCACTGGAACCGAAGTCTTTTTTAGAGTCATTGAGATCTGTCCAACTACTGCTGAGTCTTTTCAGACACAATTCCTTGTCACTTTTGATACTCAATGTCTTTGCTTCCAAAGGTTTTGTTTCCTCTGTCGATTCTTCTCTATTTTCAAAATTGTCCAATGCCTTTTCTATCTCTTCTGAACTCAGTTTATGATTGTTGTTGACTTTGACCGCTTGTTTCTCCAATAGGGACTCCTTTTTGCCTTCTGACAGTCTCATTGTTTCTTTTTTTAATTCCACTTCCTCTGCTGTGGTCCAGAACCCTCTGTTTCTTGAAAGCTGGGTGGTTTACCCACTTGAATGGCCCTGAAACTGTAAAAAATAATGGTATTTAAGAGGAGAACGAATAAAAAATTATGATTAATCCTTTACACTCCAACTTTCTGTGAACATTGTTATTTTTCAGGTACATTTCATTTTGAGGTGAAGGTAAACATTTTCCATTAGTGTGCTATGAAAAAGTACTTTTTTCATTTACAAACCCATGATTTATGTTTATTTTAGAAGAGTATTTGTTAACCCTTTGACACTAAATGACACTTTTAGACGCTTTAAAAGTATAAGTAAATAAGATAAGATTATAGCAATAATATTAATACAGTGCAACTTTGTTAAGTTTGACTTTGACTAACCGGAACCTCGGCTGATCCGTCATAATGAAAATCTGGGTTAAATGGAGAATGTTGAAAAAATAAAGATAATATAGAAATAATACAATATTTGTTTATGGTGGAAAAAACACAATATATACATCACAATAAAGTATAATTCAGTATATACAGTTTAATTTTTCTGAGAGAATTTTGTTAATTTGAGTCGTGTTAGCTTTGGATGCCATTTCCGTGCTGTGCAGTTACGCATCCTTTTCAACGTGAGAAGCTCAGCCAGTTTTGTCTCTTCTTGTTGCTCGAAATAAACCGTCAACTCACCCAAATGAGATGCTGCTTCTGCATGGATTATAACTTTTTCAATATTTCTTCATCAGTATCCTCTCTGTTATCAGCATCTTTATCGCATCAAGTCACAATACATGTAATTATTGAGTTGTACAAACAGTTTACTGACAAACATATCTGTCCAATGATCCGCAGTCTGGGCGGATGACAGAAAGCTAATTTTACATTTTTCGCAACTGATCCAGGTTACCCAGAGATCCAACCTAAAAGGGTCCAACTTGCACTGTTGCTGCAGGTGGCTATCACCTAACCTCAAATGCCACTGCCTTTTATTCTTGAATGAATAATGCAACTATATTAAACATTAAAACTACTATAAAAATATGCATAAACATATCAAATGATGTTATACTCTAGAAGCAAACTTTGTTCTGAATAAATCAGTACTAATTTTATTGATATTAGTCAATAAGTGGATGTGTACCATAAGAAAATGTTGAAAACCTTTATACAGGCTCTTGGTGCTTGACGTCCAACCTGACCCAAGGCTATATATAGGCTCTCAGTGTGCGACCTCGTGGCGTCGCGACCGGAAGGTGGGACCTTATAGAGGAATAATCCGTGGATCCGCCACTAGATTCCGTCTATCCCAAAACCTAACCAGCTTTGATGACTAAATAAATACTAATAATTTGGGTATAGTTCCGAAAGGTTCCCTAACCAAATACAACTAAAATCTAGACCACCCACGCTAACTTCTCCCGGTCCACCCTGCTCGAAAGCTGCACAACGACTCTTGTGTGCACAACCTCCGGTCACAGCCTGAAAACCTAGCAGGAACCATCCTACCAGAACCTGTCCGGAAGAATTCCGGATGGTAGGAGGCTCCTATTGTTTGAGCTAAAGGCTAGAGGTCGGCGCAGCTGGCTATAGCGTTCGCGGCAACAGACGGATAACGCGCGCCAAATTCAAAACTGTAGCGGCACTCGCCGCAAGTGCAAAAAGATTTACATGACAGTTTTTTGTCAGAATACATAAAATGCTTACTTCATTTGATAATAAGCATAATTTACAAACGTCTCAGCTGGCTAGATTACTGAATTAGACTATGTCTGCAGAAATAGATTCAAATGGAAACTTGGTTATCAATGGAGTAATAACTGATCTTCCACACATCAGATCAAATTGATTTGTAATAAATTTAACTGAAGAGCAAGTTTTATAATTCTTACATCAATATTTTTACTATCAATACCAATAGGTTACCTGAGCCGTTCGTCACTGTGCTATAGATGTGATCGTACAGGCTGTGACGATACAGTGCTGGAGTATAGCTGGTAATTATCTTCCATAGGTCACCTGTTGAAAGATGTAAGATTATAAATTATAACCACTTTGCAATTATTATAAACAAAAGGTACTATCAAATGAATTTATTATTTAGTGGTAATATTTCAAAAATGGCTGTTTTAGCAATATTTAAAGAAAAATGTAAAAAGTTGATGATTAGTAGTTGATTATATCACTTACATATTTGTAGTCCTTCTTGTTATTATTATGTCATAAAAACTGTCATCATCCACATCTTAACAATTGCACCTTGATGTATCCACTGATCTATGTTCAATGCCAAGGTCTCCATCTCTCCATATGATCTATTCATATATTTCATCCGTTCCATTTTGACCTAAAGTAAGACTCCTAGGCCTGTTCTTGGTTTTATTCCATGGATGCTGCCTACCAAGAATGTTATATTAAATGAAGATATTGTATCACCCTTGTACGCTCCACAGCCCTAGTACTTACAGGGTTTGTCCGGAAAGTAATAGGACTGAGTCGATTAAAAAAAATGTAAATTGCAAATCGTTACAATTCTTTTAAAACTTTCAAAATAGGCTCCTTCTGCGTCGATGCAGCGCTGCCAGCGCGATTTCCAAGCATTGAAGGCGTCACGGAAGGCATTCTCCGGAATAGCCTTGAGAGCCGCGGTGCAAGCTGCTTGGATCCCCTCTGTCGTCTCAAAATGCTTGCCTTTTCAGGCAAGGAAACAAAAAAAAAAGTCTGGGGGGGCCACATCTGGGCTGTAGGGTGGCTGTGGAAGAGTTGGGATGCCAGCCTTGGTCAGGTAGCTGTTCACAAGAATGGCGGTGTGAGCCGCAATTTCTGGTCGCCAGTGACCACTTTTGGGACCATCTTCACACACACTGTGCGCATGTTCAAATGCTCCATTACAATTTCATGAACCACAGATTTCAGTAAATGTAACATCTGGCCAATTAAATGAATACTTAGTCGACGGTCTGAGTTCAAAACTTTGCGCACACGAGTCACATTGTCGGTGTTTGTCGAAGTCGAAGGTCTTCCAGTACGGTCTTCATCAGCGACCTCTTCCCGGCCCTCCATAAAGGCCTGGTGCCACCGAAACACACCACTTCTTCCTAAAGCAACATCTGGGTAAGCCTGCTTGATTATATCAAATGTCTCTGTCGCAGATTTAGCGAGTTTCACAAAGAATCTAATCGTGTACCCCTTCTCTAACGAAACGCTGCATTTTCGGCTTGCACCACTCACAGAAACAGGTCACGTGAAAAATGCCTGTCCTGACTCTTCAGGTGCTCGGAGAGAGAACTGACCAGCCGCTTGTTCGTTAGCTAGGAACAGCCTCTACCGAATCCAGTCGGTGCGCGCACGCTCCGAAGTATAGTCTCGGCGAAAGAAAATCAGTCCTATTACTTTCCGGACAAACCCTGTACCTACAGTGACCTGATGTTTGACAAGGAAGCTGTGCATGTCTGCCAGCCTGTCCCTCAGCTCAGTGTTCCCGAAGGTGAAATAGGCCATATCTCGGCCTGTCACAGCCGCTGCCATCAGCTGTAGCAAGGTTTTGAGGTTGGCATCACCCCTGTACGCTCGCTCCACAGTCCCAGTACTTACCTACAGTGACCTGATGTTTGACAAGGAAGCTGTGCATGTCTGCCAGCCTGTCCCTCAGCTTAGTGTTACCGAAGGTGAAATAGGCCATATCTCGGCCTGTCACAGCCGTTGCCATCAGCTGTAGCAAGGTTTTGAGGTTGGCATCACCCCTGTACGCTCCACAGTCCCAGTACTTACCTACAGTGACCTGATGTTTGACAAGGAAGCTGTGCATGTCTGCCAGCTTGTCCCTCAGCTTAGTGTTCCCGAAGGTGAAATAGGCCATATCTCGGCCTGTCACAGCCGCTGCCATCAGCTGTAGCAAGGTTTTGAGGTTGGCATCACCCCTGTACGCTCGCTCCACAGTCCCAGTACTTACCTACAGTGACCTGATGTTTGACAAGGAAGCTGTGCATGTCTGCCAGCCTGTCCCTCAGCTTAGTGTTACCGAAGGTGAAATAGGCCATATCTCGGCCTGTCACAGCCGTTGCCATCAGCTGTAGCAAGGTTTTGAGGTTGGCATCACCCCTGTACGCTCGCTCCACAGTCCCAGTACTTACCTACAGTGACCTGATGTTTGACAAGGAAGCTGTGCATGTCTGCCAGCCTGTCCCTCAGCTTAGTGTTCCCGAAGGTGAAATAGGCCACATCTCGGCCTGTCACAGCCGTTGCCATCAGCTGTAGCAAGGTTTTGAGGTTGGCATCACCCATGTACGCTCCACAGTCCCAGTACTTACCTACAGTGACCTGATGTTTGACAAGGAAGCTGTGCATGTCTGCCAGCCTGTCCCTCAGCTCAGTGTTCCCGAAGGTGAAATAGACCATATCTCGGCCTGTCACAGCCGCTGCCATCAGCTGTAGCAAGGTTTTTGAGGTTGGCATCACCCCTGTACGCTCGCTCCACAGTCCCAGAACTTACCTACAGTGACCTGATGTTTGACAAGGAAGCTGTGCATGTCTGCCAGCTTGTCCCTCAAACTTAGTATTCCCGAAGGTGAAATAGGCCATATCTCGGCCTGTCACAGCCGCTGCCATCAGCTGTAGGAAGGTTTTTGAGGTTGGCATCACCCCTGTACGCTCCACAGTCCCAGTACTTACCTACAGTGACCTGATGTTTGACAAGGAAGCTGTGCATGTCTGCCAGCTTGTCCCTCAACTTAGTGTTCTCCCGAAGGTGAAATAGGCCATATCTCGGCCTGTCACAGCCGTTGCCATCAGCTGTAGCAAGGTTTTGAGGTTGGCATCACCCCTGTACGCTCGCTCCACAGTCCCAGTACTTACCTACAGTGACCTGATGTTTGACAAGGAAGCTGTGCATGTCTGCCAGCCTGTCCCTCAGCTTAGTGTTACCGAAGGTGAAATAGGCCATATATCTCGGCCTGTCACAGCCGTTGCCATCAGCTGTAGCAAGGTTTTGAGGTTGGCATCACCCCTGTACGCTCCACAGTCCCAGTACTTACCTACAGTGACCTGATGTTTGACAAGGAAGCTGTGCATGTCTGCCAGCCTGTCCCTCAGCTTAGTGTTCCCGAAGGTGAAATAGGCCACATCTCGGCCTGTCACAGCCGCTGCCATCAGCTGTAGCAAGGTTTTGAGGTTGGCATCACCCCTGAACACTCCACAGCCCCAGTTCCCGGTTGCTACGCTTTCGCAACTCCCATTGGACACGCCCCAAGAGAAACCTGCGTATGCCTGTTTAAAAGCGAGAAGTCTAGTGAAGAATTTATTCTTATATCTACAAACGTATACAAAATACCCATAAACAAAATACAACAATTTAAAAAATATAGTGGAATGCTTTAATATTTTCTTACAGGCATATTTGTATATTTATTATATATTATTACTCTTCAAATAGCAGTAAAGCTATAAATAAGGATTTTGAAATATTAAACTAGTTCCAATTATCACTAAAAGTTATTTTTTATATAAACAATTTTTTTAAGAAAGTTGATGAAAAATGTATCTATTACAAGAAGAGAAATGGAATACATTACTGATTGATATTTTGGTATTATCCGGAGGCCGCAATTTCTTAACAATTTTTCTTACAGAGGACCTAAAAAGTACATTATTAGAAAGAACGCTTTATTTGACTGACTGTGAAAATTACATGTCATTTTGATCATCAGTTCTTGTTTTCTGATTGCCGGAGAAAGCGATGGCGGCGAAAAGGAGGCCACTAATACCATATCTTATTTGTTATTAGGCTATACATATGTGAGTATTATAAATATAAAAGTTTACATTTTCGTTGCTACAAGTCGATACTTACGAGCACTCACATGTTCTGAGCTTGAAGTTAGGTACTATCTTGAGGAATGTTTTCTTTTTTCACCAAAAGCGCGGGAAAAATAGGTCAGAGGCATTGTGATCTGATGTTAGAAAATTCGATCAATCTGGGATATGACAGATCACTAACCTCAGAAGGTTAGGAAAATACTAATCAGAAATGCCCCTGGCCATCAGTGTGGACTCGCCTTTGTCACCACTCCATACTTCTGGTGAAAAAAGAAAAACATCCCTCAAGATAGTATCCAGATTTAAGATCAGATCACGTGAGCACTTGTAAAGGTTATCTTCAACTATGATACTACTAGTAACAAATTTATGATAACCTTATCTAAACCTACTTACATAGTGAAATACAAAAAAGTAAATAGGGACATAATGGCCTACTTCTCTTTTTTTTTTGCTCTCCTTTTGGAAGTAAAAAAAACCAATTGTCATAAAAACATGTTATTTTCAGAGTAAGCCAAATAAATTCTGTTATTTCTAATAATTTGAATTTTTAGGACTACAATAAGTAAAACTGTTCTAAAAATAATGGCCAAAGTACCTAATGATTAAATAAATAGCTGAGACAACTAACAAAAAATTTACCCACAGGAGATTCACTTCTGGCTGATTTATCTTCCTGTTGAACGTACTACACTGGGTATAGTGAAAATCTGATGTGTCACTTATTCCTAAGCAACCGCATGGATGTTCAGGAGCGGCACATCAATAGCAGTAAACTTCCAGAAACTGGGGAAGTGTTGATCGATAGGTCTTACCGATAGGAGGTTGTCTGTTGGCGGGGGTGGAATTCCATTAGTGTTTTAGACTAAACACCAGGGTGTACTTTTCCCAACCAAGTGTGGGTGTACTTCTTCCAAGCAATACAGAGTCCGCTATCTCTTCTCATGAGATTTTGACAGGAGGAGACCTCTACCATCAACCTTACCCATTCTGAAAGTCCTATCACTCCGGAAGCAAGTGATTAGGTCCTATTGGGACTGAGTGCAATAAGGAGTTTCCTCAGCCTCATATCCTAAGTGAACAAAATAAAAATTTAGAAGAAAACTTTTTTCACCTAACATGAAAAAGTTTATTCAGGTTAAAAGATTTATTAAGTTTATGAAAAAAGTCTATCTACTTTAGGTTTATTTAAACAGAGAATCTGAAACATCATATACATATTATAGTACTATTTGCTATTATAGTTTAACCCTTCCCAAGCCGTAGACGGATATATTAGAATGGTAGACTTTGATCAAAACGCCAAATACAGTTATATCCGATATTATAGATTATGTCTCTTGGAGAGCTTATTAGTTCCTATAAAAGGCCTTCAAAATGCCTGGTGTACACTCTGTGCTTATCGCGGTTGACAAGTATTTATAAACGACCTTCACTCTACGGCAGGGGGAGGGGTGCGCCCTTTGTCTAATCTGACCACCTGCCGTCAGTTTTGCGTCCCCTTCAGAACCATAACCAAACATATCCGTGGCTTGTATTACTGCTTTCTTGATTGTCATAAATGCGTGTCTACTACGTATCTCATTATCATTCTTCATCGTGTGGCAGTGTTGTGATTAGTTTGAAATATTTATACTGTTTTATAGTAAAATTTATGAGATTGAAATTTATTTGAAGTAACAGTTTTGTAAATAGTTCTTTTTTATTTTTATCAATAAATGCGCTAATTGTAGGTAAAATGCCCTGTTTTATACTTTTTTTGCTTTTACCTTTTTGTAATTGACTTATAACACAAATTAGCTTTCGAGAAATTTTTGTTTACTTGTCTTGGCGTATTACATTTTTGTGTTGTGACAAAATTTAAATATGCTAAGGATAAATTGATAGAAAACGATATATTTAAAGTTCCAAGAAATTTATATTACTGGGCAAAAATTCAAATAAAACATTTATTGTTTGCTAAATTGTGTTTTCATCTAAGACCATACCTTGTTAAGGTCTCTGCTGATATGTGCCTCCGAGTACTGTGTCTTGCCACTCTGAAAACGAGTTGCGTCGATGGCGAGCACCGTACACAGACGACGTCCACCACTGTCCCGAGGAGTAGAGTCCTCCACATTACCGGTCCACTCAAACGTGTTGGAGTATCCTTGGTACGTGCTGAACCTCTCACAGCCTAAAACAATAAGTTACAAAGTACTGTAAAATGTAATAGAAGCGCTAGCAGGTCCTGTGATAACTAAACATTCAGAACGGAAGAGTTCAGAAATTATTCTCACATGTAACATTCATGACATTCATGTTTGCACATTTTGTACATTGAATAGTGTAAATTGATTGAAATAGATAATTAAATATTAAAATTGTAAAACTTGTAAAAACTTTGTAAAATTGTAAAAAATTCTTCAAGATATACTAAAATATTACTGACAGCAAAGTTCCTCTACGGAATACAAAGCCTTGCCAACAATATTGTCCTTCAAAAGTTTTATAAATCTGTTTTTATCTTGTATGTCATCACTGCTTTTAGGGATATGTTTAAAAAATATACTCCTGAGTATATGAGATTGAATATGAGCATAAAAAATAGTTTTCAGAACAGGTCTTCATCATCATCATCATCATCAGACGTTTCCGTTATCACGGGTCGTCGTACACAGCCTCCTCCACTTTTGTCTATCATTCCAGGTCTCCTCTTCCTCCACCTGTATTTTCTGTAGTCCCCTTCTCTCTATGTCTTTCCACACTTGGTCCTCCCATCTTCCTCTCGGTCTTCCTCTTGGTCTTCTTCCTCCTTCCTCCTTCTCCAGTGCTATTCTAGGCATTCTATTATCTCCCATCCTCTACAAATGCCCCATCCACTGTATTCTTCTTCCTTCCATTGTCTCTTGCAGTGAAACTACCTTCAATCTTTCTCTGGTTATTTCGTTCCTTATTCTATCTCTTCTTGTAGTCTTCTCTATCCCTCTTAAAAATCTCATTTCTGCAGCTTGCAATCTGCTTAAATCATTTTTAGTCCACGTCCATGTCCATTTTTCAGAACAGGTATGACACAAAAATATGACATGTGTCTTAGAGCATACAGCCCAGAATTAATTTTACTTATTTGGTCCATATGTTTATCCCAGCTAAGGTTAACATCAAGGTTTAAACCCAATTATATTGGTATGAGTAAGAAGTGAAATAATCGTTTATTAAATTCAAGTATGGTAATCAAAGCAGAGCCCACAAACCCAATGTGGATCACTAATGAAATATCTAATTACTAGCAGTTACCCGTGGTTTCGCCTGCAATTTCGTACGTTTTGCATCTATATGAACACTTATAGTTCAAGTGAATTATATTTTAGATGCCAATGTTGAGTTTGCCTTCTTGCCGCGATCAAGAAAATATATTTAAAAGTGTATATTTATGGTAATTTAATTTGTAATTTATTCCAGTTTTAGTAATTTTTGTTCCAAAACTGATTTTACCTCTCTCCTGACAGACGTTGTACGTTTATGACCACTGCTGGTTCGAGTGAATGATATATCCAACACCAATTTTGAGTTTTCCTTCTTGCCACGACAAAAATGGCATTTTACATTGTCGTGGCAAAAAATATGTAAAAAAGTTTATAATTATGCTCATTGTAATTCACTTCATTCTTAGTATGTTTTGTTCTATAGTTGATTTTGTTTTGTTTCAGAACCTAGAAAATATATATCACATATCAGAGAAGCCTACTTCTTTCAAAAGAGAACGAAGAAGGGTTTTATATCAGTCTTTAAATTTATATTAAAAGTTTTTAATATTTTAGAACATTTAAAGCCGGTACATTAGTACAAAAGAACAGTCCAGTGAAATTTCATCTTGTCAACTGTTTCAAAGTGAGTCTTCGGAGTCAAATTCTGACCTTGTTTTGTTTTAGGACTTTTCTAAGGTAGATAGTACAGGGTGGAGCGCGGTAATTTGCTGATTTGGAAATGAAATAAAAAAATTATGAACCTTAGAAAAAAATTATTTTTTATTTTAATTATATTGAACAGTAAGGGAATTTTTAAATTACATGGTTTTTTAAATAATGTATCTGGCAAATGTCGACCTTCGGCATCCACACACTGCTGCATACGTTTTCTGAAGTTTTCATTAACTCTAACAAGCATGTCGACTGGTATTCTGCCAATTTCAGCCTCAATATTGTTCCCTAGGTCTTCCAAGGTGTTGGGACGGTTGATATACACCTTCGACTTCAGGTAATCCCAAAGGAAAAAATCGCATGCGGCTAAGTCTGGTGAGCGTGCCGGCCAGTTCACATCACCCCTCAAAGAGATAAGCCGTCCAGGAAACATTTCCCTCAAACAATTCATGGTAACCCTCGCTGTGTGTGCAGTGGCACCATCCTGTTGGAACCATGTATGCTCTAATTGCATTGCGTCAAGAGCTGGCTGAAAAAATCCTGTATCATAGTCAAGTACCGTTCGGAGTTCACAGTTATAGCACGACGGTTATCCTGAAAAAAGTAAGGGCTAATGATGCCTACTCGTGATATGGCGCACCACACAGTGACGCGGTCCAAATGGAGAGGTCTCTGGTGGACTTCTCTGGGGTTTGTTTCACTCCAGTAGCGCATGTTTTGCTTGTTGACACCCATTGAAGTGAAAATGTGCCTCATCAGAAAAGAACACAATTGCGTCACGCGGAATAGTTGCAAGAATGTCTTCACAAGAAGTACGCTGTGTCAAATAGTCCCGTGCTGACAATTGATGGACCACGCACATTTTATACGGGTGAAATCTCAGTTCATCATGAAGAATCCGGTGGAGAGAACGTCTTGGAATGCCAAGAGCAAGTGATTGCTTCCGAGCAGAGCGTTTTGGAGATTGCAGTACTGCTGCTCTAACTCTATCGATGTTTTCCGGTGTTGTAATCCTTCTCTGAGGTCCCCTTCATACACATGACACATTCCCTGCTGTTCTGAATGCAGTTACCCAATTTACAATGGATTGCCGACCAGGAACACGTCCGCGTGGGGAACAGCGAATCGTAAACGAAAAGCACGCTGCACTGCAATGATTGAGTGGGCATTTGAAAAATACGCTTCAACACAAAACGACCTCTCCTCTCGTGTCCACTGCATGATGGCAACTGGAACGCGGAGGAATACAAATCTCCCGTCAGCCACTATAAGCCACGCCCACTATCCCCTCTCTTTGACCAACAGTGCCGCCACAGCCTGCAGTGCAAAAAAGCAAATTACCGCGCTCCACCCTGTACTTACCTAATCGCTGGAATTTAAATCGGTGTTATTACACAACTTTAGAGATCAAGGTGGGAATTTTTACTTCAAAGACCACTGGGGTGTAGCCTGATGGGATTTTCGAAATAAGAATAGACCTATATTCATCCCAGGAACCACAAGAATGTCCACGTAAAATTTCAGTACAATCGGTTAAGTAGTTCATGCATGAAAACAAAAAAAAAAAAAAACAAACAAAGGCACTTTCACATTTATAATATTATTATAGGTCAACCGCTATTAAAGAAACCTACGCAGAAGCAAATTTCTGAGCAATACTGCACAGGAGGGGCCCCCCTCCGGCGGGGAGTTGGGGTGGGGAGTGGGACCAGCACCTTCTTGTATCTGTTTATCAGCTGTGTGGATCGTGTCTCGCTCTCACAGTTTTGTTTACATTGCAGCTACTTTACCTGTTCTATAACTATATATTTTTTTGTGTAGGCATATACAAGTGTCGAAGTCTAAGCATAAAATATTAATTGAACAGATTAATGTAGTCATAGATGTATGCAGGAAGCTTGAATTTTGTTTTGAGGTTAGCCGTGCAGTAGCAGTGGCCATTAGAAATGTGTTGTTTAATTCGAACGGGTCAGTTAAGTGAACAACTGATCCAGATCAGAGTTTTTCAAAAGACCCGTTCACTTTGAAAGTGTTGTTCAATTTTGCCTGGCAACTGAATAAATTTGATACTTTTTTCCAAATCAGGTATATGAAATTAAATGAAAATGGTTTATTTTCCCAAAAATAGTACAATAAAACATATATACATATACAAGTATTGCAACAAACGTATGCACATTTTTTTTCCTTCCTGAGGGAAAAGGACAGTTTGTCCACGCGCTTAGTCCTAAAAGGACCTTTGCGCCTCCCTTACTTTAATTTTGTGCCCTCAAAGACCGAGGCTTTTGCAAAAACCAATCAAATTTAAGGGCTCCTGTTCTCTAATGTCCTTGGGGCTGAGGAAATATGCTCCCAGGTATCTTTTCCGAGTCTCTACGATGGCAGGACAATCTAACCAAACGTGCTCCGCTGACTCCTCCTCCTCTCCACAGAGTCTACATTCATTACTCTGACTAAGGCCTACCTTCATAAGGTGCTTCCTCAGAGGGTCATGTCCTGTCAAAATTCCTAATATCAGTCTTACATCCTCCTTATTCTGGTCTAGGAGAGCTGACCACCCTTTAGCATAAGGAGAGATAAACAATTTGGATAGTCTTAATCCTGAGGCTCTACTCCAATTATTGTGCCTTGTCCTTTTTTCCCAATCTTTGACCAGAGCTTTAATGTTGAAGAAGGCTATCCCATAACCTGGCTCAGGCCCCACCAATGTGGATTCCTCTCCCATTTTGGCTAGGATGTCCGCTTTTTCATTCCCATGAATACCTTCATGACCCGGTACCCAACCGAGTGTTACTCTGTTATTCATTGCCAGCTCTGCTAGAGCATTCCTGCATTCCCAGACCGCTTTAGAATCAAACAAACAGGTATCAAGTGCCTTCAGTGCAGCCTGACTATCAGAAAGTATTAGGTATGATAATCCTTTTGTCCTCATTTGTATGAGTCTTCTGGAACATGAGTCTATTGCCATGACCTCCGCCTGAAAAACCGTGGCATGTCTTCCTAGGGGCACAGCCATGTCAACTCCAGGTCCATGTATTCCATATCCTGCCCTAGAGTCAAGGCGTGAACCATCAGTGAAAAACTTCAGGATTCCTTTTTAATCCATTTCTCCCTACTTCCGATAGAGACCGTATATGGTCTGTCAAAGGAGTATTTCTAACCATTGCATCTGACACCTTGGTTAGCATTTCAGACAACGTATGCACATACATACAATGTCTGAAACCATGTAACAAGAGTGTAACAATATAGTACTTATACATATTTAATTATTTCTTATTATATAAATCTTGTAGTAATTCTATTTAATTCAATTAAAATTTGAAAAAAGAAGAATATTATAACTGGGAAGAGCCAACATGGGCTTGGTCGTGGATATTGGAACTCAAAACTAATAATAGAACAAATTATATTACAAGTATAAAAAATAGTTTTGTAATTTTTGAGATTATTAAATGGTTCTAGAATATATTTTTAATCCGGCTGGGTGGCAATGACAACAGTGACCATGCATGCAATTGATGAGTCACATTGATAATGATATGTAACCGAGTATAAATCTAGTTTTGCTGCACTGTTGTATGATGTATTAGTTACGGTAATTATAGTGAAGGACCAACCGAATAACAATAAATAATGAGAAAGGGTTAAAAGTTCAGCGATAACAAGGGACAACAAGTCTGTATACTTCTTCGCCATCTAACGATAGTAACCAATCCTTTACGCGTTTTTAAACCAGTAAAGATTAGGTAATTGGCGAAGTTGTAACTCAAACACACGTTACCGTACAAAACAGGAGAAATATAATACAAATTTGTTACACTGAATGTTTTTTTAAAATATAGAAACTGTAATGCCGACTTGTTGTGAGTATCGTGTGTTATGAGTATAGTTGTCAACGCAAAAAGAGTATGAAAATTAGTGTATAAGTAAATAAGAATTGTTTTGATAAACAAATGTCTTATAGTCATTATTTTTGCCTCGAGAAAAAGCAATTCTGAAGAATATGTTTTACTCTTAAAGAACATTATTTTTAGTATTGTTTTCTGTTCAGTAATTAATGGCTCAATAATAGTTTTGAAAGCAGCACCATAGACTATAATACCAAATCAAAGTTGGAATTGAACGAAAGCAAAATAGGCCACTTTAATTTCCTTATCCTGTGAGTACTTCTCGTCATTGTCTGAAGGCAAAAATGTAGTTGCGGATTTTATTAAGAAAAATTAATGTGTTTTGACACATTCACATTATGATGTGAATTTTTTAAAATATATTTGCAGGTATTGAATCATGCCCAGGAGCGGAATTTCCTCTCAAACTGGATACGTAATGTATAACCTTTTGTAACAGTGCATAAGTTAAAGGTCGAATTAAGCCTATAAGATCGGTCAAAACATTGTTATATTTGAGCCATTGGAGTTCGCCAAGTTCTGACCCACATTCGAAAAGAATTCATTAAATTCGTTGACTACTTCAAGCTTAATTTTGTCATTGAATAATTTGGTATTTGGCAAATATTTATTTAGCTGGAAAAAAACTTTGTTAACCTCTCTACCACTCAATTTATTTACAACCCACCAAAACATTTTAAAATCCCCATTAGTTCGGTGCTCCACATTAAATGGTTGCTTTTTCACCAATTTACTTAATTTATCTCTTTCTCTTATAGCTTGGACTAAATCTGAAGTAATCCATGGTTTTAGCTTTTATGACCTAGTTTTAAATTTATTCGACTGGCTATTGAAATTGTAATAATATTTTGAAGTTGTAGTGCAAAAACATTTACATTAGTGCTGTTAAAAATTGATTGCCAATTAGCATTTAAAAGGTTATCATTGTGATAACACATGGTCGATATAGGTGCGATGTGCAGGGTCGATCTGAGAGGAGGCGTTCTGTGTAGTAGTGTGCGTAATATCATTTTAATGAATCGTTAAAACTTATAGTCAACCTGGGTATTATGAAAAGTGGTGGGAACTTACTCGGTTAAATGTATAAAATGTGTTATTATAAAAATAAATTATTTTCAAACGAGCAATGTGTCTGTTTGATGTTTAGTAATTTACTGAAACATTTGTAGTGAAATAACCTTATGATAAATCAAAGGTATATCAATAAACCAAGTCCATTGTTCATAAGTATTAACATTTAAAATATTTAGTAATGTATATAGTAACATACAATTAATTATTTTTTAATCAGTTGTAATAATAATATATATTTACATTTACTAGATTCCTGAATATATACTGTTGTGAATACAATACATTTACTCTTATATATCTATCCATTCACTGTAAGATATATTGTTTCTTCCTCTATTCCAATACTTTTTTACAAGTGGATCCTTTCGTTCACTTGGTCATTCCGTTCAGTCGTTTATTTTGTTGAACACGATGACCGGTAAAACACGCTCTAGCGGGAAGGCTTAGTAACTCTGTACTGACCGGTTCAACTAAACGGGTCGCAGCACCCGGCTGTACATATTATTATTACGATAGACTGAATCAGACTGGTATTTATTACAGTGCTAGTGAATATAATATGAAATATATTGTATATCTCTATAATATAGACCTAAATTTGTGTAACTTACATACAAGAATCCAGTTCGTACAAGTAAGTGAGTATGAACACTGGACAGTTCGACCCGGTAAGGCACTACTGTTCTAGATCGATCCTCAATGTGTTAATCGAATGAAATTCTTCAAAAATTAATGTGGATTTATGGTGGTCAATATTTAAACGTTTAGAGAGAAAGGATAACATGCTTTAACAGTTTAAGGAGCTACCTTAATGATCACCGTGTAACAGTAGATTAACATAAAATTCTGAATTATCTGCACTAACCGCTGATAATGATGGCTTCGGTGTCGTCCAGAACTTCTGTGAAGAGACGAGCGAGAAGCAACTCCGGACAGATGACAAAGCGAATCTCCTCTTGAACACAGCCTCGGCCAAACACAAGTCCTCCTATAAACCTGTAAATATAAATGTTCTTCAACGATTTTTAATAACATAACTATCGATCGTAGCTGTAAATACGTTTGGACCAAGTACGTTAGCACTTGTTATATTTTTCTCTCATCTTTATCACATTAGCTACTGATCACAATACACATGGATTGGAAAAAAACATACTGAAGTGATTTTTTTTAAATGCAACCCAATGTCTCATTTTTAAAGTTCTATATGCGATAGTGTGACTATTATAGTTGTTTCTAATGGCAAGTAATTCACTGTTAAGCCTTTATTGCTGACTAACGCTTTCCTTGTTAGTCTCGTTATGCTCTTGGCATTAAACTTTCTTCTTTTATGGATTAACTAAGTAAGTACAATTATGTGATTATAATTATATGATGTCAAAGATAATTCAACATTTTATCTTTAGCAAAATACTTTCACAGTAGTACTAAAAGTTATTAAGTTATGTTATTAAAACAATACTTTTCCAATATAGTTTATTTTTTGGACGAGGCCTTTCAAAACCAACGGTTTTATCGTCAGGTGACTCCACACAAAATTTTGTTGGAAAGGCCTCGTCCAAAAAATGTTGTACTATTTTAAAAGTATTTTGTTAAAGATAAAATGTTGAATAATCTTTTACATAAATTTTATAATAATATAATTGTATAAACTGAGCCATTTTATGTAAAAAGGTAGAGATATTTTTAATGTTTTTTCCAACTGCTCCAAGAGTCTTCAAAATACTTTTAGTTAGATTTACCAATTACAACATTTACCAACATATTTCCAATCAACAGCAGATGATCATAGTACCTTGTTGCAGAAAACATGCTATATCACAATGTGACACATTTATGACAAATAAGTTTATCTAAATCATTATTAGGGTAATTAGAACTTGAACATACAAGAGTTGTTCAGAAAGTAACCCATATTTGATGATTACTCCTTATCTACGACAGCTACTGTTATCATGTTGAAGATGGAGCTTATATTGGCTACTGACGAAGACAGCCTTGCTATCAAAAGGCCTCACAAAAATAAAAGTATTGAATATTGGTTTAAGTGTAATTAAGTTACAGTTATCATATTTACCATGCATGATCTCTGTAACCTCCTGCTGCTCCAAGAATAGCTCTCATTCATATGTTAAGTAAGTCAACTGCCAGTAAGGGTTTTTTTTTTGTTCTCTTAGGACAAGAAGCTTATAAATTGCACTTAGTCCTGTAAGAACCTTTGCGCTGCTTCTGGAGTGATAGGATATTCAGGATGGGTAAGGTTAGGGAGTAGGGCCGCCTCCTATCGAGATCCATGAGGAAGAATTAGGGCACTACATCTCAGTCATCCTGGAAAAAGGGGAGGCCAGCTCTGAACCAGCCTCTCCAGTCAAAATTGGCAGGGGGTGGCACACCCTTGTTGAGGTTAACAAGAACCTCTGAGTTAAGGAAACAAACCCCACCAACTCCAACAGTCATCTTCCACAGTAGACTAGACCTATCGAATTGCCCATGAACCCCAGAATCTCAATATTTGCGGTTAGTGATGTGCCGCTACTAGACATCCATAAGGTTGCTCAGATTGAAGTGGCACATCGGTTTTTGCTGTGCCCAGTGGTGGGTTCAACTGGTAGGTATAAACCAGCCAGAAGTGATCCCTGCTGGGTGAGCAGCTACGTTGCTGACTTACGGTTAATTGTGGTTCAACAGTTTTAAAAATGGTTACAATTTAATTAAAGTAATCTGGTTGGCTTTCATACACATAAACCCCTGAAAACAACAAACATGTGCAATTAGCGGATTTGGGTTTGAAACCAATGGTTATAAAATTCATCGCAAAATTGCTCATGGAAGATTGTAGCTGCATTTTAAAACTGTGCTGTATGAAGCCATGACTACTGACCCTGAAATTGAAATCCCCGCTCAAAGGAATCTAATTTTAAACAGTGGAAGAGGTCAAACTGAATGCGATGACGAAACTAATGGCGATCCTTAACGCGAACTTTGCAACTTGTTTCTGAAAGTGGGAGGATTGTTTCAACAAGTGCATTGTGTCCAAAGGAAAGCATTTTGTTGGAAACTACCCGTTTGGTTGTTATCAGTAAGCTAGTTTTTCAGAACTGTATTATGAAAATATATGATCCTTCGGGACAGCCCTTATATACATTCTGTAGGCATATTCTTTGGGCTCAACATTAGACAAAAACAAAAATAAGTTTGAATAGATTTAGTAGATTTACCTGCAACAGTCAGTCTCAAAAGCACATCTAATGCAAGGATATTAATGTTAGGAATATAAGAGTATGGAGTACCCAGAAGTTCGTGAATGATGCTGCACTAGGTCAGGCTCACATTTAATAATTTGACAATTAAAGATATCAGCTCTTTATAGAAGCAAAATATGTATTGACCCTTTAACCGCCATGCCTCAGAGATATATCGTGCAACTCTAGTTCTGAGAACAACAGGCTCACCTGAGTATACTCGTTTTCATATTATCAGCTGGTTTATTTTTGTTTCATCAGCTGGTATATTGTGTGTTTTTTTTGTCCTGAGGGAAAAGGATGGCTTGACCCCGTGCTTAATCCTAAAAGGACCTTTGCGCCTCCCTTACTTAAATTTGTGTCCTCAAAGCTCGAGGCTTTTACAGAAGCCTATCAGATTTGAGGGCTCCTGTTCTCTGATATCCTAGGGGCTGAAGAGATATGCTCCCAGGAATATTTTCCGAATTTCTAAGACGGCAGGACAATCTAACCAAATATGCTCTGTTGATTCCTCCTCTTCTCCACAGAGTCTGCATTTCTATATTGTGTTACTTGGTGCTATATTATGTTAGAAATGTTTAGAAGACAGCTGTCCAGTTGGTGGTGCAATTTTTTGGACATTACTAAAACTACTTGGATATCACACACGAGTTCGGGAATGTTTACGTAACGTTGATATTTTACAAAGTGTTTTCCTATGTTTATTCGTAGGCAGTTGTGTGATAGTGGTAATATCTTTTAATTATTTGGCAGATTGACATTATTTTAGATGTTTGTAAAAATTTTTAATTGATTACTGTATTTACTAAACTTTAAAGTGTTATGTAAAAACTTAAAATGGGAAAAAATACTCAGTGTTGGGGAGTTTTAGTATGTAACTAAACCAGGCGCATGGGTGTTGTAGTGAATCCAGGGACGTGGTGGTTAACGGGTTAAGGAATCTATAATATGTAGCTGCTCAGTCCAGTGAATTTTATTTTATTGCTCACTATGAGAATAAAAAAGTGCACATTTAAATTTAGATTTATTCCACACACAACTATGTGGGGTACTCTTCAATCAGATCTATCCCCCCCTCCTCCTGAAAAGCCAAATCTTAGTTACGCCACTGAACCACACTAACCTGTCGGCAAAATCCACCTGAAGCATGTTGGTACCCTCGTCCTCTATCGTGCCAGTACTCGAGACGTACATGTTGGGCAGTCTGTTGGTAGCCTTACTCCAGTCTGGCAGCTCCCCCGGTGGGACGTAGTGTCGTGAATACGTCACAACGCCTTCAGGCACTAAAAGCCAACAAGATTATAGATCTTTCTGAACCTCTGGGAGTCCACTGACAAAATTCCACATCTACAGGCAGTTTCTGTGAAAAAGTTTAGATAATTGTACAACAGCTGAAACCTCACCTTTTGTGGTAACTCTCCTGAAGTAGTTTATTAAACATTTCAGTTTTTCGTGAAGAGGTGGAAGTCTACCTTTATTCCCTGCCGTGAAAAGTCTGCACAAAACAAGTACATGTACACTCTATTAGCCATATGTTCCATTTAATGTAATAGAGTACAGTTAATCTTTTGTTATTGAAGTAAATTAATACTTGCAACATCGAATACAAGCTTGACGTTGGGTGACGTCATTTATTTCCACCATACAAAGCTAACTGATTAACCCTTCCCAAGCCGTATACGGATATATCAGAATGGCAAAAACAGTTACACTTGATATTATAGATTATGTCCTGGAGAGTTTTTTAGATCACAAAAAGCCTTTGAAATGCCCGGTGCACACTCTGTGCTTATCGCAGTTGCCATTTATAAACGACCTTCACTCAGCGACAGGGGGAGGGGAGTGCCCTATGTCTAACTCCGACCACCTGCTCGTCAGTTCTGCGTCTCCTACAGAGCCATAACCAAACATATCCGTGGCGTGTATTACTGCTTCTTTGGTTGTCACGATCACGCGCATCTATTACACATCTCGTTATTATTCTTCATCATGAGGTAGTTTTGTGATTAGTTTGAAATATTTACAAAGTTTAATTCAGGTTCTTTTTCAGTTTAGTTACATTTTACTATGAAATTAAAATTTATTTAAAATAAACAGTTCTGTAAATAGTTCTTTTTTATATTTATCAATAAATATGCTAATTTTCAGTAAAATTCCCTGTTTTATATTTAAAAAGCTATAATAAAAATTAGCTTTGAACTTAAAGAAATCAAATTTTTTACTTGTCTTAGCGTTATAGGAAAGGTAATGGGGTCTACCAGTGGCGTGTGAAGGGTTAATAAAGCTTATTTTACTCTGACATGAAAATAAAGACACATAAACAAAGAACAGATTTTTAATGAACCCTTTACTGTGGTTTTTTATTTATTTTTTTATGTGAATACATACGATCCTTCATGAGAAGCGATCGCATGTACTCATGTACTCACGTGCGTTGACCTACCTATTACATCAAGTGTTTTATTACTACAAGGAATGTACGACATTAGGTTTTCTGATCAATCCACACATTTTGCCTTACTAAATCTAGTTAATAGATTTAATATGGCAATGTAGATGCTAATCGAAATGGGAGTTTTTAAAAATTCAACAATTATATTAATTTAAATCAAATTCGTATTTCATTTCAAAAAATTATAAAACCAATGGACACCTATGAGGGAAGTTGTTTATTGTTGGTGATAAAATTGCCAATAGTTTAATTACCATTGATTATTACTTATATTAGGTAGATGTTTGGTTTTATACTCAATAATTTTGTGAAATGGTAACAAAAAATGTGATTACTGACCTACAAAAGATGAATATTTTGGTTTAGAATATAATTTAAATTTCATTAATGTATCACAACCTGTAAAAATACCATCAATACTAAAAGAAGAGCAATCCGTTCCGTTGCCTACCTATTGAAATTGATGCTGGGATAAGTACTATACTCAGAATCCTTCTTGTCGGTGTTTCTACAAGGGAATGTGCAGAGAAAGGCGTTGGCCAGCAGACAGCTGATCTGCTGCTGAGTAAGACTGATCGAGTGTGAGACATGCTGCTTCAGCAGAGGCACCCCCTGGGTCAGCAGTGTCGGCAGGCTGAGTGCCAACTTCACTACCTTCGGCAACACCTTTGCGAAGAAATGCTCTGTCTCCACTTCCTCCAGAGCCTGTAAAAATCAATCTATTCTAAATTTAAAACACTCATGTGTCGGTTTCCGAGATCGTTTCTTAGATCCTGAGATAAGAACAAGACCGGGAACAGATCAATAATTGAGAGTATCGAAGGAAACTTGCTTTGCAATAACATACACCAATTTTCTGATAGCATTACAATTTTTCATATAAATATTCAGTGTCTTAGAAATAAGGTTAATGAATTAGATATATTTTTAAATAAAGGTAAATATGATATAATTTGCCTTAATGAACATTGGCTTGCTACTCTGGAGGTGGATATCTGCTTACCTAACGGGTATAATTTGTCAATTATTGTTGAAAAAACTTAGGACATGGGGGAGTATCTATATATGTTAGTAATAGTTTTGTATATGATTATGAACCAATTAGAGCAATTCAGTCTTGAAAAAGATCATCTGTTGTTTTCCCCAGTATAAAACTAATTGTTATCACAGTTTATAGAACACCAGATTCAATTATTGAAGTGTTCAATGATGCTCTAAATAATCTGATTCTCTTTTTGAATAAATTTAAAAAATTTAAGAGTTGTAATCTGGTCATAACTGGTGACATTAATTTGGAAATTCGTTTTACAGATAAAAAATAATTAATTTTCAGAATATGTTAAGATCTTATAACCTGTATTGTTTAAACAAAACCCCAACTCGATTAAATGCCTGTCTTGATAACATTATTACAAACAAACATAATGATGAATATTCATGTGAATTAATTCAGCCACATCTCTCTGATCATCTAGGATTAAAACTTAATATTAAATTGAAAATCAATACCGGAAATTATAAAAATAATTGGAAGGACCAAACAACAGTAAGTACTTTTAGACCTTTGAATCATTATTCTGTAAATATTTTTATAAGTAGGTTAAGCAGATTAGATTGGCTTGGTGAATTGTCAAGGTTTTGTTCTGTTGAATAGGCTTTTCAATTTTTCTTGGAGGCTGCCTCTGATCTTTATAATCAATTCTGTCCTGTAAAAAATTAAAAAAACAATCAAAACCTAGAGATTTTCGGTCTGATAAAAACTGGTACACTCCAAAATTAAAGCATATAAAAAATGTACTTTTACTTTATTTTGACAAATCTAGAACCAACACAGTGTACAAAGAAGCTTATGCTAGGTTAAAAAAGATCTATAGGTATGAAATTAGAATAGATCCAAAGTTGAGAGCCAATGATAATTTTATAACTACTTCTGACAACAAGTGTAAGGCAGCTTGGAAGGTCATAAATTCAGAAGTGGGGAGGGAGAGCAGCAAAAAAAAATCACAGTTTTCCTTTCTCAGCTGAAAATTTTAACAATTACTTTGTAAATATTTGTAATGATACTATACCAAATGCAAACCCAGCCAATATTGTAAATGTAGACAAAATGCTAGAAGCAACATGTTAACATTGTAAATAATTTTAAATGGAATGATGTAACTGTACTTTATGAAGAAAGATGTATTAAAAAACTCAGTAGTTCAAAGTTTGAAGATTTTTATGGTTTATCAAATTATGTATTAACCCTCTCCCGGGCAAACGCCTCGAAACGCCTCGGCAGGGCGCCTGGCGCTAAAGTCCAAACGCCTCCAATCGCCTCCAATTGCTTTATCCACGCTCTCTGCTTTGTGCTGCTGTCATACGGTTGTTTGTGGAACTAATACTGGAAATATCTATTGGCAGTGTCATTGTTGCCTTGTTTATTCATAGTTTTATGTCTAGGGACGCTATCTAGGATTAATAATTTGAAACGGTTCATTGATTACTTCATTGACAGTGATCTAGTTGTTCAGTAGTACAATTCTTTCTGACTTGTGCTGCTATCTTACGTAATTTGATGAACTATTTGGGACTTTTTATAACCACTTATTGACTGAAATCATTTCGTTAGTTGTTTTCGTAGTCTTTACATTTGGTTCTGTACTTCATAGATGGCAGGTTCAAGGTGTTAGCGTGATAGCATTATTTTTGTTTGATTTTAATTTTCCTCATAAGGTTGATACTTTTTTTTATAAATACAACGTTATTATAGAGGATTTAATAATCTTCGTAACGATGTATAATACATAATAGTTTTATTAAAATAAAGTTCTTAACTTAATAAAAACGCGAATAGGTGTCCCCTCGCGACACAGCAGTTATTTAATTCAGCCCAGTAGCGCCAAAATCTCGTCGCGGTAATTCGACCGGGAGAGGGTTAAAGCAATGTTACAGTGTTTTGCTATGTCCTATGGCCTATTTCATAAACTGGATGTTTTTTGAGGGTATCTATCCTAAATGTCTGAAATTTACCATTACAATACCTGTTTTTGAGAAAGGAGATATTTACTCTCAGTAATTATTGTCCACTAATTATTTTATTTTATTTCATTTTTTATTTTATATTGAGAGAAGACTTTTCATGTTTTATTTATATTAATAAAATATTTTTTATTAATATTTTTTATTAATAAAAAATTATTTTATTTTGATAATAAATAAAAAATATTATTTCGTAATAAACTGTTTTTAATCAAACCTCTTCACGAATATCTCATCTTTTAATTATTGGGGTTCTAAATATATTAACAACAATATTTTATTCAAAAATATATTGTTTATGAAGGCAAAAGTATTAGAGAACTTCAAACTGTTTTTTAACAGTTTTATTGAAATACCGCAAAAAACCAACACTATTAATAAGTGCTACAGGATAAATATTTTGCTAAAGAGTCTGAAAAGCTTGTAGCATTTTTGCTAAGAAACTTTTCATCCCAGCTTAAACTTTGAATTGAACCACATACAAGTTTGGCCAATTAAAAAAATTAAGCACATGACCAGTTTCTAAAAGATTATAAACAACAAGAGCTCAAATTAAAACAAAAATACAAATGCAGGACTGTATCTTATTTTAGAAAATGTAATTTTTACACAACGTTCTGTGAGATTGTTTAAGTGGCTAACCGTAGAGAAGAAAGAGTGAAGCGCCCGGAAGTCCCAGCGGTCGCTGTACTTGGAGTTGTAGTGTAAGATGGCCGCCTCCAGCTGCTGACTATTGCTGATAGGGCTGCTGAGTGCCTGCTGCACCAGTTCCCATCTACTCCTCAGCTCTGTCTGTCAACAGCACATCACATCATGGATTTAGAGTGTTGGTAAAACTGAACCTTTTTAACCTTCACACCACTCTTCTAACTTCAGAATGAAACCTTAACCTTTTCACTGCCAAGCCCTTGCCAATCAACATATAATAAACTGCCAGCCCAGAGTCTGGTCTTATGGAGTTTGTCAAAATAATTTGCAACACTTAATAAAAATACTCACAAAAATGTAATATATAACGTTATCTCCATGACCTATTTATTACTTGTTCAGAAAAGTATTAGTATCATCTAATACTTGTAGAATGAATATGGAGTTGCATCTTTAATATTCTTTTCAAAGTCAAACCGCAAAAAAAAAACAAAACCTTTCTTTTATTGTTTACCTATTGATACTAAGATTGTTTATAAAAACAAGTAAACAGCAAATTCAAGGTTTAAAATATAATATAACAATGATTACATGAATTTTTAACATGTTGCAAAATATCTAAATACTGCCGGGCAGTTTTAATACATGCCTCTACTCAAAGGCTTGGCAGGACTAGAACAGGTTGTGAGTATTTCATTTTCTGCGTTGTATACTTGATGCCTTAACCAGCGAAAGTGCTTTTGATATTAAATTATATTGTGGAAGAAATAAAAATGCCTTGTATTAAAGGTTGTGAGTAATCAGACTCGTAGCGAAAGAGTTAAGGTGTGTCTGCATAAGGAATACAAATCTGTTTAGAGGCCATAGCCTATTCACTGACCCCACAAAAAATATTTTTCTCACGTTTTCTGTTATTTGAATCCTTACCCAATATTTGACCACAAGGAGGAATGTTGTCGGTCGAGGTCCATCAGATATGAGTAGTGGAATGGTGTAAAACTTCAGAGCGAAATTAAAAACAGAGGCAGAAAGATTCACCGTTAAGTGATGGCAATGCTTGCTTACATACTCTAGTCATCATCATCAGACGTTTCTGTTATCACGGGTCGTCGTACACAGCCTCCTCCACTTTTGTCTGTCATTCCAGGTCTCCTCTTCCTCCACCTGTATTTTGTGTAGTCCCCTTCTCTCTATGTCTTTCCACACTTGGTCCTTCCATCTTCCTCTCGGTCTTCCTCTTGGTCTTCTTCCTCCTTCCTCCTTCTCCAGTGCTATTCTAGGCATTCTATTATCTCCCATCCTCTTCACATGCCCCATCCACTGTATTCTTCTTCCTTCCATTGTCTCTTGCAGTGAAACTAACTTCAATCTTTCTCTGGTTATTTCGTTCCTTATTCTATCTCTTCTTGTAGTCTTCTCTATCCCTCTTAAAAATCTCATTTCTGCAGCTTGCAATCTGCTTAAATCATTTTTAGTCCACGTCCACGTCTCTGCTCCATATAATAAAATTGGTTGGAAATAAGATTTATACATCAATACTTTTGATTCTTTCCCATGTTCCAACTCCACACAATCTTCTTCACCATATTGAAAAACTTTCCACTCTTCCATATTCTGTTTCCTATCTCTTCTCTTGTTGTGCCCCTATCTGTTATGATACTTCCTAAATAACAGAATTCCTTCACCTTTTCAAGCCTTTTTCCTTCAACTAACACGTCTTTGTTATTTACTTCCCTTCTCTCTACTTTCATTACTTTACATTTTTGTATGTTCATCTCTAAACCATATTTCTTCGCCACTTTTGCCCATTTGTTCAACTCTCGTTCTTTTTACATACTCTAGTAACGCTGAAAAATTAATTATACAGTTCAGTTTAATCACTCATTGAACAGCTACTCTTTTTTTGACATGAAACACGAGCTTTGTTGTGTTATTTATGATGTTACAACACATTTTGTTAAATATTTTGTACATTTCATCCATGTATAGAATTGACTACATAAATTAGGCAGTATATAAGTGCCATAATGAAATGAATGAATAAGTGGTTTATTGTGTGACAACATTGTGTGTGATGAAAAACAAATGACATTAAATATTCACTGGTCTTAGTCGTTAATCAAAGATTACATGGTACCAGGAACTCACTTATCACTTTTCAATACTTTATCTCGGGAAAACCATGACCTTTAAAAAGCTACTGGTTTGTTAAAAATTTACTTTGCCATAATTTAATCACAAAAAGTTGTTGTTTTATTCACACACCAATTTAACAACATATTTGTTTCAATTTTATTAGTACTATTCATCTAAATGAAAAGTTGTATATACTTATTGTTATTACTAAAATTAATTGCCTTAGAAACCATTACATTTACTAACTATCTTGTTGAAAAGTAGTACATATTTATTGTTGTTATTACTAAAATTAATTGCTTTAGCAACCATTAAATTACCAACCATCTAAATGAAAAGTAGTACATATATATTGTTATTATTATTACTAAAATTAATTGTCTTAGCAGCCAATAAATTACTATCCATCTAAATGAAAAGTGGTATATATTTATTGTTGTTATTACAAAAATTAATTGCCTTAGAAACCATTAAATTTACTACCTATCTTGTTGCAAAGTAGTACATATTTATTGTTGTTATTACTAAAATTAATTGCCTTAGCAACCATTAAATTGATATAAATCTAAATGAAAAGTGGTACATATTTATTGTTATTACTAAAATTAATTTGATAAATCAATGAATAATATTAGTTAAAAAAAAATAAAAACCTTTAAACTCACATGGTTCCCTCATTTCATTTAAACATTTTAAATTTAAAAATTGATGTAAGTTTTGTGTTTGAAGAACTTCCACAAAAACAGATGCAGAGATTATTTGAATGTCTTAGTAAATTATAGTGTTTTGTTCATACATACATTATTGTTTACTTATATTATTTAATTTGGCCAATTTACATTATAAACGTGAAAAAGTTAGACTGGAGATCTTTGTAGAAAAAAAGATATTAACCGTTTGTGGTACGGCATTAAACTGATATGATAGCCCAGTCTGTCCCTTAGCTCGACGGGCTACACCTAATGTCCCTTGCTGTTCAGCTCGTCAGACCACTATATGTGGCCCACTGTATTGCACAGTTATAAAGTTCAATCCTTATTCAGCTGTGGCTGGAAAGTGCTGCAATCTCTCTGCCAAATTAGTCAGTAAATTAATTTCTCTATTTGCAGCACATACCATAGTAAACACCGTTCAGAATTGTTTTGTATATGATTGCCAGTGTCACTGCATCTGATATCCTATCAATTTATTAAAATACCAGTACATTTGGTGGAGATAAAGCTCAAAATATTTATATTCTGTTGATACTTGAAACTGATTGTATTTTTACTATGTAAATAAAAATACATTCAAAACAGACATCCTATAGATTAAATTACATATTTGGTCCACTTAAAAACAAGCAATAAATACCAATCAATCAAGTTTTAACCTTGAACTTTGTAAATTGTTTGAGAATTTCATTTAAATCTCAGTCATTTAAATAAAATGACAGAGATGGCAGTACAGGTCAAACACTGCCATTTAAATCCAAGTCAAGTTATGTACTTGGTTAAAAAAACGTGAGTGGCGATGCAGGAAAACGTCACGCTGAGAGGACAACCACATGAGATTCCATCCAAGCTGAGCGAGAGATATGTTTTGGCTACATCGCAAAGGGTTTCACAAAATTAGTTAACCCTTTGACGCCGGCGCTATTTGACGTGCGCTGTGCCTGAGTAGCGGTGCGCGCGAGACCTGCCTGCCCTCGCCTGCCCAACTGTCCATTGAGTTACGGAGAGGTTTCCGCCTTGCGTAAACAATAGCGCTACAGATGTAGTATGTTCAACGAAAGATGAGACAACACATTTTTGCTTATTCTTCACCTAGTCATGTTCACAAAGGGAGTAAATAAGATTTAAAACAAAGCTGTTTCAACTACGGTTGAAACCAAATGTGTGAAGAACTGGAGATAAATAACACTACACAATAACTATACAAATTACTTTCTTTGCAAGTAAACGTTTCAAAACAAAGTTAACAATTTCGATTAGTTTTTTGTGAAAATACAGCAGGTGTCCCACTCGCTACTCAGCCACCCAAGTATGCCGGGACAGACGCTGTCCCGCACGCTAATCGGCCACTCATCACGAGTGGGACAGACGCTGTCCCGTTTGACCTCTAAGGGTTAAAGCTTTTGGTACCATGATTGTTAAGAATTGGAAAATAACAGAAAAATCATTATTACTGATAATAATTATGTAGAATCTTTTAATTAAATTTACTAATTTCACAACAAAACTGTGTATATTTTGTACATTTACAGTATCTTACTATCTCAAGTCATGTGAAAGTTACATGGAGTAAAACATAGAAAATAAACAATTTTAATATACATTTTTCAATTTGTTACAATTAAAAAACAATACTCTAGTAAGTGAATATTTTTATTTTTTTACATTTCTTTCTGGTTTCTAACAAAGAATTGATATATAACACTTATTACTTATCACTTAGCATATAATGTTTTTACATATCTGAAAAATATGCTACACACAGGCAAAAACCAGTGTATCATTCTGGGAGTTTCTTATAATTAGTCGGAGGGTCAAAATTGAAACTGGTATGAGCATTTGACTTTCAAAATAGACTTAAACAATGAAGATTTCGACTTACTGGAGTGACTGGATAGAGGTTTGAGGCCGAGTGTGGCATACGGACATGGTTCTGATCCCAGTTGTCTTGTGGTTTCTCTGGCCATGGTTTAGGCACTTGACCTTCCTTCACTGGCAGCTGCAAACATATTCATCGAGCAAATAAACATTTTATATAAGACGAGTATCAACAATCCTAATAGTATGGTTTTTGTTTTATAGAATTATTAATAGGTACAATGACATGAAATACTTTTCAATTTTAAAATTAAGTAAGGTAAATTAGCTTGGAATGGCTTCTTTTGTCTTCCCAATCTCATTACTATTAACTGTAACATGAGTCACTCTTGTTCAGTGCAAATTTTGTATTATATGACAAATAATGTATGAAAATTCAATCACTAATTTTTGGACAATTAGGACATGGTGGTGATTTAAAAACAGATTAGCAACTTAACAGTTACTAGTTTAATTATAATATTACGAATTTAAACCTTTTTAGCACCAAGAGCCTGTTGTCATAAAACTAATTTTACTCCAACACGCTTCAGGGCATCTGGGTAAAGCTCATTTTTACTCACCAAAGTGGCAAGGAAACCCCCATCAAAACTAAACGCTTAATTAATAATTTTAGATTGTATAACTTAATAAATTGTCTGTCTTCTGTTGATTGGTCGTATTTGTATGAAACTGTAGATGTAAATATTGCTTTTGTAAATTTTTTAAATATTCTAACCTCTTCTCATAATAAGCTGTGTCCTGTAATTGAAGTAAAACCAAAAAGAGGTACTGGACAATCTAAAAAGAAGACTGGTGCTCACTTTAATAACTGGTTCACTCCGGCGCTGCGTACAAGTCGTGATATCTTATTAATGTTTTATGACAGATGGAAATGTACTGAAAGTGTAAATGATAAGAATAGGTACACTAAGTTTAAGAAACTTTATAAGAAAGATATAGCAAATGCTAAGAAAACTGTCAATGACGACTTCATTTTAAATGCAAAAAATAAATGCCAAATGGCCTGGAATGTGATCAGGAGGGAGTCGGGCTCAGTTAAGTGTAAACCAGAAATACATATTACTCCTGAGTGTCTTAATAACTATTTTGTTAATGTTTCAACACTTGTAAAAAATCTTCAAGGCAGTGTAGACTTAGATGCTGGTTCCATGTACAGAAGCCATTCTGACTTTCTTTTAAACTTTGATAAGCCTATTATACCTGAAACTGGTTTTAGTCGGCAACATGTTGATTCTGATGTAATACTATCGGTTGTGTCTAACCTTAGTAACAGTAAAAGTGAAGATGTGTTTGGCCTCTCCAATTATGTTATCAAAGCATTAGGGAATACTTTAGTTAGCCCTCTTACATATTTAATTAACTTAGTTCTTGTAAATGGTATATTTCCAAATTGTTTAAAATTAACAAGAGTAACCCCTATTTTAAAAAAAGGCAACTGTAACTCAGCTGAATGTTATCGACCCATTGCTATTGTCCCAATTATTGGAAAGATTATTGAATCCTGCTTAATACTTCAGTTGTATGAATGTTTTAGTACTAATGGTTTACTGTATCAGCACCAATATGGGTTTTGACCAAAGCACAACACCTGCTCTGCAATTGCAGTTATTTTAGAATATATATTAACTGGTTTTGAAAACAAATCAATAATAGCCTCTAATTTAATAGATTTAACCAAGGCCTTTGATTGTCTATCTTTTGATATTTTATATGACAAATTATCTTTCTATGGTATTATAGATAATGAATTGAACTTAATAAAATCCTATCTGTTTGAGCGGAAACAAAAAGTGGTGGTCAATAACAATAGTTCAAACTATCAAGAAGTGATTGCAGGTATTCCTCAAGGTTCTGTCCTTGGACCCTTTCTCTATCTGATTTTTGTTAATGATATGTATTGTAATATTCCTTCTCTTTGCGTACTTTATGCAGATGACATCACACTTATCTGCTCTGATGATAACTTTGAAAATGTTAAACCAAAAATTAAGAATGCATTTGATTCAGCAAAAATGTGGTTTCAATTAAATAATCTAGTTATAAATGATAACAAGACTGAGTTAATCTACTTCTCTCTAAGAGATATTCCTGCTGAGGACAACACAAGTGAGTGTGTAAAGTTGTTGGGTTTTACCCTGGACAATCAGCTAAGCTGGGAGCCTCATATACTAATCTAAAACTTAAACAATCAGTTAGCTTAGACACTTATACTATCCTATTATGGTCTTTTTCCATTCACTAATGACATATGGAATATGCTTTTGGGGCAATTCATGTCACGCTTCAAAAGTTTTCATTTGGCAGATGAAAGCCATTAGAATCTTAGGTAACCTTACCAACAGACAATCCTGTAAGGCAAGTTATCAAAGATTAGAAATTATGACAATGCCGTCCTTGTTTATTTTAAGCAATTTAATTTATGTCAAAAAAAAAAACATAGACTCATTTTCTTGCCAAAGCTCCTTTCATGATTATCTAACTAGGCAAAGAAACAATCTGGCGACACCTTCTAAAATCTGGTAAGATTTTCTAAAACAATCAACAGCCATGTATATCAACAACTTAAATTGTTTAACAAATTACCATTAGCTATTAGAAATACAAAAATTTTAAAAATATCATTAATAACCTGTTAAAAAGTCAAGCATTTTCCACAACTGATGGATACTTTAGTCTTAGCTTCTAAGTCCCACATGTAAATCTGTATTTTGATTAAGTTATTTCTGTTAAGTACCACCTTTGTCTCTTAAATACTTCTTGTGTCTTGTTCATATTAATATGTATTTTGATTAAGTAATTTTTGTCAAGTATCACTTTTATCCATCACTGTCAACCAGATATCTCAGCTTGCACTTGAGTTAGGCTGTTTGTCTCTTTCATTTTGCATTTTCTTTTGTTTCACAAAACTGCTTAAAACAACTTCCTATATTAATCACCTTAATATTAATATATTAATCACCTTAATCCTAAGCTTTTAAATAATTTTACTTATACAATGTACAATTTTTAAATACGTTTTGTGTATAAAGTTATGATGTTACCATAACAGTTTTATATTATAAAATAGAAATGATGGGTCTTATGATTGTTAATATGCCTAACAGAAATAAATATAATTGTCTATTTGTCTATAAACGCTAAGAGCCTTTATTTAGGCTAAAGCTAGGTTGGTGGTGAAATGCCAACAGCCTTTATTTAGGCTTTCAACATTTTCATGCAGTACACAACCATTTATTGACTAATATCAATAAAATTAGTACTGATTTATGCATTTTATGTAAAATGTACCATATGAAATGCATTGCATAGATATTCATGTAATATTCAAAGAAAATAACAATACACACTAATATGTTTTATCTAACAACACATGCGTTTTTATGGCAAAAGTCAGTTTTGTACTTTATTTACTAATAAATATACAGGGTGTCAATTAAGTCTGGAACCTCTTTTTTAATTTTTAAACCACAATATAAAAAAATACCAAATTTCACACGTGCTTACTGGTGATATATCTGCGGTGGTATATCTGTGGTGGCACATATCTGCCCAATTACCGACCAGATAATCCCTTTGGGGTACGGTCCACAAGGAGTCAGACAAAATTCTTAAATAGCAGCATAGGTCAAGTTTGGTATCAAATTAAAGGTCTTACTTAGCAGAGTACAATGCCGCAAACCGGACATAAAGAGGTGGATTCATTCAGTAGTTATAGCTATTTGAATTTTAAAAACAATTGAACAATGTAAATTATTAAGTATTACAAGTAAACACCAATTTTTAAGTACCTGTGATCAAAGTAAGTGTTCAAAAATGTTCCCCTACTATCGTCTGGCAATGTCCTAGGCGGTTGTAAAAGCCATCCACTGCATTTTGAAGGTAGTCACGAGGAATATCTTGAGCTTCTTGGACTATGAGATTTCTTAGGTGCGCCAAATCTCGAGGCTTAGTACGATAAACTTTATCTTTGAGGTATCCCCAAAGAAAAAAATCCAGCAGAGATAAATCAGGGGAACGAACGAGCAGGCCACTCTACTGCACCACGTCTTCCAATCCATCTGTGAAGGAATATTGTATCCAAGTATTCTCTAACAAGGAGAGCAAAGTGTGGTGGCGCACCATCTTGTTGGAAATAAATTCTTTGAAATTGTTGACCAAGAGCAGCTTGTAGTGCAGGAATTATCTCATTTTGGTGCGTTGCTAGATACGAGTCACCATTTAAATTACCATTGATAAATAATGGGCCCATAATTTGATTTTCTATAATACCTGCCCAAACGTTAAGTTTCTGTAGATGCTGTGTATGACTCAATCTGCCACTTTCACATTCTAACAGTAGTTGTGTTATTGGTAATAATTATTGGTTCCTGGCTTCGATTACTACATTGTCAGATGATGGGAGGGGAACATTTTGAACACTTACTTTGATCACAGGTACTTAAAAATTGGTGTTTACTTGTAATACTTAATAATTTACATTGTTCAATTGTTTTAAAATTCAAATAGCTATAACTACTGAATGAATCCACCTCTTTATGTCCGGTTTGCGGCATTGTACTCTGCTAAGTAAGACCTTTAATTTGATACCAAACTTGACCTATGCTGCTATTTAAGAATTTTGTCTGACTCCTTGTGGACCGTCCCCCAAAGGGATTATCCGGTCGGTAATTGGGTAGATATGTGCATTACTATCACCACTAAGCACGTGTGAACTTTGGTATTTCTTTCTATTATAGTTCAAAAATTAAAAAAGAGGTTCCAGACTTAATTGACACCCTGTATAAATCTGTAAATTGTTTAATTGTATTATTTTACCAACATTTCACAGGTCTTTCTCAATTAATTATATTACACTATAATACAGATATTTGTTGAGTAAATATTTTTTCAGGCATTCATTGAGCTCTTAATTTACAAAAAAAGGAAAAAGTATCTAACTTTTAATGGTGTACAATTTTAATAAATCAACATTTCATAAATTCCATCACATGTATTCTGTTATTAATCACACAAAAATTAGATCAAAATCATTAGCTTATCATAAAGTTTTGCAAAATGAGAATGATTTACAGTAGAGTCCCGTTAATCCGACCTAATTGGGACCGAGCCCTATTCGGATTATGTGATTGTTCGGATTAGCCAGAATTACAGAAAAATACGGTTTTAAATTTGAGATGGGTCTATTTTGTTATAGAATTATCAACATTGTTTATTAAAACATGTTTTCTGACTGTTGCATTGTATTTCTTGACAAATAAACGTGTTTGCGAATACTAAGCACATTTACCGTATTTAGTGTGAGAGTTCTATTATTAAGCAATGTGAGCGTACTGGATATTGTATGGGTCCACGCGTTCAATAGTTGCACGAAACTACACGTCATCCAATAGACTCTCTTCAATGCGACAGAAGACAATAACTGAATTTATATCTTTTAACAATTAATATTGTACTCAATAATAATATCAGTACTGTACGTCTAATTTTTGTTTGATTTCACTTCTTAATACAGTAATTTAACTCATACTTAACCTATAAGTTTCAATTTGGTACTGTATTTAACTTCATTATTTATGTACTGTACCGTACACAATTTGTCTTAATAAAATACTGTATGTCTATTTAATTAAAGTTTTCTTTGTTTATGTACGAAATGATGCACCCATTTTCATTTTTTATGTAATTAGTTCCTATAACTGTTCATTATCGTTATAAATAATTCCTCCTGGACCTGTTCAGATTAACCAACGTTCGGATTACACGTGTTCGGATTAGCGGGACTCCACTGTATATCTACGGATGTCATAATTCATAAAATTGCTCTGGCGCTATTGCGACATATCCAGCGGCAATGCCGCGGTGCCCGACAGGACAACCCGCACCAGTAACTCTGGCGGTATGTGACGTGAACTGCCCAATATGCTTGGCGCTAAAAGGCACCAAGATAAATATTAAGATGAAATTGTCATGATATTGCACCTAAAAAAGATGATTTTTTCTATTTGTTTACTATGTCTATTTTAAGAATATTGTTTTACATAACTTTAATCAAAATAACTATGATGTAAAATTGTCCTATTTCAATAAAATTCAATACGAAGTTAACCACTTTTAATTATTTTCAGTGACCTTAATTTTCACTTACCTTGAATAAAACAGTGTGTTGTGGGCTGACTGCCACTGGAGGGTATACATCTTTTCCTGTAGTTTTTACCAGTTTGTGGAGTGGAGTGCCTCGCCATGGAATTTCTGACACCAAATACAAATTACTAATAATGAAAATTTAAATAAAAATATTCTTAGTTTATTTAACTTGATCAATCTAATCTAAAGAGACTTATCATGTTATGTAAATCATTCAAATATAAAACTCCAACTAATACACATTAATAGATTTTACTTCTAAATCTGGAGTCTCCTCCAGTAATAAACATTAAGTGGTTATATATGATAAGTAGAGCAACTCAAAATCTCCTCTTTGGAATTTAGAAAAGAGCAGGATGTAACTTAAAAAACTACTCTGAGTTTCTATAACTGAACTTCTTGAGGATTTCTCTTATTACTAGATCCTTTGGAAATTTTGGATTTCAACTGATTCAGTGAATATGCAATGAATGCATTGTCTCATGAGTATAATGCTATACCAAACCCTGGCTACAGAGGTAGAATTTATCAAGGATACAAGTATCTTAAAGAATGACAATGAAGCGAAAATAAGAGAAGATGAAGTCATCACTTCATGTACAAAGTGGGAGTGTGTATGAGTGTGAGTGAGTGTGAGTGTGAGTACGTGCGTGCGTGCGTGCGTGTGTGTTTAATGTACAAACAGACTTCAATGTGTCTTAATACTAGTGTTCATTGCTGCTAAATGTTTGTTAACCCTCTACCGGTTGAATTACCAAGACGCATTTCTGGCGCTAATGGGCTGAATTGATTGGGTGGCTCCATAGCTGGAGAACACATTCGTGTTTGTTTTTGTTATTTTACCAACTCTATTCAAACAAAACTGTTAAATATTATAATATTCAGTCAATTTTATTAAATTCTCTTCAATATGGTGGTATTTGAAAAATTATTAAGCCTATAAGGTAAACTAAATGTATATGAATACTTATTTGTATAAGATATGTTTGTTTATATTGTTATATTAAAACAAGACTACATGTCTTGTACAAAGAACTGTAAAAACAACATAACAATGTGTCATTGAAACAGTAACTGCAGGAAGTTACAAATAGATCTAGTAATTCTATAAGATGACAAAAGAAGTTGGAACAAAACTCTATGAAAAATGGCTAAATCATTGTTAATGAGGAGATTGATAAAAGTTTCATATTTAATGAAGAGATCAATAAAACGTTTCATATTTAATGAAGAGATCGATAAAACATGTTATATTTAATGAAGAGATTAATAAAATGTTTCATATTTAATGAAGAGAACAATAAAACGGTTCATATTTAATGAAGAGATCGATAAAACCTTTCATATTTAATGAAGAGATTGATATAACGTTTCATATTTAATGAAGAGATCGATAGAACGTTTCATACATTACTCCTAGATATTATTGCTACTAGGCATAAAAAATGTAATGAATAAGGACAACAGTACTGTCAATAGATATTTCCATTAGCAATCCAAAAAGTAGCCAAATGTTGGTAGCACAAAGTCGAGAGCAATGATAAAGTTAATTGGTGGCGATTGGACTTTAACACCAGGCTTCCCGTCTAGGCGAATGCCCAGGAGAGGTCAACGGTTACTTTATTGTTATTATTTTATTTTATAAAGGAAATATAACATGAGGCCGATGTTTCATCCATTTATATAAATTAAAAAATGGTGTTTGCTCCGGAAATACAATATTTACAATTTTGGCCAAGAGGATTCTTTTGTACAGAGATGGAACAACGTGTACTGTAAATACTGAAACAAATCAAAGTAAGAGGCGTTAAACCTGGAAACCTGTAAATGAAAAAGTGGTCACATTAAAAAAAATGAGGTAATGATAATAAATACGAAGGTCACGCTGAAATTTTATAAATATATGAAGAGTTTTTATTTTAGACTTACTAAATGTTAGTGTGTTCAAAGTAGTCCTCTCCAGCATTAATGAATTTTTGAAATCAGATTTTGCACTCATTAAAAGCAGCTAACCACAACTTTTTATTTGAATCCAAATATTTAAGAATCTTATTATCAATTTTGGCATCTAAAGAAAAGTGACAACTATGCAAATGTCTCTTCAGATAAAAGAATAACCAGAGTGAATAAGGTGGGTGCTCCATCATTTTGTTGCCAATTTATACAAAAAACTCACGTTTTAGCAATAGTGTGGAAAGAGGCATTAGTGTGGTATAAAATGAAATCCTTTATATTTAAACCATGAAATATTCTAGCAAGCATTATCCAGTATACCAACTTGCTGTATGTTCTTTGTCCTTCCATTTTAATAGCCTTCACAAGTCATGTACTTTTTACAAGAAAACAGTGTAAATTACTTTCTTCAAAAATTATTGGTTCTTGACCATTGGGGGGGGGGGGGGGAAGAAAAGGGTCTTTATACAAGTCATAAAATTGCAAATACGTCTCAACACCAGTTAATTCCTAATCCGATGATCAGGATTATTAACCAGTTGGAGGGTCTGCTGGCTGTTTCTAACACTCTGCTTTTTGGCCATGTGTTAAATTGTGAGGTACCCATTGAGAAAACAAATTTCCTGACTTTTAAAAAGTTATGCAAGGATATTGGCATTGCTGCAGATTCAATCTA